>NC_140276.1:13510419-13555419 GCF_964030765.1 Micromesistius poutassou
ATTGAACAGATTTAGCCGCCCCTCTCCTCCGGGGGCCATGTGGCTGAAGGCCTGGGGACCGGCGGTCTGTGGGGCTGTGTGGGGGCGGGCCGGAGTGCATGTGTCAGTGTGTCAGTGCGGGGCGCGCACGCCACTGAGCGCATACTCTATTTTCACACAGAACCCCTGGGCTCAGTGAACACTGGAGACCGCAACAGGAGTCTGACACGTCCCCACCACGGCCCCCGGCGCCCTCTGTCTCGCTCTCGCTCTGTCTCGCTCTGTCTCGCTCTCGCTCTGTCTCGCTCTGTCTCTCTCTCTCCATCTCTCTTTCTCTCTCTTCTCTCTCTTTCTCTCCATCTCTCCATCTCTCCAACTCTCTCTCTCTCTCTCTCTCTCTCTCTCTCTCTCTCTCCTCTCTCTCTCTCTCTCTCTCTCTCTCTCTCTCTCTCTCTCTCTCTCTCTCTCTCCTCGGTAGTGTGACTCCCCCCCCCCCCCGACCGCGTCCATGTATTATTGTAATTATCTGAGGAACAGGGGGCTGGATGGGAGTGAGAGAGAGAGAGAGAGGGTGAGAGAGAGAGAAAGAGAGTGTGTGGGGACATATTTCACAACCTTAACAATGGATCCATGGCTCAGAACATTTCCTCTGGTAATGTCTTCTGCACCTTTCACACCTTTTGTGTGTGTGTGTGTGTGTGTGTGTGTGTGTGTGTGTGTGTGTGTGCGTGCGTGTGTGTGTGTGTTCCTTTGTGTTACTTATACAACGCAAAAATATTTAATTAAAGAACTACCGAGATAAAAAGGAGAATGAAAAGTCAACAAAGGGCATGCTCTTTTATTAATGCAACGTCGTTAAATGATATTTCCCTAATCAAAAGGGCCAACAATAAGGCCGAAATAAAAGTGACGTGGAAACAGATGATATGTAAGTTCGGCATCACGACCCCCAGCGGCCAGCGAGCTAGACGCTCAACCCCTCTGTATATTCTCTGATTATTTAAAACACTTTATGAGAAGATGACTCAAACACCCATGGAGCTCACAGGCTTTACAATTTGCATTTCGGGGGGGCGGGGCTGTGGGTGGGGGCATGGAGGCGGGGTTCCGGCGGATTTGGATTAGAATGTAAGCATATTACTCAGCCCCCGATCCTGACTGCTCAGGCACAGAGCTGCCAACCCACATCCGGCAGCACCGCTCCTCTCTCTCTCTCTCTCTCTCTCTCTCTCTCTCTCTCTCTCTCTCTCTCTCTCTCTCTCTCTCTCTCTCTCTCTCTCTCTCTCTCTCTCTCTCTCTCTCTCTCTCTCTCTCTCTCTCTCTCTCTCTCTCCTCTCTCTCTCTCTCCATCATCAGGTGTCGTCACCAGGAGACGCGATCACTGTGAATACCGCCGCCGCCTCCGCCACCGCCGCTCCCCCAACGCCTCCTTCAAACGCGGCCCCGCCGTAGCGCGCGCGCGAGTGCCCCGCGTGTGCGTGTGCGGCCGGACAGCGGCCCCGAATTAGTCATGCTTTTCGTTGTGCCCCGCAGTGCGGGTATGATGCTAAAAACAGGCGGGATCACGTAACCGCTTTTGGCTCTGCGTCACGGGGGAAGCGGCGCGGCCGATTGACCCCCGGACTGCGTCGGGCGGATCGCTTTGCTTTGTTTTGACAGGCGCATCCGACCCGGATGAGACAGTGACGTGCTTGTTAGAAATACATGTTTGTTTGTTTTTTGGCTTCCTGCTTTTTTTCGGTCGTTTTTTTTTTCCCTCCTTCTCCCCCCTCCACCACCACCACCACCACCCCGGGTATCTCTGTGTCTTGTCGCTAAGATGCGTGTGTGTGTGTGCGTGCGTGCGTGCGTGTGTGTGTGTGTGTGCAGCAGGGGGGAGGAAGCAGAGATAGCGAGAGGAAGGAGAGAGGCGCACACTGAGTCACAGAGTCGAGCCTCGGGGGGGGGGGGGGGCAGCACACCAGGCCTCTGTTGTGTGTGTTGCTGTTTCATGCTGCCATAGAACCACACAGCCACCCCCCTCCCCCCCCCACCCCCAGTCGTCCTACCACTCAGACTAAAATAGCCGGCGCTAGGCTAGCACGCGCTGGAGAGCCACCGCCAGCCACCTACTGCCGGCTCCTCTGAAGACGCTGTGGGTGAATCACTAGCTTAGCGCCGGAATTAAATCTGGTAGAGAAGAGGATTGGGGGGGGGCTGTTTTAAATTAAGAAATATCAACGGTGTGGAGTTAAAGCTAGGGTAAGCAATTTATTTTGGAAGCATTTTCAGCGTCACGTTGTCACAATTTGACACGCAACACCCCCACGACGATCAGAAAATACAACGCCCTGACGGAAACGAGACAGAAATGTGGTGTCTGTGACGTTCGCAGGCCTGCATTAAGGCCATCCAGTCATTTAACTCGCCAGAATGAAATGATTGGACGGCCTACCTGTCTGTCTACCTACCTAAATACCCATCTACCGTGCGCTCACTGCACACGGCAGGAGTCTCCACACAAGGCTAGGCAGACCCATGGCTAAAGCTAGCGGCTTTAGCGTGGCTTGGAGGGAGGCCTCGAGGGATCTATTCAGTTACTTTCTAAATGTAGCTTATTCTGGCTGGTTTCTTCAAAGTCCCTCTCCTAGCTTCAGCCACAATGAGATTTGATTGCTTTCATGTACTTGTACATGTGCTGTTATTGGAATACAATTACATGCAATTCAACTGAATGAACTCCCTGATGGGCTGAGAGCTGTCACCAATTACCAATGAGTCAATCAAAGGGAGCATGAACATGGACATCAGATTTAACCCGTTATGTTGAAATGAAAGTCTGGTTACTGTATGCATAATGCATTTGTTTCCATGTGCTAGACCTCGGATTCCCTTTTGAACCACACACATGTTCACCCTACACAAGTCGTGTGTCGACATCTTTCTTTATACTGTATACAGCAGAGGCACACACACACCGACGCACACACACACTCACACAGACACAGCTTGCTCCTCGGTTAAGTTGCCGTCTCAGCGGACTTCTTCTGAAGGCCTCCGTTGTCACGACAATGATGAGGTCAGAGGTTTGGGGGAGGAGTTTGATCCTGATTGACGAAGACAGCCCTGACACAAACTCGGCCAGCTCCCAGGCAGTCACAGCGCATGGCGTGCGTGTGTGCGTGCACGCGCACGTGCGCGCGTGCGTGTGTGTGTGCGTGTGTGCATTTTCATTTTCATTTCGTTTTCAGAAAGGGGTTAAAACTACCAAGACATGAACGGATACTTTTTCACAAAGGGTGTGCACTATTTCAGACACATATTTTAACAAGCTGGTATTGTATGCCAGCGGTTAACCAAACTATCCTATCTCTGCTGAAAAATAGCATGGAACTGATGGATTGTGAAAATCTGATCTGTATACGTATCCATGCTGTGTGTGTCTTTATGTCTTTGTGTGAGTGTGTGTGTGTGTGTGTGTGTGTGTGTGTGTGTGTGTGTGTGTGTGTACGTGCAACCCAAGTGCTCACTTTAGATTGTATTATTTGCGGAACCCTCATCAATTTGACACTATTGTGGATGTTATTGAGATCGAACCCAATATGCAGGGTTTATGCGGGCATTAATAAGAGTGTATGTCTGTGTGGTTGAGCGTGTGTGTGTGTGTGTGTGTGTGTGTGTGTGTGTGTATGTGTGTGCATGCATGTATGCCTCAAGGTTGTTCATAGAAACAGAGATTTCAAGCTCAGCAGATCAATACAATTACTCAAACACGCTAAAGGATCAAAGAAATCACACAGCAGCTTCTTTCTCCTCTCCCTCTCTGCTTCCTGAGAATAACAGTTACGTTTGCATCTCTCTCTCTCTATCTCCCTCTCATTCCCTCTCTCTCCCTCTCTCACTCTCTCTCCCTCTCACTCTCAGAAAACTCTTTCTGTCCCGCCCCTCCGCCCTGAGTGACAGATTGGCCCCTAATTTGCTGGTGAGGGAAAAGGGGGGACGCCATTCAGCCTAATCAGCTAATGACATGCCTGCTACGTGTCATTCCCATGGTGAGATCACAGAGCGCAGGTGGTAGCGTGGGGGTGGGGGGGCGTGCAGGTTGGGTGGGTGGGGGGGGGGGGGGGGGGGGGGGACAGAGATGGCACACAGTTAAAAAAGATTATGCAAGCGCTGTGGCGCGGTGAACCCGGCGTGTTAAATATTGACGAGTCGCTGGGAGCCAGTGGCTCTCCGACTGGAGCGCTCCTCCTGCTGATTTGTGGGATTCTTTATGTTCAGAGTTTTATTTCTGTGGTTTCCACTCAGGATTGTGTGATGGGATGGAACAAAGAAGATCTTCTACGTTAAAGTTCAAAAGTATTCAATCGAATGCGTACCTTCAGTGAATCGGTCGAGTCGTTTGACGTCAACGAAGACGTTTCATAGCAGCCTCTTTTTTTTTTACAGACACGCACAAACGAGAGCAGACCCCTGTTGGGTGTGTGCGTGTGTGTGTGTGCGTGTGCGCGCATGCTGTGCATTTATTTGTGTATACATGCATGTTTTCTACAGTCACTGCCCCAAGGAAAACGACATGTTGTGTTAATATTCGTTCACCATTTGGGTGGTGCTGCATCTCTCTCCTAAGAGCACCACTCCAGGAGGGGTGACACTGTAAAATACTACTCCTCTACGCCTCCTCTTCAGCTGGGTCTGACGATGCTCTCTTATGACATTAATTTGACAAATTGGTTATGTACTGCCTGTATGTACATAGTTATATTGGAAGATGATAGGAATGTTGGTATAAAAATTGCCTTTATTCTTTCTTTTACACAGCATGCCTTCTTAATAAAACCAACTGATGGAATCTGGGAGTGAGAGAGAGAGATATAGGGAAGGAGAGAGTGAGAGAGATAGGGTGAGAGAGATCGGACAATAGAGAGAAAGACAGAGGTGTGAGAAAGATAGGCGAGAGAATAAGAGAGCGAGTGAGTCAGGGCTACAGAGAGAGAGAGCGAGAGCGAGAGAGAAAAAACGTAATGACATGAAAAGGAGAAAATGCTGAGAGGTGTCATTAGGAGTCAGAAGACATGCGGTGAAGAGATTGGGTGTCAGTAGACCAATCCACTCCTCAGCTCTCCAAGTATAGTGTTGAGACTCAGAGAGGGTTGGATCAAAGGGTGTGCTTAAGACCATACTGTACTGTACATTCGTAGTACCTGGAGACCAGCAACAAATGCGTTGCAAACATGTTGACTGTGACCTTGGCATAGGCATCGTACCATACCAGTGCATGGACACTGTATATGTCCATGCACCGTAAGCCATACTTAACCTAAAAAAGAAAGCGGCTGATCGGTGGGGGGACAGCGTCCATCTGAACACTAATCTGATTGGCTGTGGTCGGGGTGTGGGAGAGGAGACATGGGTGGGCCCGGCCCTCCCATCCGGCGCGTCGCTCCCATTAGACGTGGTCTTTCAGCCCCACACAAACACAACGCTCGGCACACGGCTCAACGCCAGCCGCTGAACTCTGCGGCAGAGCGGGGAACACAATGCATCGAGAGGCATTAGAGGAGAAAGAGCCCGCTGAACTCTGCAGTCAGAGGCTTCCATTATCTGATGATGTGCGTGAGCCAGACTTCAGCATGTGAATGGCTCCAAAGGGGTCGCCCAGCGTCGGCTGGGTTTGGAAGTGTGTCACTTAATTGAGGGATGATAATAGTATCAGAGCGGCGGTGAGGGGCAGCTGGCGTCGTCTGTGTGGCCTAATGGAGGGGGCATCGCGTTTGTATCACTTGCAGGTTCCATAACGTGCGTGGCTCAACGGGCGAGGGCCATTGTGCTACGGCTGGCTGGCTGGCGTTCTCGTCCTAATGGCTCCATGCATGCTCCAGACACACAAACAAACAAACACACACGCATACACCGAACACACACACACACACGCGCGTTCCATGCTGAGTTCCATGCTGCACTTTGGATAAAAGCATCCTGCAAACTTGCAAACAGAGAGCGAAAAGAAAAAGCTTTAGTCGAGGGGAAATAAAGAATTTCCTAAGACTTGAATGATATCACAGACGCATTCTCAGCAGCCAAACGTCATCGGAGACGGATGAGTTTTCACACCGAGAACACAAAACAACAACATTTTGAATCACCAGGGAAAGTGTGACAACAGTATAATAGAGTATTCCGCAAAAAGGAAAGAAAAGGAAAAGCAAACGTTTTGGGAGAATAAAGAGACGGCATAGCCAAATTAATCGACGGAAAACGGCGGCTGAGGGAGCCGTGAACGCTGCCGGAGAGCGAGAGCGCATCTGTAAGGCGAGCAGCTACGCGTGTGACATGGACACAGCTTTCTCTGCGTCCACACAGATCTGAATATCAACGCAGGATCTGTAGAGGCATATGTAACGGTGACGCGATGTTGGTGTCGGAAGCATCCTGGTTTCCGTTTGCAGTCCGAGGAGGATTGGCCAATCACGTTTGAGCAGCCTGTGTTTACAAGCAGGGGAAACTATCGTTTGGAGAGGAGCAGAAATATCAGAGCTCATTTTTATTAGCCTGATATATTTTTATAGAGTGTAGCCGAGCTGTCGTCTGGACCTGATACAACGAGAAGAATATCTAAAACATGGTCTCGGCCCGGATTTCCTTTGTACTTCATCCTAAACAAGAACCCTAGAAATGTTCTTCTTTAGATTATAGTTGCCGATTTCCCAGATTGAACCCTACTTTGCTAAACAAATGAGCACTGGTTGAACGTATTCAACACTACACTCCGTAGAATGACATATGGACCTGTTTAACAACGTGCAAGATCGCAAGGAGAGAAAAAGACACCTTGTCGGTCTCTCTCCATGCTCCTCCACAGGGAGAGGAGAGCAGAAGATGTCTCTGGTCTCTGAACTAAAGCCTGCGAGGCCACAGAGACGTTCTAGTGCACGCTCCTTTAGTTGATTACGGGTGACATATTACACCACCAGGTGTGAGTGGGATTAGCCCTTAAAAGCCATTTTGAAAATCTGCCTCTTCTGACCTCACAAGTGGGCGTGTCCACCTAGATGTCCGCTGGATGGATCAGTCTACCAGCCCCACCGGTGGACTGTAGCAAACGTTGCTTATCTATCCGTCATACATATAGGTGCACACACCCACTTGTGATGTCAGAAGCGGCACATTTTCAAAACGGCTTGTAACGGCTAATCACACTGTAATATGTCACCTTTAAGAACATGAAGAACCTTCATCAGTGGCTGTACGGCCGTATGACGAAATAAACTCGTAATAATCGTTGCATTCAGCTACAGTTCTAAGAGATTATATCGTCATGACAACGGTCATCCATACACTATGTGTGGCGCCGTTTGCTCATTATGTGAGTGCTGGTTGTGTTGTCTTGGAGAAGGACTATAAAACCCCCCAAAAGATAGCACCGGTGATACCTGAAACTTGTTTTATACGGAAAGACCGTATACACACCATCAACCACAGGCTCTGAATATTTGTCTCCCTATCTCGTACGCCTGTGCACGTACACGCACGTGCATGTACACAAGTGTGCACAAATCCGCTCGTGCGTGCTCTAACACACACACGCACGTCTTTGTCTTGGAATGATGTGAGGAAGACAAGTGATTTATTTTTATTTTTCCCTGCACATGTTATATAAAAGGCTTGTCTATATCTCTGCACCACCGTGCGTGCGTGCATGCGTGCGTCTGTGTGTGTGAGAGTGTGAGTGTGTGTGAGTGTGTTGGATGAGTCACCGTCAAACAGGTGCTGAATACACCCCCACAACTAGAAAAAAATATATTTGGATTCCTCTAATCCCTCCCTCCTCTCCTTTTTTATGAACACCTAAAACATGTGACCACGATCAATAATGCTTTTAAATTAAGTCTACATTTCAGTAGCACTTTTGCTTTAGTCTTAGCGTCTTGGTACATCATGATAACAGTCTTGTAATGCTTCATAGAGCCCATATTTAATTATTTCAAAAGTTCTCCCCAGTCCCCAGCCGCCACACAGCGAGCAGAGCAGAGCTCTGTGTGCGTGGTCGAGTCAAAACGCGTTGGGGCTGAAATGCCGTGCACTTAATTAGTGTCACAATCGCAAAAATAAATAAAATCGGTGCAAAGTAAATAAATAAAGTTATCATTTAATGCCATTTGAAATGACTGAATGATTGGCATTTGAGGGATTTTTGTTGGCAGTAATTACACAGTAAGATAAGATTTATTAATATAAATAATTTAAACATATGGAAACTTAACAGCCAGCATAGCATCCAATCATTACATTGCCAGCATCCAATTTTGCAATGGCAGAGACAATAAGGTTGTGTTTGTGTGTGTTTTTGTGTGTGTGTGTGTGTGTGTGTGTGTGTGCATGTGTGCGTATGTGTGTGCTGCTGTGCATGTGTGTGCGTAAACAACAAAGACGTGTGTGTAAATACCAAAGGTCAGACTCTGAGACAGATGCAGACTATACGACATGATCTAATTTGAAAAAAAGTCATGCTAGGTCAGCATGCATTCTCATCACTGTCTGGGCAAATAAGTTACATGCAACTCCTTCTCTTTCTTGCTCTATTTCCCATCCTCGGTGTAAACCGTAATTTCCCATGATCCTCTCTGTTGCACATGAAAAGAAACGGGTGGTTCAGCTACAGTGTAAACCGCCCCGATCCCTTCAGGCGTGGTCGGCTATGTACACCACAGCGCGCCGACGCAAACACCAGAAATAGGACCGGGTTTCACAATACATCACACACAACCTCCTCACAAACAACAAGAACATCTAAACCGAGACTCCACGGAACTACTGTATGGGGGGGCATCTAAAAGGAGGTTCATCCTGTTTCAACCCTGCAGTGCAACTCTTAATGAACCGATAGTGACGTCTCAGACACAGAACCGACTAGTGACGCATTTCTTTATGGGTTTTTTTTGTCCCAGGTCTTTAAATGTGGAGACTCAGTAGAGAAGTTCAAACATCGTCTGCACACAACATCTCTCATACAACAGGTGCACAGACCTTTTGTGACAGCTGACATTAACACAGGCCCTCTGAGACCTCCTATACTCCCTCATGTCTCTCTCTCTCCAGCTTCTTTTCCCCTATCCATCTTCCGACTCTCTCTCTCTCCCTCTCCCGCTCCCTTTCCATCTCTCTTTAAATAACTCCCACTCTCCATTGTACGTGCCCTGACCTTTGTCCAAACAGAAAAAACACAAGGCTCTCTTGTGGAAACTCTCGATAAGAGGTTATTATAACATATAATAATAACGATGAAACCGTTTGGCATTGAGGGACACGCACTCCGGAACTGTGTCACGACGGACTGCGTTTATAAAGCGCCGGGCAGTGGTCACTCAGAACACCTCACACTTGACGTCTCCATTAGGCTGGACTCCGACAGTGAAGCACGCGACCAGCACAGCCAAGCCAACCAGGGGTCAGTAGTTAGCTTGTGGTTACTGGAGAATGGAACTGTCAGCCCCCTGTCACTAGACCGTGGTACCCAACCCCTGGAGTTAAGGATGGGGTTTAAACTGTCACTAGTCCCTGGTACCCACCCTGGAGGTAAGGATAAGGTTTAAACTCTGTCACTAATCCCTGGTCCCCACGATGGAGGTAAATATGGGGTTTAAACTCTGTCACTAGTCCCTGGTACCCACAAAGGAGTTAGGGTTGGGGTTTAAACTCTAACACAAGAGTTGCTCTTACCATGCGGTCACACCAAAAGCGAAGGCGCAATTACATACAAAGTCAATGCAAAGACGCAAATGGATGTGAATTTTCCGTTGGCCAAGCAGGTGGATGAGGATGGCTTGAATGGTTCGGCACCAATGATTTCATCTGATTCTACTCATGCCAGCGAAGCAAATTCGTAATTTGATCGAGTTTAAATATTTCCCGTGAATTTCGCGCATTGCTGGATTTCGAGTGATGCTGATTTACTTGTGAGAAGAAAGTTTGCCTGCTTTTGTGAACGTACCTTAAGGCCCATCCACACGACCCTGGACACAAAAAATTTCCGTTACATTTTCAACAAAGGTATTGTATCCACAGGGCTTCAGAACTATCCTCGTCCACATGGATCATAACGATGAGTGTCAAGTAAGTACGCGAGGCCAGTAGGTGGCGGTGTAACTTTTCTGCTCCAATATGCATAAAAACAACAAGCTTTCTACGACATTGTGCTGTCATGGTTCTGAAAAAGCTATGGTTTCACCCCTCCACACGCACCGTTAGGCTGCGTTTTCGACTCTGACTCTGGAAGACGATTTTAAAAGTCTGTTTTCAGGCACCAAAACCTCTGAACCGCAGCAAAACGTTGTAGTTTTAAAAACCTTGGGCGTCGTGTTGACGGGGCCTCGGGTGTTAATTAATTTAAAATGAGAGACTAAGTAGACAGACTAAGAGACAAACACATACAAAATGATGTTTGTTATACTTACTCTGTCCTAAAACCTCCAGGTAAGTGCTGTATGAGAGGCAGTGATGTAACAGCATGGTCGTGGAAAGAGGTTGTTTTGAAAGATGCCAACTGTCCACAAAGCGTACAACGCACGGCACGGTCATTAATATTTCAACAGCAGCCGACTGCGAAGAAAGTGTTTTTCGAATAAAAAGCCTGCATAAAAATATACATTTGTAATCATGCACATGTGCATGGTCGTTTGTGTTTGTGTGTACAGAGTGGTGTGTGTAAGCGATGGAATTTGTGTTCGTGCATATGATTTAGTATGTGAGTATGTGTGTCTGTGTGGGTCTGTCTGTGTGTGTGTGTACACGGGAAGGAATTGGTTGCTGCATCGCATGCCAAGAGCCACAGAGGAGGGAAGCAGGCCTCAGGCTCCACACTAATAGGGTCCGGACGAGGGAAAGCGAGCAGCAGACGTAAATACCTTTGTGCTGCATGCATCACGGGTCACATAAGACCCGACCTCAGCATGTCGCCTCGTTACCTGAGACCAATGCCTTCTGTCACGTGTCCGTTTCACCGAGACCTGCAAGACGCTCCCCCTCCCCCCCAGCTCAACCTCCACCTTTAGCATCCTTTCCTTAGTTTACCTTTCAATATGATTGTTATTTATTTATTAATTTATTACTGTTATTTGACTTTTTGACCTCATTCATTTTTACTACTGTCCTGTTTATTATGCTGTGACACCTGCATGTACGGTCCTGGAATAACCAAGGAGCACGTTCTCCTATCCTGCAGCCAGACGGGTTCCTGGGCTGATTGTTGGGTGTGGATTAGTGATGGGTCGTTTGCGACCGAACTCTTTAACAAGAACGAACCGACCTGATTCCACGTTTCAGTTCTCTCTCATTCGTCTCTATCGTCCGTTCTCCCAGACTCGACTCCCACTCGCTGACTCGCTGTTCACTGTGTTAAGTAAGCAAAGTGGTGAAGAGGGAATGGCCTGGGCAACAACAACCCGATTCCGAACATGAAGTACTCCTCAGCTAAAAGGAACTTAGTTGTAATGTTGTGTGTTGATTGATGACCGTTTGCACAATCATTTGAGAATGAGGGAGGAGCTGAGTCTGACTGACTCAGCTGAGAACCGTGCATTCCATGATTCACCGCTACCGGAAACACCACTGAACGAACAAACGATTCTGAACGATTCAAAGAATCATGAATCATGAAAAGAAAGAAAAAGAAGAATCATGAAATCCATCACTAGTGTGGATGCCTACAGGCTCCGTGTCCAGGGCTTAGAGGACCACTGAGGTGCACTCTATTAGACCGCAAACTCGTGGTGATTCAGAGTTTTCAATCATGCACAGGGCATGGCAAATATCTGTGAGTCTGTGTGTTTGTATATATGTCCCCCTCTCTCCCTTTCTTTTCTCTCACAAGAGGGAGAGAAAATACGTTTTGCACCTATTATCTGTTTATTTAGTCCATGCAGTGTTTGCCTGGTTTGGGTTTCTGTTTGCATACAGACACATGCAAAGACCTGCTGTGTGTGTGTGTGTGTGTATGTGTGTGTGTGTGTGTGTGTGTGTGTGTGTGTGTGCGTGTGCGTGTGCGTGTGTATGTGGTAGGTTGGGCATGCTGCATGTCTGAGTGTGTCAGTGGAAAATTGCATAATGATGCATCGCTTGAATGTAAACTCGACACAATGCTAAACACATCACTATTTTTAATTTTTCTTGGTCATGGGGAGAGTCGTAATCAATAATGTGGTGATTTGAATCCCGTCTTCAGCCACTGTATGATTTGCTTCATTTATCTGTGGTATTGATTGTAAAATATTATGCCCAGCGAAACACATGCAGGCGCTGTTTCTTAGCCTTTGCCTTCATTACACTGGAGAGATTGTTGAATGATGAAAGTGAAACAGAAAACAAGTACAGACAGGTCAGGGTGAGGGGAAGCGTTTGACCGAGTATGCATGTATGCATGTTTCCTACAGTGCATACAGTACTTTCAAACACACATGATGCTTCTTAAGACATTTTTTTATCATTATTCCTACCTTATTTCTTTACTAACATATTAATAAATGACTCTGTTATGAGCATAAGAATGGATCAATTTTTAGAACTATTGTAAACGTAAAATACTTGGGGCTGGGCGATAAACGCCATAATCTCGACTACAAATTTGTTTTAATGCTGCATATCTTTTTGGCGCGTAAAATGCAGGCCCTGGCCTTCTTGTCGGTGTGTCCAGTCAGACGCAGAGGAGCAGTACCTGGTTGTGAGATTGCCACTAGCAATTACAGGAGCTGATCATGTGACTCACAGAAAACTGTACACAAGATGAATTGTGGACAAGATGCGCCGTCCTCATGGTCCGTCACTGAGGCAGCTAATGCTTGTCCTTAAAGAGGGACGTAATTCCTCTTCGCCCCGACTCTTATAAAGGTAGGCAACACTTAACCGTTAACATAAAGACTGTTTCATTGAGCTCAGTTATATATATAGATTTGGCCTGCAGCTTACTGGAGTGTGGGCTTCACCATGCCCGTCTGTGGTTTTTCTTTTGTAGGTTTGTGCATATAAGAGTATTCCTATATTCCTATATTTTCATTATTCACACAACCCTCACACATAACTATTGAAGAATCCATAACCCCGTAGGACATGGATGCTGCCCACTTCCACTTCATGTGAAACAAACAGACGTCTCCAATGCATTATTCTCTTCCTATTACCCTCCCTGTCCTATACGAAGCCTATTGCTTGTCGTTTTTTCTGATAAGATACCCAAAGCAAACAGTATACATTCACAACTGCAAGCTCTGTAATATAACGTAATCTTGGTACCAAAATAAAGATAACACCTGTGAGATTGTTGTGCAATGTGATCAATGTGGATACTTAGAGTGAATAAAGCTAGAACACAGCAAAAGTGAAAGACTATATTTCCACCTGAAATAAACGTCCTGTTTAGGTTGTACTATAGGGCCATAGCACAACATCTGGTGAGTACCTGAGTCAATATATGATGCCAATAAAGTGAAGTAGAGCAAAGATAGAGAGGATTTAGTAGAAGTAGGTTTAGGCAAAATCTCCAAATAAATGAATAAATCCCATGCAAACCAATGCAAAATTGACCATGTAAACATTATTCGACACAAACAGGTAGATATCTTGAGAACGTGTCGTTTTAAATAAAGTGAAAAATATCAATATTGCTGTCCATGTCCATGTGCACAGTTAGAAAGAGCATCTATATTTATTTAAATTTAGTTTGGGGTTATTATTATCTTTTGTTAAGCTAACAATAGTTATGATAGACTAAAAGTTGAAAATCGCTGGGGGAAGGGATTTTCCCGGACACGGACCATTTCGAGAATTAGGTCTCTAGACAGCATCACCCAAGAATAGCCACACGATCGCAGACAGTACTTACATGTCAACATACTTCCATGTGAAGCAAACAAGACCTCAAGACAAGACCTCCGGGCTGAGCTGTGAGGGAAGACTTGAAACTATATAGTCTCTCTTTGCAAACCGGTTATTTAATTGTAATATTTGAATTGCCATTTTGGCTGAATTTATCTGCCCCAATGATGCATTACTGAACTTCATGTGTGCTCCTTGAATAAATCCCAATCAACAATAGATTCAAAGTATATGCTACCGTTGATGAACAGTAGCATGGGCTGGAGTTGTCAAAGTGAATGACATAAGTGAGCTTTAAATGTTTTTAAAAAGGACATTAAATTATCAAGCGTCTTTCTAATCATTGTTCTAATTGCCATGAGTTGTGATTGGTGAATTCTTGACCCTTGTGGGAACGTGGATTGTTTCAGTATGTTTGTGTTAATGCTGGAAATAAAGTTGGATACACGACATTGTGTATTTTTATCTTACTTGATTTCCAATAAACAATATACACAAACAATATACATTTGCATAAAGCAAGCATTTTCTGTCCACTCTAATGTTGATAAGAAAAATGCCCTTTTTACAGAACATTTTAAACAGATTATAAAATGTGTAATTAATTAGTGATTAATCATCATCAACTATGGACAATCATGCAACTTAATCGCAATTAAATATTTTCAATGGTATTATTGACAGCCTTAAAAAAACACTTTTTTTTATTGACTGCCATTTTTTTTTCACTGACTAAGTTGACATATGATCAGTTCCACCCACAGTCACCCATCTGAAATATGACCCCACGACTGAGTGTACGTCTGAGTATATGTCTGCTCGCCGCCCTTATTGTTCGTACATCCAACTTCCTCCTGGTGATCTATGGCATCCGCACACAGCTCCCTCCGCTGACATTTGGATGATAAACCAACGGTGTTTACCATCACGCTGCAGTATGTAGACTAGATTTACTCTGCTTATTAAAGACAATGGCTGCTTAAAGGCCATACCTCTCTCTGACGGGCGTACGGCTGTGTAAGTGCGTGTGTGGGCGTATGTGCGTGCCTGCGTGCATGCGTGCATGTGTACGTGCGTGTTCGTGTGTGTGTGCGTATGTGGGCTGATGTGATTTGACGTGTTATGCTATACGAGCTGGCATCCCGTCACTCATTTCACTCTTCACAAATTGAAAATGCAGATCCTGCACATCCTTAATCAGCGGACACACACAATCCTACACACATTCCAACACACCCAGACAGACGGACAGATGTTAGATGATTTGGACCGTGTTGGAAATAAACACGATTCGCATTCTGTCCAGACAGCCACAATAACAACCATCATCATATCGCGTATGTAATCGGCACAAACTCTGCGGCGATAACAAACAGCCATTCCTCTCACAATTGACCACAGATTCCGGCGCTTGGCTCCATCTGGAAATTCAATAACAACACAATAAGTCCACAATAAGCCTTGAAACCCGCCCTGAAACCTCAGTCTACTCTATAATCAATATGCCTTCCTCCGGATTCCCCCCGGCAACCAGTTAGCGCGCCGCGACGCAGCGACACGCGGCTCCGAGCCGCCGTCCGTCACATTCCTCCCGACAACCGACTGACAGCTCAACAGCCAGCGGTGAGGTGGTGATGAGGGCCTTTCTCTAAGTGAACCCACCCCCCCCCCGCGCCCTCCCACGGTGAACAACTAACACACACACACACGATCCTAATGCCTCGTACACACATCGTGGCGTTGGGTTGCGCCGGCAGCGCCGTTCATTTCCGCATGTAGCGCTGCGGTTACCGTGCGAGGCCGCCGCGGTTCATGCGTCACCGCGGTTACCGGGCAAGGCAGTGGTTACCACGCGGTTACCACGTGACAATGCGGTTGGCCAGCAACGCTTCACTCCGAAGCAGGTGCGTTTCGATTTGGATTTGTCGAACGCTTGCAACAAATCGATGATGGTGATAGACCCAGCATAGATCTAGCTGGTCATTTTATTTTATTGAATGATATGAGATTGTCAGCGCAGCATTAAATAACCTTTTATTTCAAGGATAAAACATATGATGGCCAATCATACCAATCTAAACCTAAATGACAGCCTAGTGACAGGATTTTGGACCAAATAAATACTAATAGAAAGAAATAGATAGAACTGGTTATCACGTCTTTGACAACAATGAGGCCGACGCTAAAAAGGGAGCTATTGATTCTGCTGCTGGACGAGAGTCAGCGCGGGTCGACTCGTGTCTGACCACCTGTAAACAGGCCGGTCAGCGTGGGTCGTGTCTGACCGCCTGTTAACAGGCCGGTCAGTGCGGGTCCAGCCCCATCTGACCGCCTGTAAACAGGCTGTCCCAGCGTCCCTCCTCCCCCTCGTCTCCATGACGAGGAGTCCCGCCAGCTTCTTTTATAGCGCCCCTTGTCCCGCTGGTCTGCGTCGGGGGTAGTGACGTCTGTGGTTCCGTTTCGCACCGCGCGGTGACGCAGGCGGCGTGTGCGCAGCAAAGGCCTTTTGACGCGTGCTCCCGAAACGGCAACACCTCCACCGCATTGACGCAACCCCTGCCCCGCGGTGGCACAGAGCGGCGTCCTCCGGCATACGCCGTCCTCCAATCACACGGTCACAGCGACACCGCCCCCCCACCCCCCCAGGTTGAGTTCGCGCGGGAGCATGTGGAGGCAGGCCTCGCCGCTGCCACGACCCTTAAGCAAGTTCACCACAACAAAAAGCAACTGCCACGCTGTGACTTTACAATGGGGTTTGGTCGGGTGGGGGGGGGGGGGGGTTAAAATGCACTGACTTGAACATTGCTCAAAAGAACACGACGAGTGGGACTAAGAAAAGAGCCGGTGGTGATGGGAGAGAGTTCTGGTGACTCACTGACCTACCCGTGGCTCTGGAAATAGAGCCAGCTCCTAATTAGCATTACCATCGATCTACAGCCCATGGCAGCACAATGAACAATGAACGTGTGTGCGTGTGTGTGCGCGCGTGTGTGTATGTGTGATGACGGAGATGCAACTGGACTCTATAGGGTCGCTTCACTCTGGGAGACAGGATGACACAAACAGACACAATCACACACACAGGCTGTGACGAACACACACACACGTACACACATATGCTCTGAAAAAAACACACACACGCACACACATGCATGCATGCATGCTCACACGCACACACACACAGGCTGTGACACAGTGGGATAATTAGAAGGCGTGAATAGAGGCAGTGGACAGAAAAAAGGCAGGCAGAGAGGGAGGGAGGGGTAGAGAGAGAGGGAGGTAGAGCGGGGCAGGGAGACATGGGGCGAGAAGAGAGAGAGGGGTAATTGGTACACCTGTCTCCCATGGAAAAGACAGCTCTATTCATTCACCTGCACGCACCCAGAGCTGTTCACCAGCAATCACCCACACACACACATGCACACACAGCATCCCCCACACACACACACACACACAGGCAGGCAGGCAGGCAGACACACACACACACTCACACACACACACACACAGCAACCCACACACACACATACACACACAGTGCACGTGTGTTCAGACCGTAACACACACACACACACACACACACACACACACACACACACACACACACACACACACACACACACACACACACACACACACACACACACACACACACACACCAGAGGCGGAACGGACAGCCATGCTGCAGTCCATCTTTTGGTCCCATCATCATCATCATCTTTCACCGGCCCCTGGAATATAACAGCCAGACAAGCTAGGACCGTAGGGGGAGGGAGGGGAGGGAGGGAGGGAGGGAGGGAGGGAGGGACTGAAGAAGGGAGGGAGGAACGATTAAGCTAAAACCTTGTTCATCTTCCTTTACAAAGTGCCTCTGTAAGTGTATGGTGGAGGTGCAGACTGCATAAGAACAAAGTTGTGAGAGAGAGATGGAGAGATAATAGAGATCGATGAAAACATAGTAGTCAAGTTTAATGCTACAACGGTGAACTGAATGAATGCTGGCGAACAAGGCTGAACGTAAATCACCTTCAAAAGCTCAACTGCATCATGCCCAGCGACAGAGAAGAGAGGACAGAGACGATGTCAAAGCCGTTATGATTCTTATGATTTGGAAATAAAGTGGAGCGACACGATAACTCAAACCCAAGAGGTTCCCAATCTGCTGAGCAAAGAACATTGTTAACCTTTGACTCGCAGGGCAATGAATCATTTCCACAGCGTGTGTTGGGATGAGACTAAGGGGGAGACTCCATGCATACAAACTACCAATACACATGTTGTTCAACTTCTAACAAGACTCGCCGGGCTACTAATCACAGAATGATTATTGTTATGTTATATCTGAGCATGCAGGTGCCCCCCCCCCCCCCACCACACATATACACACACACACACACACACACACACACACACACACACACACACACACACACACACACACACACACACACACACACACACACACACACACATACACACACACACACACACACACACACACACACACCTGCTAGGGTGTCATTATACATAGTGATGGTGCAGGGAGAGGTTGGCATGATTACATAAGAAGAAATACAGAAAGGGGGGAGATCAGGGAGAGAGACAAGAGGACAGAGAGAAGTACAGGACGCTCTTGGAGAACAGCAGAGGGAGAAACAGAAGGATATATGGTCCAACTCCCACATACATATGTGTGTGTGTGTGTGTGTGTGTGTGTGTGTGTGTGTGTGTGTGTGTGTGTGTGTGTGTGTGTGTGTGTGTGTGTGTGTGTGTGTGTGTGTGTGTGTGTGTGTGCAGGTGCATGTGTTTGTGCAAGTGCATACGTGTGTGTGCATGTGTAAGTGTGTGTACGTATGCACGCATGCATGCGTACATGCGTGCGTATGTGTGTGTGTGTGTGTGTCTTCACAGCGTTAGTCTTGCTCTCAGTGTGAGAGCAATTAGGTTTGTAAAAAAAACAATCCAGGCAGCAAGCCAAGCATTATGCTACACACCTACAAGGACACTCGGTGTGTGTGTGTGTGTGTGTGTGTGTGTGTGTGTGTGTGTGTGTGTGTGTGTGTGTGTGTGTGTGTGTGTGTGTGTGTGTGTGTGTAGGACAATCCCATGTTAATCTATGCATGTCTCTGTGTTATATGTGTGTGTATATGCGTACTGCACAAAGTGGGCTACAATTCCACTCGCTCTGAAAAGTGAGTGGGCCTGCCTTTTACTGTAGATTCTTTAGCATCCAATGTGTGCAGCCAACACACACAGCCAACACACACACAAGCACAGAGTCAGACACACACTCACAGAGACACACACACACACTTATTTCTTCATCTAACCGAACACAGCAAATTATTTTTAAAATGCACTTGGCAGTCTTTGTCGGAGCTGAAGTTTCCTCTATTTAAAGTTGAAAGTCATTATTTCTCAAGTTGCAACTCTGGGAGTTTTCCAAACACACTGTGAAACCTTGTAAGATTTTGTTTTGCTCAATGGTAGGTATTTTACAAAAGGGTGCCCCCCATCTTACTTATTAACTATTACTTTCTCAGATGAACAAGGTCTCATTTTGTTTCTTCAATGGCCAAATATTGGCAATATTGTTCCTCAAAGACTGAAGGCAAGTGTGATTAAAAATCTACCATTGGCACACGACGAACTGCTGCCTAAAAAACAACTGGGGATTTTGCATCCGGCCTGCTGGATATATCCTCAGCCACACCGCAAAATAAAAGGCAGAGCTGGTTTGAGTTGCTGATGTAGTGAAGCTGGCAGAGCCACAATGAGGCACCGTTGACGTCGGTACACCTAAGCATGGCTTAGTGTCATCGCTACACCCCTACAGCCGTGAGATACGCTAGGATCTATGAATATGCAGTCCCTCCTCCAAGCCCAACCGCCACCTTACAATGAAGAACATTCAAGTTCCAACATCACTCCAAAATATATATTTTTTTGCTTAATGAAGTTTAAGTAAAAATGTTCTGTGGCACAAAAACATTGGGGAAACATGTTTGAATTTATAAAAGCCATTTAAACAAATCCAGAATAACAGCAATCCCCAATCTCACGTCTCCGACTAATGTATGATTTTTTATGGTTCTATTTTCAAACTATTTTTAATCACCTACTTGTCCCGGATATTGCAACGTTTTCTCACAGATTTCATAACAATTCTGCTGCATAAATTAATGAATCCGATTAGGTTTCTCCATATTTGCGTGGCTTAGTAAAAATGTAAAAACAACACTGCATCATATATTGGAATAGATGTTGGGAAATGTGGCTAATGTAGGACTTGAATTGGATGCTGTTGATTTGTTCTCGCTGTGCTGCTAAACAGGGCTGAATGGACAAGGCCACGTTTAAGCTAACAGGGACCCACAGACACCAGCTCTACACTAGAGCGTCTACACACCGACACACACACACACACACTCAAAAACAACTCCAACAACCACTATATACACATGCAGACAGACCAGACAAACCACACAGACAGACAGACAGACATACGCACATAATCGTCTTCCCTTTGGACACATAGATTCCGCTAAACGTGGCTCCGCTAATCATGTAATGTAACAACCCCCAACGATGTTGCGAGTTGAAGGGCTCCCCGGCCGCATGTTAACAGGAAGGGCCCCAAACACACGCAGAGCATCGTGTTCAGAGACCGTGGAAGGTGCCAAGGCCTCCATAATAAACTAGCAACAAGTGTGGACCTGGCAGCAGACAAATGGCACTGCTCTTTAGGGGCGTGTGTGCGTGTCTTTGGCTGTTCCTTTAAGTGTGTATGTGTGTGTCTTTGTCTACTTCTTTGTGTGTGTGTGTGTGTGTGTGTGTGTGTGTGTGTGTGTGTGTGTGTGTGTCTTTTTCATTTCCCTATGTGTGTGCATGCGCGTGTGTGTTCCATGCCAAAAGATTGCAATACTAAGATAAATGGTGCCTATATATTTATATGCAGCCAATTTATCATATATGATGAGTATGCGTGTGGGTCCTTGTGTGTGAGTGTTTCTGTGTGAATGTGTGTGTGTGTGTGTGTGTGTGTGTGTGTTTCCGTGTGCGTTCGTGTGTGCGTGCGTGTGTGGTCTTAACGTCCTCAGGATCCACCTTTGAGTCTGCCTGTAGGGCCAGATGTGCGACGATTTGCCATAGAGATAGAACGGTGTGTATGTACTTCAACATATCTGGGGTGAATTCCACACATTATGTGGAATGATTAGATCAGGCCGCACCAATGAACTGCACAGAGGAACATGCGATCAGCATGTCTGTTCATGCCTGTTGCAGATTTATTTATGCGTGTGTGTGTGTGTGTACCTGAAAAGGTTTGTATTCATAAATTGTATACCAGCAGCATCTGTGTGTGAGTGCATGCGTGTGTGTGATGACGTTAGCCACATTAGCATATCTTTTAATTTCAGACCCTAACCACCGGCAGCGCGCCTACCTCTCCACCTTTTGACTCGCCTCCACCTGTGCGGTCTGATGTTTGACATGAATAACGCTGTGTTGTGTGAGCGCTTGAGAGGGTCCCCTCCTGCTGTAAAGGGGCCCCTCCCGCTGTACAGCGAGCTCTGGGGGTCCGCGGCCGCCCCCGCGCAGCGTTCCTTCCCCCATCGCTCGCTTCCATCCTGATGGAGCGGGGAAGCAGCAGATGAGAGAGTGCTTCACACTGCAGATATGAGGCCCGGTATTCACTGAGCTATGAATACACAAGCAGGAATGGAGAAAAAAAAGACACATACACAAACATGCTCAAGTGCACATAGACACAGACTCCTCGTTCTCTGAAACAGATGTTCTGGAGGTGAAGCCAGGCGTTCTAGTTCATCAACCTTTCTCAAAGGTAAGATAGAGAAGAAACAAAATCACTTGAGTTGTGAGATTGAATACATTTGGTCATGTGACTTCCGCTAGCTCAATCTTTCTCTCTTCAACCATCTCTCTCTCTCTCTCTCTCTCTCTCTCTCTCTCTCTCTCTCTCTCTCTCTCTCTCTCTCTCTCTCTCTCTCTCTCTCTCTCTCTCTCTCTCTCTCTCTCTCTCTCTCTCTCTCTCTCTCTCTCTCTCTCTCTCTCTCTGAGGGATGTACATTTACAAACTTAAGAATCAGAGAACCACGCACACACACACACACACACACACACACACACAGACACACACACCACGGTATTTTCTAAACCCCCAGGGTCATTGTGTCACCCAGAATAACACCCAGGATGTGTGGGGTGTGAGTGTGTGAAATCTGGCCCCCAGTACACTGGAACACCTAGAGGTGCTTCTTGCCTTGTCTGTCTGTCTGTCTGCCTGTCTGTCTTGCCTGCCTGCCACTCTCTCCCTCCCTGATGCGTAAACATCAGCCCTGACCGCGTGGGGAAGAGATGAGTCCACACACGGAGAGAGGGCCCACAGGGCTGGACCAGACCCTGTTCAGGAGCCGCGTGTCCATCGCTGCGCTATTTACTATATTAGTAACAGCGCTCAACTAGTGCAGCGGTGATTGGGTATGGCTGCTGTTCACTGAGCCGATGGATAAAGCGTCTCTCTGACCAGCGAGGGGTCATGGGGGGTTCACAGCCGTCTGTTATCTGTCTGCTTCTCCCCCTCACTGCTGGAGGCGGCCGTTCGAAGCACTGTCACGCTTTAGTTGATCGCCACTCAGAGTGCGCCCGCGTGTGTGTGTGTGTGTGTGTGTGTGAGCGTATGTGTGTGTGTGCACACACACACGCACACACCCACACACACTACTCCTTCCTCTTGTACATCATATATGTGGCATAATGGGGGCCTGTTCAGCTTGTATTGTGGCACAGTGGGAATCTAGCAGTGTTAAGATCCACCTCATGGGGTCTACATGTACACGTGTGTGTGTTTGCATAGATATTCACACATAAGAGCACAGACTTACTGTGTGTGCGTTTGGGTCCATGTGTGTGTGCCCGTGTGTGTGTGCGCCCGTGTGTGTGTGTGTGTGTGTGTGTGTGTGTGTGTGTGTGTGTGTGTGTGTGTGTGTGTGTGTGTGTGTGTGTGTGTGTGTGCGTCTATGTGCGTATGCCCGTGTGTGTGTATGTGCCCGTGTGTGTGTGCCTGTGTGTGCGTGTGCCCGTGTGTGCGTGCGTGCACTATATGTGTTTCCTTCTGCCCCGTTGTGGTGCGGCGTCTCAGACACGACGACGCGACCCTTAATGGATTCCTGTACCTCCGCTGGCCGCCTCCCACTAATCCCTTCAGAATCGGTGGAACCTTTGCGCGGGCGTGGCATCAGAACATTGGAATGTCGCGCTTTGGTTCGTGGCGGCGCCGCGTGACACTTCATTTCATGGCAACAAGCGGCCCGCCGCGCGCCGCTGCCTGCGTCGGCTAGGAACAGAATCATCGTAATGCAATAAAACACATATTGTTTCTATATCCCCCCCCCCCCCCCCCCAAAAAAAATAATGTGTGCATTCACCTCTCTGCCGGGGAAAGAACGAAAACATCTCTCGAAGAGAGGGAAAATAAGTAATACACCGTTTGAAAACGATGTTGATAATCAGAGAAGTGATAAACAACGCCGCATGAGCCTCAACTCAACCCTGCGCGCGTTTCTATTCTTTAACCTTTTTATTTCAGCCCGTACTTTTCGGCAGAAGCAAAGCAAACATAAACTTCCGGGTTTCCCCACAAACACAGGCTGAAGGTTATCTTATACCACATGTTTGGCAGATATCAAATTCCCATATGGAATCTAATTTCTCCAATAATAAAGGGTGAAAATTGACAGATGGACAGTACATCCTGCACAGCCTCGTGAAGACAGGTTATGCTCCGTCCTTTCACCAAAATATCCTATATTCTGAGGATTCAATTAAACTGGCGCTTTACTTTTAAATCCAAGTGTAAAATAGTGTTGCGAAAGGCAGTTCACGGATTAGGGGGATTATGGTGTGCATTCTTTAATACAGCCATGTTTTGCAGACAGTCGATTTAGAGGTTGGATTCCTGTCTTATAACTAATAGTTGGCTTCCACTCTCTCTGGATTCTCTTTTGGAATCCAAAATGTGGTGTGTGAATGTAGTTTAGCACTATGGATGCAGTAAGAGGGCCATATGTTGAGGAACAGAAAGAGGCTGTTACTTCCTGTTATGTCCGACAACATGTACACTGCCCATGGTGACAGACAAAGATTCAATTATGTCACTTGATTTGCGCCATAATTTGTTATTAGTTACTAGTTATTTTATTGCAACGAATAATCGCATTCAAAGTAAAACGAGCATTAGTTTGTTCATTAGTTATGTTGTCCCTGTGTCACTCGAAGAGCTGTTTTTATTGAATAAGTTACATAAAATAAAATCAACCTTTCTGTCGCATAGGTTTGACAGGCAGGGTAAGAGGGATACTTCCGCGCAAGGTTAATCATGTGTATTATTCACATCTTGAAAAGGCTTCATTCCACATTCATTCATTTAAATGCCTCCTATGATGGCTGTTGTCATGCTATACACTCTATATTGTACAAATGTGTAGTAGTACATCGCTGCTACCCTACATGCTTGTTGTTCTGGTCAGCAGCTGCAGCGGCAAGATATGATAGCATCTGCAAATTAATCCACTTACATCCTCTGTTAGTTTAAGCAGCATGGTTTTAGCATTAGCATGACATAATGCGGGGTGTATTGATGTTGTGTGGTAAGATCAGTGTTGTGTATTAGCTGTAGTGTGAACCTTAGCGGATGTTTTCCCACCCACATAGACAGTAAGCAGTCAAAACAGAGCAGTGCCCTTGTGCAGATGGAACTATCGCTAATTCCACCTCGGCTAACTCGCTAATCTCAAACAATGAACCGTAGTCTCCTTCTTAGTTTGGTAACTTGCAGTGGAAGCTCCATCATCATCGGGGACCTTAAGTGTTGGGGAACTCGACCAAAGCCATTCATAGAAGAGTCTGTTTTGTCTTCGACACATCTAATGTCACTCAACGACATTCAATCATCATATTTGATGATTAAGATTAAGACATTAAGACATGTAAAAGATGGCAATTGTGATGAATCACAAGTTCCTATTACTTTTATACAGCAGCAGAATGATCCTTTCGTGAGTGTGCAGGTGGGTGGTGGTTCAATCAAGTCCTTTGAAAGGCATACTAAGCAAAGGTGGACTATTTATTTAGTTTAACTTAGCTTCACACAACAATTCTCACACAGACACACACACACACACACACACATTGTTTAACTGTACCAAATACTAAAGCACTTATATGTGTGTGTGTGTGTGTGTGTATGTTAAAGCCTGACTGTACTAGAACCATTATGTGGATGTATTTGTGAAATATTTAACCCAATCTCTCTGCCCTTCAGCCAAGGGGGATTGATGATACCTTAAAAGAGAGTAAGAGACGGGAGGAAGAGAAAGAGAGAGAGAGAGAGAGCGAGTATGAAAAGGAGAGAGGGGCCTGTGTTATTAAAGGAAATCAACAACAGCGTTGTGCATGGGTGTCAGGTAGTTCCTATGTATATGTTTCATTAACTGTCTTTGGGGGTCAAGGGAGTAAGGAAAATGTCAGTGAAAAAGGTGTGGAAAAAAGAGGTTTCCTACAGTTCATGTAATATTCATATTAATACAAAAGTAATAAAAACAAACCTGTCATGTCTTATTGAATGCAAAGAAACAGATAGTATAATAAAACAGTGTTTTGTTTGCTACATATTGGGGTTAGAGGTCATACTTGTATGCACAGATTAGAGCTATTAGAGTTATGTGATATATATACAAGCAGTGTAAGAGACAGTGGAGGTATGTTACATTCATTGATGGGCCATGGATTTCAGGATACTGAGGGGGACTTTGAAAAATCGAGTCTAGCGTATATTGTTATATTCTAATATATATAGTATGATATTCCAATACTACTTGAGAATATTGTGAATTGTATTGGTTCCTTCAGTTTGCTGGCTTGGTTGATAACAATGAAGGAAGCCACGAAATCAGCTTCAACACAACCCAATAAAGCATTTATATTCTTTCAGAATAAATTAAACGAAAAAATATACCAATCCTTTGAGGCAAAACCTTTCCATACGCGTCCATACACACACACACACACACACACACACACACACACACACACACACACACACACACACACACACACACACACACACACACACACACACACACACACACACACACACACACACACACACAGTTAAAGGGACACATGTTAAGTGACACCATAAAATAATCTATGCATTGAACCATATACATACACAAACACACACACACACACACACACACACACACACGAAGGGCTTATATAAGCAGTACACGTTATGGTTGACACAATTATAAAAACACACACACACACACACACACACACACACACACACACACACACACACACACACACACACACACACACACACACACACACACACACACACACACACACACACACACACACACACACACACACACAACTTGCGCGCGCACACTCTCACATACTTGTAAACATCCAAAACACACTTTTTCGGTTAGAGGATAAGAGCTCCTTGAAAACTCAATTAGACTGGGGGGCACAATCCTCAGAATCACTGAGCATACACACTCTGTCACACACGCACACACCCAAATGCGAGCACACACACATACACACTCACGGCAGTGTTTTAACAGTCTAACCCGGAGCTATTTCCAGCTCTGAATGGACTCTGAGGTCGTCGGCTCAAAAAGCATTGTGCTGTAGCATGTACCTAATAACATGCCTCTGTGTGTGTGTGTGTGTGTGTGTGTGTGTGTGTGTGTGTGTGTGTGTGTGTGTGTGTGTGTGTGTGAGAGAGACAAGCGTGAAGGAGTTAAGGAGTGAACAAAAGAAAGGAGTTTTTTGACCATTTTTTGAAAAACATGGAACAACCATAATCCCTTGCTATAGGAAATAGAAACCATTGGCTGCTGCCAGCTATTCATTTTGTGCTGGAATACAAATGAATACAACATGTCTATGTGTGTGTATTAGCGTACAAGTACTCTTAAGTACTCAAGTATTTACCAAGCACATCCTATCTGGTTAAAAGCTAAACAATGCAAAAGAGGCAGAAAGGGACAGAGACAGAGAGACACAGAGAGACAAAGAGTCATAGATACTGTAGAGAGACAGAGAGAGAGACAAAGTCAGAAACAGACAGAGACAGAGAGTGAGAGACAGTGAGAGACAGAGAGAGACAGAGACCGAGATAGAGAGAGACAGAGACAGAGAGAAAGAGAGAGAGAGAGTAATATATACTGTAGAGAGCCTGAGACAGAGAGAGAGCGAGAGAGTGTTGTAGAGAGACAGAGAGCGAGAGAGGGCTGTAGAGAGGGACAGGCCAGGTAGGACGGTGGATTAACCGGAAGAGACGCAAGCACTTAGGGGGAAACATGTTGGGCGCGCACATGCTGGGAATAATTAAGTGTGTTTGAAGGAGTGCTCTTGTTGTGCACAGGCGTGTCTAATTACACACGTTTCAGGGATGCTTCTTTTTTACGACAAACGAATTCTCTGTATGAGTGAGCGTGCGCCTGTCTGTACAGTCTGTGCGCTGTAATGTGTGGTTCTCTTATGTGCTTCCACCGTCTGCCAGTCAGTGTTCATTCGTCCACCATTGTGTATATTAGCATTGAGCTCATTGCGGATGGCACAAAGAATAGTCTCCATGTCAACAGACCATGAATGCCCATTTCCCTGCATCGCTGGGAAATGGGCTTCCTGTTGTCTACGGGGGGGGGAAGGGGCAAGGTTAACTGGTCAATGTTTAAAAGTTGGGTCCCAATCTGTGGACTAGAAGCAGGGGACGGGAATGAGTTTACAAGGATCGTTTTGGGTGAGAAACCAGCCTTTAAAGAGGTGCTGAAGGTGAAGTCCAAGCTATAGTGAGTGAAATTCATTGTGAGGATATCAGTTTGGTGTTAAATGCAGCTGCCTCTGAATGAACCAATTTGGATTTGGCTCACTTCTGATGAATCAGTAGCCTGGTAATCCAGACCCACATCTAGAAAGCTGTAGGGTCTGGCAACGAGTAATGAAAATGGCCCAACTCGAGGGCCGGCACCAAGCATGCGTTTGAAAATATCACTGCACGCAATTGGATAACACTACGACCAATCAGAAGAATACAAGGGTTGACGTATCTAGACCAGTGGAGCTGACCAATAGATAGGACTCTTGCCGTATCCGGTCGGTAAAACAGCAAAGCTTTTGGCCCGCCTATATCAGATACACCGATGTGAATGGTTGATGTCCTGGGCCAGGGGGATCGGGGAGTGAGTATATTGCTCGTTCCCAGAGTGACTCGCTGAGCAAATTGTGCTCTCGCGAGAACTCTGGTTTTACAGGGTAACGAATCAGGGCATCTCTTCTTTGATTGGTTGAATCTATCATGCCTGTCCTTCACAGGGGTGTGAAACGCAACACTTCCCAGTCATGGAGACACGTAGGAAAGAAGCTGGCTCGCTCTCTTCTGCTCTCTCTCTCTTTACTTAATACTGACCTGGTTTACAGTTGACCATTACCCAGCTGTAAATACGGGAACACATTAAATATAGACCATTCATTTGAAGGTCTTCGGGGAAGTTAGGAAAGGCCTGTTCCAGAAATACCGCTTCTTAAATTACTTTCCGCTTTCTTGGTTGGATCTCTGTTTGAGACTATGAATAGCCAAGTCAATTTAGACAGGTCGTGACCATGATATACATTTTCTGGTAAAGTAGAGGTCAGGAGCAGGAGAGGCTGGAAGTAAAAATAAAGAGAGTGCTAGAAGGCTTGTGAGAGTGAGAGTGAGACAGAGAGCTAGAGCGACAGAGAGCTAGAGCGAGAGAGAGTGAAAGCGAGAGAGAGCGAGAGACAGAAATGTTAAGCCCTGCTTTGGTCCTTTCTATGGGTCACTTGTTATTAACCTCCAGACAGTCACCTTGACACACACACACACACACACACACACAAACCCGAACACATCCAAAAACACATGGTGTATTGAACGTGTGTGTGTGTGTGTGTGTGTGTGTGTGTGTGTGTGTGTGTGTGTGTGTGTGTGTGTGTGTGTGTGTGTGTGTGTGTGTGTGTGAGCACACACACACACACACACACACACACACACACACACACACACACACACACACACACACACACACACACACACACACACACACACACACACACACACACACACACACACACCTTTATCAGTCAACGGCCACTACGACCGCGGTCTTCCACATGAAGCCTTCCGCCACTAATCCTTTTTATTTGATTATCACGTCGTCAGAGATTAGGAGGCTAATTTAAGAGTGCGCTGGTGCTTTCAGATTACTTCCTTTACATACGCCACAGTAGGTCATCTCATCTCTGGGAGCTGACCTCTCTTTATCACGCATGTACTTACATAATTCACTTAAAAAGGAAATCCCTCAGACACACACACACACACACACACACACTCACACCACTCAGACACACACACACACTCGTCTCAAACACACACTGATTGCCTGACCGCACACCAAATGTATTTGCCGTCATAATCAACTTATTATGATTGAGACAAACTATCCAATGGCGTCATGGTTGAGGAGGTCTGCATTGAAACACTCAGACACACGATGAGATTGCATCCAAAACATACAGACTCAAATATGAACAGAACTAAAGTGTGTATCTGCATGTTTGTGTACACATTCTAAAACACAGAGACACACAGACACACACACACACACACAATGCCTGTGTGTGTGTGTGTGTGTGTGTGTGTGTGTGTGTGTGTGTGTGTGTGTGTGTGTGTGTGTGTGTGTGTGTGTGTGTGTGGACTTGGAATAGCAGCTTTTGTTTACACACAGAAAGCGCACAAAGGCGCTGCAACAAAAGAGCTGGTGATTAGGGCAGGTGGGAGGGTTTGAGTGTTCACGATCAGCTGGTCAAAAAGTCAGAGCAACAATGGGGCAACACATCACACTGGGGGAGGCATCTGTCCGTGTGGTGGCGTGGGCGTGTGGGATCGTGTGTCTGTGTGTATGCATGTGTGCAGGCAGTGTTGGTGTGTGTGTGTGTGTGTGTGTGTGTGTGTGTGTGTGTGTGTGTGTGTGTGTGTGTGTGTGTGTGTGTGTGTGTGTTTGTAGGTGTGTGTGTGTGTGTTTGTGTATATGCATGTGCGTGTGGGCATCCATCTGTGTGGTGTGTGTGTGTGTGTATGTGCGGGTGTGCATGTGTTTGTGCATGTATGCATGTATGTGTGTGTGGGCATCCGTCTGTGTGGTGTGTGTGTGTGTGTGTGTGTGTGTGTGTGTGTGTGTGTGTGTGTGTGTGTGTGTGTGTGTGTGTGTGTGTGTGTGGGTCTGTGCGTGTATGCATGTATGTGTGTGTGTGTGGGCACCCGTCTGTGTGGTATGTGTCTCTCCCTCTTTCACCCACCTGTAATCCTCACATGAGTCTTCTGTGTCTCCCCCCGGACCCTGGTATTAGTCCCTCCCCTCCCTCCCTCTCCTCCCCTCCCTGTCTTCCCCTCCCACAGATCGATACAGACTAATTGCTGCGTAGCGTCAGGAGTTTCAGAGAGAGATTCCTCTCCCTGGAGTGCTTAATTAAGCCTGTCAAAATGCTTCCCTGCCTGTGCTTGTATGTGTGTGTGTGTGTGTGTGTGTGTCCTATTACAGAGCAGTGTGTGGTGTGTATGCAAGTGTAGACGTCCAAAACCACACACACAATCTCTGTCTCTCACTCACACACACGCACGTGTGCTTCCTGTAATTGACACTGTGTGTGTGTGGGTGTGTGTGAGTGTGTGCGTGTGAGCAGATGTACGAAACACCTGTGGGCTTGCATTCAATAAGCTCTCTCTCTCTCTCCCCCTCCCTCCCTCCCTCCGTCTCTCTCTCATATGTGCTTTTATTGAGAGCTTCAGAAAGCTACAGCTACAGAAAGCTATGCTGTCTAGAAACCAGACTGGTTTCTAGACAGCATACAGCATACAATAGCCCTTGGGGAACAAATCCAATGCGGACATTTCGACCATGTCGTTCTATAATTTCACCTCAGTGATAATATTTGGCGGATTTATTCAGTGTCTCGGTTTTTCCTCGGTGTTCGATATCACTGCTACACTGTTTGTTTATTAGACGGGCATTTTCCATATGGCTCGGTTTTGTGTCAGCCATGTTGGCTCCATGTGCTCCGATTCCGTAGCCGTTGCTAGGCAACTAGCGGTTTGATAGGCTACTAATGTGTAGAACCGGGTTCACTTCTGTTTATTCCTGCACTGAGCTGTCGTTGGTGGGTGAGCCACTGGCCCTTTCCTTGTCTTGCTCTATTGAACCTGTGTGTGTGTGTGTGTGTGTGTGTGTGTGTGTGTGTGTGTGTGTGTGTGTGTGTGTGTGTGTGTGTGTGTGTGTGTGTGTGTGTGTGTGTGTGTGGTGTATACATGTACCTAATTCCGTTTGCGGGAGGTACTATATGCTAACACCTTCCACAAACCTCAGCGAGGAAAACTGAGGGGCTGTGCAGAACTGTGCATAGAATGTGAGAATTATTATCAATTATAGCATATAGAGAATTAGGATCTTTAGAAACCCCTCACTGTTGTTAAATGTTTTTATGAATTGCTTAAACAATTTCCATTTTTCGAATGTTTTCATGCCATGTTAAAAAAACTAAAATCAAATTAAATTGAATTGATCAAACTGCTGGGGAAGAAAGGCACCTCCAGGCATCACGCATCTGTAAGTGTTTGAGTGGATATCATTGCACTAGTTTACCAGCATCGATCCAGCCCTGTGTGATTAAACCACTAATCTAATGTGCGGCTGAGAACACACACGAACAGACCCACTGGGAGTTCCAAGAACAGGAAGCGAGAGAGAGATTAAAAACACAGTAGATGAAGTCTTTGCCAGGAGAACACACACACAAACATGTACAAGTTGTGTACAAATACAAGGAAACAAAGAAATCAAAAGCTTGTATGATAATACAAACTCCCCCACAATTGACCTCTCCCATATATCATGTCTGTGTGTACGAGTGTGTTCAAAAAGCTCAGCTCCAATGAAGCTCTTCTTTTTTATTCTGTATCTTGTGACTGCATTTGACAAACAGGGCAAGCGATGGCAATAGAGACCGTGTTTCCAACAGGTTGGACTGTGGAGGGTTTAAAGGAACCATCGTTTAGGAACAGCAGAGGAAATGGAGCAACCAACCGTCTCAGAGATCAACATTCGACACTTTGGAAAAAACAACCCTCTCACACACACACACGCACACGCACACGCACACACACACACACACACACTTTTCCTTTCGGTACGGTATGTTTTTGGTAAAGCAAGTGATTGACAAAATTGCTTTTAAAAATACATTTCTATAATAACAGGGTTCCCTCCAAACAATGGAATATTGGCGCTCTGCCAACCGGTTACATTTTAAAACAGGGCTGTAGGCTAGCGGAAAAAGCTTTTAATTCCTTAAACGGTATAATTGGTCAAAACACGATGAATTTAATTGGAATAACACTTCAAAAAGTCAAACTGCCATATCACGTAGGTGCTGTGTGGAGGAAGTCTGTGTCGTCCAGATCCAATCTCGGTCCGAGTCCGACTCAGTTACAGCAGAGCTTCCACTAAGTTTCAATGAAGACACGCTGCTTTGAATGTGTGGGGGTAGACCTACTTAAAATAATCATAAAACGAATGTAAAAACGCGGTTTGTACATTGAATGTAAAAACGCGGTTTGTACATTGTGTTAAACATACCATATCATGGACTTTTAGGGTTAATTATTGCATTTGAGGGTACTACTAGCATATGGTTACATATGTTAGAAATACCACTTATTATTCACACTGTTCATTTATGCAAAACCAATTTCAGCGTATTTAAAAAAATGGTCTGTTTTGTATCATGTCGCTCCCGAATAGCCCAGTCTGCTGTGATTGGTCAGCACGCCTCTCTGTTGCACTTGGTCAAATGCTTTGCGCGTGCGTTGGCAAATTCACCCCCCCCCCCCCCCCCGAGAAATTGTAAGCATTGCGGGTAGCCGGGAGGCAGGACTTCTGCACTTAAGCACCGCCTACTGCCCAGTTCGACGTCACTCTGTTACAGAAGTAAAGTTTGAGCACAAACAAGCTGTTTCAGGCACTTATTGAGGGGCGCGAATACTGCCCCTGCCCCTGGCCCCTTCAATTTTTCTACACTTTATTTAAAGTGAGTGAATCTTTCAGAATGAATGTTCACAGAGGGATGGTACGTGACGTTTTGTGCAAATATCCAACCCGTTCATTGAACTATTTCTCCTTGACTTTGAGTCCCTTCTGTCTCAGGGACCTCATCCGGTCAGATAGGGTGGGATGTGTGATGTGTAAACAGGATGTGTGGTCATGGAGTATCTCTCAATCAATCCAAAGTCATTAGGGATTCTGTAACGAAGGGGAAACCCAGCTAATTCCCCCTCGGGCGAGAAGACAATATCATTAGTATGTATCGACCCACTGACTTAAAATAATAGTGTGTTGTTCATTCCATACTAAAGTAGCAAGAGAGAGAGTATAATAAACACTCAATGGTTTGATCACCCTGGTCAATGAGGCAGACCCCGACATAAACACACGCTGGACCAAAGCATGGGGGGGGGAAGAAGATGAGATGTTTTCTGATGGACTATGTGATGGGTGTGTGTGTGTGTGTGTGTGTGTGTGTGTGTGTGTGTGTGTGTGTGTAACAGGACCCACCGCAGCTGTTTCCAACTCCATTAAAATGTAATTAAAGAGGCACCTCATTAGAGGGAGAGACAGACAGACAGACAGAAAGAGACTGGACTATAGGGTGCGCTCTAAGAATCGACAATTATAATTGAACCTAAACATATCCTTGAACAGGCCTCAACAAGTTTATATTATTTCAACTATAATGCTTCTAATGCTTCTAACTCAATACTCATAATATACTATATTTATACACTGTATAGGCCTAAATATATGTATATATTTTTTATATTCTCGTATCGAACTCTGTCGACACATTTATATTTAAGTGTGAACTTAAATGTTGATGGATGTAAATTAACCATATAAATGAAAAATGTTTATATTAGGCATTCGATTTATCAAATTACAGAAAAGATTGCATTCAGTATTTTTGAAGTGGCATTGCTCTTCAGCATGTTTATCTGGTGTTAGGAATACATCTATGTCCACATGGCATATTTCTCATCCTTGGCCGATTTTTAATGTCAGCATGTTTAATATGATTACAACAAATCGTACAGGGACTGTATATCAGATGAGTGGATGTGAAACATAGCGATCAACATCTTACCACAGTGGAACAGATACAGATCTGAGCTGAGAGGAGCAGATAAGAGCTGCATGCTGGGCGTTGTTTCTGTACAGTGGTGAAGCACTACAGTGGGTGAAGCCCTATACCAGTACACATGAATGTGTCTCTGGATTAGCAGGTTTCTGTGTCATACTGGATCAAACATAATATTATAATTTGCCAATGCTGAGCAAGGTAAATAAAAGCTTACAAAACCCTCCCAGGAGCATCCTAGGAAAATATTGAACTGAGGTTTTTTTACCTCGTAAACATAGCTTTATACAGTCCCTGAGGTAGTGTGTGTGTATGTGTGTGTGTTCGCTCAAGTGTGCTTCACTACATTTCATTTTCATGTCTCTTATTTCCACACTGAATTTCCCACTGCTGCTTTTTCGCATCAGGAACAGCGAGCACCGCCGCGAGCTACGCTACCGATACGAGCAGCTAACCGTGGGGATGCTGGGAGATCGATCGGTAGGCAGGCACACACACACACACACACACACACACACACACACACACACACACACACACACACACACACACACACACACACACACACACACACACACACACACACACACACACACACACACACACACCTGAACTCTTACCGTTAGTTCAACAATCAAAGTCAATTCAAAGAAGTGAATAGATGGCCATGGGCATGGATGGCTTGAACGGTGCGACCCGGTTCACGCGGATTTCACGTGATTCTGCTCGCGCGAACGATGCAAACGTATCATTTGCTCGAGTTGGAACTTGAAATTTTCCACAAAACGCGCTTGATCTCGAATCTCTCACACAAGAAAATGTTGCACGAGCAACGTAGCCCAAGAAACGCAAGTAGAATTTCCTTTTCGCTTTTGGTGTGAACGCAGCTTCAGGCCATGGATACATGCTGGTAAACCCGGCCCATCCACACTGAATCGACTCCTTTCATGTCAGGGCCGGCCACCAATGTCTGAATCACATCCCGATAACATTGTTTTCAGAAATAAACATTTTGCCCACAACAATTACCGTATTCATATTATCCGCTTCTGCAACCTTCTCTTAAAGGAAGGTTGCTTTTGACTTATTTGTTAACCTCTTATAGACCAACCATTTTTCCTGAAGTTCTCTGCATGCCAAAAATAAGGCTTGTTGTAGGGAACGCTGTTTGGCCCTGTGGGATGGTAGTGAATAGGAGGTATAGGAGTGGAGTGAGTGTACACAAAACAAGGAACAATGTCCAAGGAATAAGCCCACAAAGAGCAGGACTTAATGGAAACCACCTTAACCATTCACTGGGCCAGCAGCATTTCCTGCTGCCAATCGCCCCCCACCCAAACTAAGCTCTCTCCTAAATACAGGTTTACCTGTAAAATTCCTAATGATTAAGGGGTACCTTAAAGTCTTCAAATTGTATATCTCCTTAGCTCAACATATGTTGGTATACCAACAGTTATTTTGCATGCTATCCCTTGCACTAGGACCACCACTACCCCCATAACCCACACTTACCCCTTGCTGCGTTGGCCTTTGGAGGGGCTCTATTGTAGAAAACCTGGTGTCCTCGTCTGGCAGCCAGGAAGGTCACTACCATTGTGGCAGCTTTCTGAACAGTATCTGGGTCCCTTTCCTTAACCCACACTTGCATCTGAACTGCTCAAGAATGTCCCGAACTTCGACTTGTCACCTGGCTGGACTTGTCACCTGGCTGGATCCATTCATCATAGGATGTCACAGAAACGATGACAAAGTTCCTGTGGGGTCTCCCCTGGTTTAATGTATGCATCTCTAAACCTCAACCTGTATTCTTCAACATCAATCTGATATTTAGCAAGGATGGCCTCTCCTTTACTTTCCAATAGTCCTGGGTATCCACAGCAGCCATCGCCACATAGGCACCACGCTGATAAGAACTGGAACCAGCCTGACCGCCCAGTCTTCTTCCGACGACTGGTTTGCTGCTTCCAACCGCTCAAACGTTGTGAGGTGTTCAGTGTCGTCCTCTTCATTAGGGGACACTCCCCTACCTCAGGAACTACCGTCTCTCTGGAATGAAGGCGGAACCACCAGAGGTTGCTGACGTTCAGGCGACGGAGGCGGAGAACCTTCTGTCCACCCCATACATAGGAGCGTCATCAATCCCACTTCCGACACCAAATGTAGGGTGGGCTGTTGGGCCCTAGTGCTTGATGGTAAGTAAGGAGCTGGTATAGGAGAGGCTTGTACACACAACAAGAACAATGTTCAAGGAATAAGCCTACAAAGCGCAGGATTTAATGGCAGCCACTTGAACCATTCACAGTGCAGACATTTCTCCCTAAATACAGGTTGACCTGCACCATTCCTCATCATTAAGGGGTGCCTTAAAGTATTCAATCTGTATTTCTCCTTAGCTCAACATATCTGTTGGTCCCATCATTACAACACTAGCGCATTGTGTTTACATTATACATTTACATTATTTACATTATACATTGTACACAACATGCAGTACGTAATTTACCAATAACATTCAGAAGCATGTCAATTGGAAAGCATGTTCAGAAGCATGTAAATTGGCTCTGGCCGATCCCGGCCAGAGCCCCTCTCCATTCAGCGCCACTTGGTACAGCCCAATGAGGTTTAACCAGGCACACCTGTGCATGTTTAACCTGTAAGGCAATCATGTTGCCTCCTCACACATACAACAAAATGGTGTCTGTTTTGGAACAGAAACCTTCAGGGCCCGGTTTCCCGATAACGTCCACTTTTAGCGAGCTACAAAGACTCCTACGTTTAGACTTATCAAAGTTGTTCCTCTGACCATCAACGGCGCTACAGGGTGAGCAGCACCAAGTCATCGCTAGCCAGGAAGGCTCAACAGCGCCTTTACTTTCTCAGGAAACGGAGGAAAGCTAAAGCCCCGGCCCCCCATCATGTGCACTTTTTATAGAGGCACCGTCGAGAGCATCGTGACGAGCTGCATCAAGGTGTGGTACGGCGCCTGCACCTCGTCCTGCCGCAGGTCCCTCCAGCGCATCGCGAGAGTGGACGAGAAGATCATTGGTGCCACTCTCTCCTCCCTCGAGGACATAGACAAGTACCCGCCTCAACCCGCAAAGCCCACTGCATTGCAGGGCATCCCACCAACCCGTCACACTATTTCAACCTGCTGCCTTCAGGGAGGAGACTGCGGAGTCTCCGGGCCAGGACCAACAGACTGAAATACAGCCACTAGGCTGTCAGAATGCTCAACTCCCTCCCCATTCTGCCCCCCCCCCCCTTTTCCACCTCCTTCTCACTAAAGACATGGACTCTGCCCCCCCCCCCCCCCCCCGCCACCCCTCACCCCTATCAACACTGAACTCTGTCATTCGCAGGACTTTTTCTTTTTGCACGTTTCACCAATATCAGTATACCAGTCTTGTCTGTCTGCCCTTTTAAATATATGTACTATGTATATGTAGATGTATTTTTAGATATTTTTTAACACATTTATTTATTTGATGTATTTTGCACCATTGGGTTTGAGGGTATCGTAATTTCGATCCTGAGTATGTCCTGTACATATTGCTGAATTGACATTAAAAATGACTGACTATTAAAGTGCAATCAATCAACATGTTCATGCTGGCTCGTTGGAGCAGCTCTCACTGAGGAGCGTTTCCTTACAGCTTAAAGCAAGGCAACGCTATGTTTGTATTCCCAGTCTAGCAGGGGGGAGGTCTAAGTAAGTGCTGTACGTTTTTTATTTTGTTGTGAAATATTCCTCTTCTCATATGTAAAACTGAGGTTTGTTTCATTTTCCATATTCAGGAGGACCAACATCTTGACACAAATGCCTGCTGCCAGACAGCATGACTGCTTAGCAGGCTGCAACCTTATGAACGCCGTCCCAGAGGATATTTTTGGCCGTGCGGAGATGGCTTTCTTCAAAATAAGTTTCAGGGCTCACCAAAGACTCTGCCCTTTGTTTGAACCAGTTCAATGACTGAGTTTTTGAGGCTCCTTATGTGGGGCCATCACGGACAATCCTTTATTTTAGGGTCCAGATAATGCTAAGATGCTTGCCCTTAACAGCCACAGTTAGTTTCTAACACAGATGAAATGTTTAGGCTTAAACTTGTGGCTACAGCAGCATGTGTTGGAAGGTTGATTGTTTTGCACTGTCCAGCATGCATAGCTATAACTACCACTGTGGAATTTCCACTATGCAAAGAAAGTAGGGGTGTCCGACACTAGCAGAACAAAGTTACTGAAGTGGCAACCGACTGGTCCTAACAGCGTACATATACAAATCAGCCCAATTAGGAACTCTGGAGACCAACATTCTCAAATTAGCCAGAAAGATAGACCTTTCCAACTATATCAGGAGCCTGTATTAAGAAGGAGCAGCAGATTATTTAGTTACCTTAAACAGATGCAGGGCCTCCTTAAATTGAAGTGCTACTGATAAGTGTAGTGTTGTGTAGCAGGATTTTCAGACAATCAAGTCAATTGAAATTGTAATTGTAATTTATTTTTAAGACAGGGGCAATGCACAATAAAACATTAATCTTGCACAACAAGAAAATATGCATTGTGCCAGGTTTTTAGCAGATTGCTATTTTCCACCTGCAGTCCCTGGGCAGGTTGATGGTATAGTACACAAAACATAATAACAGTTCAAGTAAAATTACAATAAAATTATGAAGTTTACAGTTATTAACAGTAAATTAACTGACCCCTATGATTTAAAACTAGGCTGCTGCCTCTCACCACACACACACACACACACACAATTTATAGATGTGTACACTCCTGTCCTGACAGTAACCAACGCTTAACAAGATGTGAGAAGGTGTGGGGACTTCTACATGTCTTCCAGTTGTGTTGCTACCCACCAATTGTCTTCGATGCACAACACACATTTTGAAACATCTGCATTTAAGCTGCATATGTTTACCATATTCCTTTTTCTAAAATTAGTTTTCATGGCCGATATTTGGAAATGACCCAAAGAATATGCAGAAAAGTTGATTAAAGCACGATAGTAACTTATGTATGACTCCTGATAGTGAAATTATGAAAGGACTGCATTTAACTAATAAATATAGGTTGCAACACTGATGAAGGCTTATTCACCTTCCAGCGTTATCAAAGGGGAAACATAAATTCCTCGGGACTACATGGTGGAGTAGCACCACAGTTCTCCCCAAGATTGTACCACCTCATCATCGGTGAACCAACAGAAGTGGTGACATTGGAGGACGTTTGTGATGAGGACCAGAAAAGGCAGTTACAAAAGGCAAGATTTTATTTTATTATCTGCTCACCATCCCCTTCCCTTAAATAATTCAGATAAACAGGATTACAGTCCACATTCTAAATGTAGACGCTAACTTTAAGGCTACAGGATTCTAGATGAATCGCTACTACTCCACTGCAGAAGAAATCCCATGGTAAACAGAAAGCTAGCCTTGGTTTGTGAGATGGCAGGAGTTTCTGATTATAACATGTAATCCTTTAAAATACAGTTGAAATCGCCTAGTGCTGTAATATCTTAATATTATGTGCTCAGATCCATGATATACCCTCTCTGCCTGAGGTAAGATTGAACCCTCAGGCACCATGTCTGTCCTGATGTGTCTGAACTGCCGAGTCAACGCAGTAGAAGACAAGCAGATGTTTGTGGAAGTTGCGGCCAGCTTCTACGTTGAAGGAAGTTGGCTCAGTGAGTGTACAGCAGAGTACCACTTTGAATTGAGTCAACAATACACTTAAATAGCACTATGTAACTTCTATGCGGATCGTTCAATCTTATTAGGTTGGTTGAGGGACTGGGATGCCTCGGCCTCTCACAGGCCATGAAGGACCACGCAGTCTGCCTTCACCACCTGTTCCTGCCCAGGCATAACAGCCTGGATGCTGAAAAATTCATTGATTTTTTTTCTGTCTGGTATTCTTTCAGGCGGGCTTGAACCACCGCCGCAGAGAGGACATGACCTGGGCGTGGTTCAAAGACTGGGGGATTAAAGTGGCAGATAATCACCCTCTCATTAATGTTTAGAGCAGTGATTCTCAAACTGTGGTCCGCGGACCACCAGTGGTCTGTGACGGTACTGCAGGTGGTCCGTGGAAAAGCAAACTAAAAATCTAAAAAAGCAAACTTTGTGATCACATCACATGCATAGCCTTTATATATAGGCAGTGTATATCTGAAACGATTTGTTTTAAATTATGAATGGAAGAAATAAGGCCTATTATTATTTTAATTCCCAGTAAGTTTCTTGATCTCCCGTTTCTGAAATGTTTTGCATGTTACTTGGACAAACTCCCTTTGTTTGTTGAGGACTTTGAGAAGATTTGATATTTGACTTTATCCAGTTCAGTTCAGTTCAGTTTGTTTGTGATTACTGTACATATTTAATACCCCATTATCATTGCTATGGATATAAGCCTGGTGTTCAAATGAACCTGATTACGCCCTCGGGCGCTTTAAATAAATACATTAAATATGTGGCAGCCATTGTGTCCAGTAAACGTTCTTTTAACAAGCCTGTTGTACTGATGCTATGTTACTTTTAGTGCTAATATATACCTATTAAGAGGTGCTGGTAATTCAGGTAGGACTGTGTGTAGACATATTTTATTATGTGCATTATAAGGTGGTCCGCGAAAATTCTTGATTTTAAAAAGTGGTCCACACACACTCAAAGTTTGAAAACCCCTGGTTTAGAGCATTCAAAGCTTTTGGACCACATCATAAAGTGTTATTTATATTATGGATGCATAAAAGGAATGTCCTTTCTGTACTATTTTATGTACAGACACTTAAAGGATGAAACTGGTGTTGTTGTAACTGTCTCCCCTGGCTTCACTAAAACATCAGTTATCAATATTTGTCAAAATTACCTAGTTATTGCGGAATTGTCTCTGCCACAAATGTGAATAGAAATAGCAGTTTAGTTTTCTTTTGTTTTTAAATATTTTGTAAAGAAGAGGCACATCAAGGTTATGTAGTCTGTAAATTCCACAGTGATCAATGGACTTTGAAATACAATTTCTAAAATGTGCTCTGGGATCGAATAAGCTCATTCTCCCAATTCATAACCAACCAGGAAGCTGTGTGGGTTGTGAGGCAAAGATTCCCGTTTGAATGTGTAACCTTGATTGGCCCTTTTTAAAATGAGTAAAATTGTATGCATCAAGTGCTGCAGCCATCAGATAACAATAATGAATGCCTTTAGAGTTTAACCCTGTACTGCAATGTATGGAATCATTTTTTTTTTAATTGCACTTGTAGCTCAGGGACGTTTGAGTACCACTGCCCAGATCATTGCATGCTTCACTTGATGATTAAAATTAAATTTTCCGCAAATACCTTTTTTCATGCAATATTGATGTGATGTCATGATTTGGAAGCTGACCAAGTTTACCTACAAAAACTGTCGGTCTTGCATTCATTTAGTCTACCGATATCCCACTTTGAATATTGTTGATGGACAGACTTGTAGTCCCTTTTTTGGTGACATTGTAGCTTTGCCATTTAATCACCTACAGTTTATATTGCTACTAATTATGAAATGTACATGTTCTTACACAGATGGAGATGTGCAGGTAGACCCGATGGAACCCATCAGGACCAACATGGTCTTGAGCTTCAACAGGACACAGGACTGGAGGAATTACTGCAGCCAGAGGCCAACACATGTAATTATTTATATTATTTTCCGTTGCATAATAATCATGCAGAATTCCGGAGCATACCTCTGGACTAATACAGGCCCCAGTATTTGGTGTTGAATAGAGGTCGGTTGGGGTATTTATTTAAATATATATAAATTAAGATGGGTAGTTGATGACGTATGTACACGTTAAGTGTGTTCATGAAGGTGGGGTGTTGAATGTACTGTGTGGGGGCTATGTGTTTGGGGGGTGGTCAAAAGAGTGTATAGAGAAATAAAGGAGTGATCCCATCTTGTTTTTGGGAGCCAATGCTACTTACTGCATGAGAGACCCTTGTATCTTCAGCATGCCCCACACAGAGAGAGAGAGTGTGTGTGTGTGTGTGTGTGTGTGTGTGTGTGTGTGTGTGTGTGTGTGTGTGTGTGTGTGTGTGTGTGTGTGTGTGTGTGTGTGTGTGTGTGAGTGTGTGTGTTTGTGTGTGTTAATTTATGTTGTGTTCAAGGAGAAAGGGTGTGTGTGTTGAGGCCACGCTTGTACCTTTTTTAAAGTGTTCATGGAAGAAAATAAGGCTGAAGGCCAAAGTAAAGTGTCACTTTTTCCATAATTCCTTGCTTCCTTTTCCACTCCTTTACAGCCACTGTGTGTGAGTGGTGTTGAGGGTTTGGGAACAATTGAATATTGGTGTTTGAAAAAAAGGAATTTAGTTACGTAAGAGTCGACGGATCACTCAAAAAAAAAAAAAGCATAATTAAAAAAGGTTTCTCTCCATGTATTATATTGCTTAAAAAAGATGTTTCAATCAGATAAAAACAAACAAGAACAAGCACAGACCTTCATTTGGAAGTTGGCAGAGGACTGCCTTCTACTAGTTTTTATGGAAAGCCAAAAGCATCAAAACTACACCCAAGTTAGAGGTAAATAAAATGTACTTTTACAACACTTTTCCTCATCTTTAAGTTGGCTTGCATTTCAGTGTCTTTGAGGCTTTTGAACATGCTAAATAGTACGTCTTGATGCGTCAAGCTCCTCGCAGCCAGAAATGAACCTTCTTTACCAACTCAAAGATTACCAAAGTCACAACACACCAGTCCATTAACAATCTGTCTCTCGTTTGCTATTGTTTTCACTTCGAAGACCACCTCTGTTAATTTCTCAGAATGTAGCGTATGAATCCATATTACCGCCTACTACAACTGTGTTCAATGAATAATGGGTCTATTGTAGACCTCAATCTATTCTTCTTGATGTTCAGTGTGGCTGTTTTACCATTCGGCCATATTGAGAAAGCCATTTTGTTACTGTTACTAAAATAAAACTTATAAAATAAGACTAAGTATTTTAGTGAAAGCAGGTGTAAAATCCTATGTTTTTGCTAGTCTCCCCAAAACACTACTATGGTGTTCACAAAGCAACAACTGTACATTTTTTATGCAGTTGTATTTTGTCTGGACCTCGGTTACGTCATAGCTGGCTACGGGCTTGCACACACTTGTCATCTTTGTTTAAATCAAAATTTAAATCAAAATGACTAAGGCACAAAATTAAATTAATTCTTCTTCATCTTACCAATTTAGTGTGATCCCTGTCCCTGTTTTTCTTTGCTGAGCTGTGTGATCTCTGGTCCTTAAAATCCAAATCCATCCAAATAACTAACAAATAAGTTCCCGTGTTTAGCGATGCACTGTGCGACTTTATAGCTACTTTCTGTAGCTTGATTTCTGACGGCTCACATGGTAGTAAAAACACGCTTTTTGTACTTCTTGATGGATTCAACTCTATCCGCCTCATCTTCAAATTCTTGTCCTGTATGGTTACGAAATGACGTCATACACTTTAAGTCCGAGAAAAACTTCACAGTAAAGTACGCACACAGCTCGGTCCTTTGGTGAAATAAATAAATCTGAATTTGTTTGGCACAAACAGCTGAAACAGGCCATTATCAACTTAGATATAATAAAACAAAAAAGATGGCTAGCTGGCTAGCGGTCAACACTGCTCGTCTGCTGGTCAGATGAAGCGGTGAGGGTAGTAGAAGCGTAAATTGTGCGCGTGTGCGTGATGTTAAAAACAATTGTGTAGGTTGAGACTACTTAATTTGTTAATAATTATTTCAAAACAAACAATTATTTTGTTAACCAGTATACATTAGGCCTATCCCTATTTGTAGTTACTCAATTACTTAAAAAATATAGATATTTAAAAATTGCTCTGCATGCCCATTTTGGCATGCATCCCATAGGTTGCCCTGGTCTACAGTTTATTCCTGATCAGATTAAACACCCGATACAGGCTAGGTCCAGATAGTGTAGTGAAGAGAATGCACTGCGCGAACAAGAGAAAGATCATTAATAACCCGGTGTGGTCTGAATTTGGTCATCATTGATTGGGTGATGAAGGTTCATAATTAATCATAAGGAGGAGTTAATTTGACTGTTATGAATAAATTAAAATACAACGGTGTAAAATGTGCAGTATTTTAGTCTTGACCCTTTTGGCCTTCCATAGCTTTGCACTGATTTGTAGCTGAAATTTTGTGTATATTTAAGAAAGCCTTTATGTCCCCTTTGGGCTTCCATATGTCTGTGTGCGTGTGCATAAGCATGCAAAAATGTGTGTGGTTGTGCATGGTCGTGCCCATGTGTGGGTATTTGTGTGTGTGAGTGTGTGTGTGTGTGTGTGTGTGTGTGTGTGTGTGTGTGTGTGTGTGTGTTTGTTTGCATGTTCATTAGTGTGCATGCACATGTGTGTGTACAGATGTGTGTGTGTGTGTGTGTGTGTGTGTGTGTGTGTGAGAGAGAGGGGGGGACTGGCCTGGATGTCTTATATCTAGGGCAAAGGAGTCTTGGGGATATTAGCGTTTTTTAATTGAAAAAACGATGCAGAGGGACGGAGAACTCAACAAGGCAGCCTAAAATACACAGTCCACACACACACACACACACACACACACACACATACATCTGTTTATAAACTAAAAAGGGCAAGAAGATACAGATAAGAGTGTGAGCACGGACGCACACCAGCCCGCACACACCGACGCACACAAACCACACATACATACATTGTTACATGTAAGCACCACAAACAATTCAACCTCAGGGGGAGCATCAAACACAGCGCTAACACAACACCCCTGCAGAGTCTCAGCCAATCAGAACCAGCCATTGCAACAGCCAATGGAACATAAGGGGTGCTGGCGGTCCCTGGGCTTTGAGTTTGCAC
>NC_140276.1:13560419-13570509 GCF_964030765.1 Micromesistius poutassou
AGGTATGATATGATAGTAAGGAGAGCGAGGGAAGGATGCAGCGCTGTGTGACCTCGCGTGGCGAGAGACCTCCCAGAGGTGACGGTCACACTGCGTTGGCGTCCGGGAGGAAGAGTGTTGTCGGGGCGGACGGCGGGTCTCTTCAACAGGTCTCGATCGGTGTTCCCATGAGGATCGCCCTCGCCTTGTGAGGCCGCCTCACACACACACACACACACACACACAGAGTCTCGTCTCTGTGTGTTTGCCCCCCCCCCCCACACACACACACACACACGCTCTTGCTCCTGCTCAGAACATAAGCCAAAGCTCACCCAATACATGAGTCTAAAGCGCTCCCACAACACCCCAACAAGTGGATATCCTGGGAGTCGCGACAATGGGTGCTGTGTGTGTGTGTGTGTGTGTGTGTGTGCGTGTGTGCGCGGGTGCGGGTGTGTGTGTGTAAGTTACGCGCTAACGTAAATTGATACGGAAATGCTTAATAATGAAATAAACCAATGAGCTGGCTTTGACACTTTACAGCAGATCGCTGCTTCTGAAGCGCGCGCTAATTGACGACGTTCCTCAGAGGTACGTGGAGCGGTGAGCCAGGCGGCGCGGTAAACAACACCTAATTATCGCCCATCTTTATTTATTTCTGCTAACGCGCTTCGGAAACCGACTCATTGTTTTTGTTGCTACGGCTCAATGTTAATCTGAAAGAAAAAGAGCAACATTATCATTCCCAATTCTATGAACCTGGACTTAATGGTATGAATGTCCGGCCCAGAGTCGGCAGTTTCTTAGCAACGGTGGCGAGGAGAGGGGGGGGGGGGGGAGCTAACATGGCTGTCGTTAAATAAAGGGGCTAATAGCCCGACTGTGACGATGTGCAGCTCTTAATAGGCAGAGTATTTCATCCAGGCTAATTAGAATGCCAATAGCCTGTGTACTCTAGGGCCCCCCTAATACACATGGTGCAGGCACGTGGCGGTTCACACACACACACACACACACACACACACACACACACACACACACACACACACACACACACACACACACACACACACACACACACGCGCGCAAACACACTCACATATATGGGGTGAAATCGAAGTCAAAACACTTGGAAAGATGCGCAGCAACGTGTGTGTGCACGCATGGTTACTTTGTTATGCATGCGTGTGTGCGTGCGTTGTTACGCGCAGATTGTATTTCACGCGTAACAAGAAGCTGCGTACGTATGAAGCAGCGTGCGCACGTCTGTCTGTCACTGTTTGACAAATATTGTTACGCGTTCACACACACGTGCGGTCGCAGATTCTGATGCTGCGCGGCCGGAAGTTGATCTGCAGTGCGCGCACACTACGCGTAATATGAACGTGTAGTGTAGTTGGCCTTTTCATTTTAGTCAACCAGGGGATGGATGAAAATGGAACACAGAACAACTACACTACACGTTCATGTAACGCGTAGTGTGCGCACCGTGCAGATCAACTTCCGGCCGCGCAGCATCAGAATCTGCGACCGCACGTGTGTGTGAACGCGTAACAACATTTGTCAAACAGTGACAGGCAGACGTGCGCACGCTGCTTCATACGTACGCAGCTTCTTGTTACGCGTGAGTTTGCGCACGTCATTTCCGCGTACGTCTGACAAAAATGTTAAATTATCTTCATGCGAGTGTTAATGCGTGCGTTCGCTACAAAACGCATGAATGTTACACGTAGTCACTCACTACGCGTAGTAGTGTGATTACCGGCGTGCAGCAGTCATCACGCGTGAACGTGCGCGTGAACGGGGGACTATTATAAGTCAATGAGGAAACTACATTACACGTCAGGCACTGTCTGCTGCACAGGCGTCAAAGCACGCGAGTGTGACACGTTCAGTTGATATGTGCGCACGTAATATGATACGATCCTGCCGGCATACATACTGTATACACACACACACACACGCACACACGTATACAGACATACACACATACACACACAAACATACATATACACACACACACACACACACACAGACACACACACACACACACACACACACACACAGCCATACATATAACATACACACACAAACATACATATACACGGACACACACACACAGACACACATACACACACACACACACACACACACACACACACACATATACAGAAACATACACATATAAACATACACACACACACATACTCACATACACATACATACACATAGACATTCACATGTACGCACATATACACACACACACACACATACGAGAAAACACACACACACACAGAGACACACACACACACATATATATATATATATATATATATACACATACACATACAGAGAGATTGCAATGCCTTTACACAGATCTGGGCGTTCTCCACATACAGAATCCCAAACATACTTACCTGAATTGGATTTGAGGTAAATATTGGACAGAACACACACAAACATACACACAAAAATAAGGATTTCACACACGCTCAGCCAAGATAACCAGCCAAAGGTAGCGGGGTCACGGGGTCACACGCCTCCAACCCGTCCTTTGTCTCTGTTCCATGTCTCTCTTTCCTCTCTCTCTAACTCTCTCCCCTCCGAGAGACTTCAACTTAAAGGCCATTAGCTCGCCCTCTCGCCCTCTCGCCCTCTCGCCCTCTCGCCCTCGCTCCCTCGTCTCCGTTGTCCTCCCTCTTTCCTCTTCATTCACCGAGAAATGTTTCCATTATGTAGAGACGATCAAGAACACAGCAGAGCAACTGGATGCAATACACTAAATCACTATTGATTGGACCCAACTATGCCAAAAGGACACACAGACGCACACACTCACAGAGAGCTCATTAACGCCTCAGTGTTTGTGCTTGGAGCGGTCACATTAACGCTGTGCAGGGGATCAGACGACATTATCTGCATCGACCCTAACCAATGCTTGCCGTGTGTCCTTAAGATGGTAATGTGAGGGAGATCTGAGGCCGATAAAAGGGCATTGCAGGCCTAAGTTAATAGTTCATGTCATGACACAAGGAAAGGAAGTTGAGTCACCTCGGGAGTAATGGTGGGTTACCTTCATGATTCCTTTCTATAGCTTATACAGACAGAGGACGCCACACCTCTCTGCCCAGACCAGTCAGGGTGAGGCGTCTTCCTCAGGGACAGCTCGACACTCAAACCAGCAACCTTCCGGTTACCAGCAAACCCGCTCTACCTCCTGAGCTACTGCCGTGATGACACTAACTTTTTTGTTGTGAACGGCACTGAAATTCAACACAGCCACCCCACAATACCACCAGTGAGTGTCTAAAGAGTGGTAAAGTGTACGTTTGTTTTAAACACTACAAACCCAAACTCCCATGGAGCTTTCCCTCAATTTTGTGCAGAAATATTACTGTAGTGGCCTCATTTGGCTTTTGCTTTTGTTGCTTTATGTTTTAAAGGGATGGTCCTGTGAATATTTTCTCTCTGCATTAACCATCATGAAGGATGATCAGGTTGAATCATCTCCCCGAGCCCCATCGCTCTTCTGCTGTCCAGCATTCTCCACACCCAGACGAATGTCACTAACGATTACTCGCCGCTGTCTAACTTGGCATCGTGCGGGCGCCGGTACAAATTGGACAGGGAAATGAGTGGCCAACGGGGGGTGGTGCATAATGTTCAATACAGAAAATGCACGGAGCTGATTTGAATTAGCTCTCTCTCTCTATCTCACCCTCTATCTCCTTATTCACCTTGCTCATCGACTTGCCTATCCCCAATCCTCCACCCTCCTGCTCCTCCTCCTCCTTGTTCTTTCTTTTCTCCGTCTCCGTTCTATTCTCAACTCCATTCTTCTGGCCCAGACCCAGTTAAAATACCGGTTGTACAGAGTAATGGTGACAGAGTGCAGAACTTAATTACATACTTGCTGACAGCCCTGCGCTGTCTTATTCCCTCCCTCTCTTTCTCTCTGCCACAGTGCCGTCTGGCTTCCCCTCGCTGTCTTAACCTCCCCCCACACACACACCGTTGCTTCCTCCCTTCTTCATGGATCTCTTACAGAGTTTTTAAGTGTATTGACACACTTAGTTAATGTGGTTGATTCATCCCAGATGGAAAATGTGGGAGCTTTTGAATGATCAAGTCAGTCAGCGTGTCGTAATTCTGAAGAATGATGACTTAGAATCAACGTGGACTGCCAACATTGCTACTGTGAACGGCTCTGTCCCTCCGCGTGGCACTTGGTCCAATCCAATTACTGAACCAGTCTTTGCCGTCTTGTGCTAGAGCATGTGAGTGTTTATTTTGTGTCTTCATTACACACCCAAATCAGCTTATTAATATATGGCAATAGGATGGGTAAATGTTTTGTGTGTTAGTGTGAGCATTGTGTGTGTGTGTGTGTGTGTGTGTGTGTGTGTGTGTGTGTGTGTGTGTGTGTGTGTGTGTGTGTGTGTGTGTGTGTGTGTGTGTGTACACTGCTGTGTGTGTTCTTCGTATAAAGATGCAGGTGCTCAAACAATCTATTTTTATGCGTATCCAGTCCACATATATGCTGCTAATTTACAACCGCTTAACTGTGTGTGTGCGTGTGTGTGTGTGTGTGTGTGTGTGTACACATCCTTATATAATTGGAGACTAGAAGAGATTGAGAACTGACACTTGTGTGAGTGTGTTAATGTTGTAATTAATAAAAAGCCTCATATGGACTTAATCCCTAAGCCCTCAGTGATGTCCAACAAAAATGCAAATGCATGCACAATATATATATATATATAAGGGCTGGGAAATGATTAAAAGTTTTAATTGCGATTAATCACATAGTATTGGTGAGTTAAATGAGATTATCAAATGCAAATGGAATGACACATAATCATTCATACCAAATGTACTTAATAAGCAAAAACTAGACCAAGTGATCTTGAGGGAGTTTTATTGACTCACTTAGTGTGGGTTGAATATGAAACTTACAGAACATCACAGATTTGGGAATTGTAAACTAGTAATTAGTACAATTGTAAACCAACAGTTACTACAAGTTTAGTTAAATTCAAGTAGCGCCTCAGATTTGGCAATTGTAAACAGGCAGTCACTTACTGCAAGTGTAATTGAATGTAATGTAAGTCGAACTAAAAACAAAAATGATTTCTGATATGAATTTTGACATTCTTTGGGCAAAACTTGTCAAAATCAAAGTGAAAAAAAAAAGAATGTGTTAATATGTCAATTTGTATTACGCGTAATTAACATGTCAACTTGCCCAGCCATATATATATATATATGTATATAGGCTAATATATATACACACTTACAGTTTACAACAATGAATGTATATGCATGGTTTTTTGTGCATGCATGTACATGTGTGAAAAATGTGTGATGCCATGTCTTGAAATCTATAGTGCCAATGAAAAATAAAGTGTGAAAGTGAATAAAGTGAATGTGAGCATGTGAGCACATACACTCAACTGCATTAGGTTCCAGCTGTGTGTGTGTGTGTGTGTGTGTGTGTGTGTGTGTGTGTAAAACAGGCCCTGAAGTGTACAGAGTCAAAGCTGTGTCAGCCTTTATCAATATTTGACTACTGAACTTCTGAATGGATGAATCTTTAATACAACCTTGGTCGAGAGACAGCACAGCAAAGAGAAAGAGATAGAGAGATAGAAACAGATAGAAAGAGAGAGAGATAGAGAGAAACATAGAAAAGAGAGAGAGAAATGGATAGAAAGAGAGAGATAGAGAAACAGATAGAAAGAGAGAGAGAGATAGAGAAACATAGAAAGAGAGAGAGATAGAGAGAAACAGATATAGATAGAGAGAAACAGATATTCAAAGAAGAAGATGGCAACTAGGTAGGAAGAGTATAAGTTAATTAAAGGGAATTGGTCAAAGAGATGAATTATCACTACCTTTGTTAGTAATATACATTTATTGAGACGAAAAACAAGACTGTGCTACAGTTGACAGCATTTCTTTGATCATGTATTGCATGAGTAAAAACATTCAACATTCACATTATTTAATTATTATAACTCTCTGCTATGAATTGTCCTATCTGGGATGAATAAAATCTTCTATCATCTTTTTTTATTTTATTAAATTATGAGACGGAATTAGAGTTATGTGTTAAAAGTGTTAACCAGTATCCCTAGTTCTAGATTATAACATTACAATTGTTATTTATTTTTAATAAAAGGTGTGTATGTGTCTCAGTCGTCCCCAGATGACCGGCCCTTTAAGGCTCAAACCCTCGACAAACATCTTGTCTCTTATTGTGGGGATAAGAAGGGAAGAGGAATCTGTCACACACATCAAACGCTTAACTTCTCCTTATCGGTCGGGACCGTTTTCTATGAACAAAATGAGAATTTTGCCAGGGAGCGGGAGAGACACAGAGAGACAAAGAGAGACAGAGAGACAGGAACAGATGGAGATAGAGTGGAGGGACACAGGGGTGAAAGAGAGGCTGTTAAAGAGTGTGGAACAGTAGCCGGCCGCGTTTAGACACTTCTGATCCGCTTAGAAGTGGAAGAACAGCTCAATCTGAATAAAAAATGATCATATATACGCCTCAATCAGAATACAATTCTCTGATCGGAATAGAATTCTATGCAGAATAGAAGAGGTGGTGTAGTCCGCTATAATCGACATGTATACACTTATTCCGATTGGTTTGGGGTGGGTGCGGGTAACTTAGAGAGATGGCATCAGCAGCTGCAGTAGTTCGCAATTGGTCCATCTGTACTTTTATGCACCCCGAACTGTCAAGGAAATTGGCTTTTCTGCCTGATTCACGTCTGTGTATCACTCCGCAAGTAGTCCGGTAACTTATCAAACCCAGCGGATTCAGTTGCTTAGCGACGTCAACGTCTTTGGCAGACTATTTCTCTGCTGATCAACACTAGGAATGGTAACAAATAAATTGCAAAAAGTTGTTGTTTTGGCAAGTAGCCGTGTAATAATGTAGCCTATAGAACGTCGCTGGTTATTATCTAAAATAAGCCCCTTAAGGGAGAAGTAAGACACCTCCGCTTCGCGTCGGGGTCCGGTTCGCCCTGTCGGGGCCTACCGTAATTTCCCGCATATAGGCTGCATCATGGATAAACCGCAAGCCTTTCATTTATGTATTAAAAAAAAACAGAATTGTGCATAAGCCGCACCCATATAGGCCACACAAGTTTCAAATGCGCCAAGTAATGAATAGGCATATAAAATCCTCCAGCCAAGTGATCACTGAAAATCGATGTTAAACTTGAATTAGCTTTTCCCCCTTTAAGACCGACTAGGCCTAGGCCTACTGCTTGGCATGGGTTATTTTTGTGCAGGAGAACGGCGAGAGCACATCAAACGCGCATAGCAGCTACAGGACCTGTCTTTCTTTAGGCCTACTCTACCTCTCAGAGTGGGTGTCGCTGCTAAACACCTGACGAGGTGTTCACCAATGAGCTAGTTTAGTTTAAAAAATGAGCTAGTTTAAAAAATAATAATAATAAAGACAGCGAGGATGCAGGGAGTTCAGCAAGGCTACAGCTGAAGATCAAGGTAAATCGGTGCTGATTTATTTTAAACGTCAGCATTAGAGGAATCAACGTGTTCCCCGATGGACAAATTTAACTCACAACTTTGTGTTTATGCTGAGACTGCTTTGCTTTTTGCTACCTGTCTGTGTGCGCCGTGCGGGCTTTGAGCACCGTCAAGGGAAAGAGGCGGTAGTTGAAAAAAGTATTTAGACCGCTTATTAAGTTCACTTGTTGCTTATAATGGGTTATTCATTTCCCAGTATTATTTCATTCATTTAGAAGACAGTTTTGTTCTTTTTTTTTAATTGTAAAAAAAAAAAACATTTTGAAACAAAACACTGCCAAGTGTTTCCCAATTTGGGAAAATTTGTGTATAAACTGCAGCTTATATATAGTCTGGAAATGACTGTATTTTCCCGATAATGACCGGCGTTCTATACATTATCCCTTACATAACAGCACTCTCTCCCAACAGTCTTGGCTGCGCACTCTCATCCAAATACCTAGGCCTAGGCCTACTGTTTGTGGCGGAGGAGGGGGTAGATATAAGACCGGACGAGAAACTGATGTCGCAGTGTTGTCCTCCTTCTTCTTAATTGAAGGAACAGGCAGAGAATAGCTCTCTCCTGCTGGGCTTTCATTAAAATCAAATACATAAAAATTCCAAATAGTGATAACACATCCATTAAGTCGCCGCCGGTCCAGATGTGTCAGGTATGTGTGAGAGACAGAACGTTCGCTTACCACTTTTGTAAATGCCATATATACAGTACGTTCGGGTCGCATGATAGGAATAGATCTATTCCGATTAGAAATCGAATCGGATCAGAACTGTCCATGTAAATGCGGCTAGTGAGAACCATAGAACAGTAGGCCCGGAGATAAGGGGAAAAAATGACATTTACTGCACAGAGGAAAGATCCAAACATTATTGTGACGAGGGGGAGGAGGTGCCAAGACTTTTTCTTGGTGTGTGTGTGTGTGTGTGTGCGTGCGTGCGTGCGTGCGTGCGTGTGTGTGTGCTTGCATGCGTGCATGTAGAACTAGAAGTGGATGAATGGTTTGGATTCAGCCTCCACTGACACGTGCAGCAATTAAAGCTCAAGGCTCGCCTCCTCACCCACTTATTGTTTCACTGCTCCTGCCAGTGCTCCTCCTGTGTTCGGCTGGCAGCTCAGAATGACCCAGCAGCTCGCCTTTCACTACCTTTCGCACCCGCTACCACACTAATCCACAAACCACCTTGAAATGAAAAGATAAATACGAAACCTTGTTACCCATGATAATAATAATAATGCAGGAAGCCATCCGCCTAGCAACTGGGCAACAGTGATGTAGCAACCAGCCGGCTGAGAGCTCACACCATAGGGCTGTGAGTGAGGCACTTAAACCATGACGGGCGTCTAAGGACGCCGTCCGACCTCGGCCTCAGATCTCCTACAGATACACAACATTCAGGAAGGTTAGACTGAAGCACTCTTTTGTTCACCAGTCAATCCTCAAACTGAATAAGGCAATTAATCCAGACCAAATACACACTGATGGGCCTTAAATGTTGTCTTGTTGTAATGTTATGCTGAATGTATTTTTTGTATTTTTTTTGGGTCCTGTCTTGATGTCCTGTTTCGGATGTCCTGTCCTGATGTCTTGTCTGTGATGCTTGTATGGAAATGGAACTGCTTGGACGCAAGACAAATTTCAGACTTGCTCTGACAATAAAGTATTAGCGTATCGCATCGTATCCTATCCTACTCCGGGCGATACGACTTCAGGTCTCGGCGGAAAAGTACACCAGGTCCCGTCTGTCTTACGATATGCCATCGGGTCTCGTTCAAAACGCCTTCAAACTCCGAACAACGCGACAATCGATCAACTCAGGCTTATTTTGGGAGGTTTCACTGGCCTCGCTTGCTTTTTTATGAGACAAAGGAATATGTTGAGCGAAACATATGCTGCTCAATGAACCGAGCTTCCCCTGTTGCATGCAGGGAAGTGTTTGGAAGGCAGGGTCACAGGCCGACCTGGTGCCTGATGCCAGACATATGGCCGCACTGTAGCCTGTAAACAAAGCCCCGCTCGGCGCCGATCAACAACAAGAGAACGTGTGCTCTTCATGTCCACGCTGTAACCGGCTGGCTTTCATCAACGGCCGAGAGCACATTAATGAAAGATGGGTCGTTTTGCAAAGAGCCTTGATTCAAACTAATGCATTGAACATACAATGTTCAGAGGCCTGATTCACGGAGCATGCATGAATAAACACTCTAATGACAGATAATTGACTAATTGGAAATCTGTTTCAATTTGGTCTGTTTAAGAATCCAGATACAGAATACACAGACATGTACATGTCTGTGATCTTTGTGTGTACTTCTTCGTTGGAATAAGGCACATGACAAAGTGTGCGTTCCTGTCTTCACCGCATTTATCAGGTGGAGGCAAGGATACATTTCGGTGAATTTATCAGTCACTGGGACATACGCATTCATGAACACACAGCGCCACAAATGCACTCGTTTACTCAATGACACATACAAGGCTTCAACGGTATAATCTGGATGTCTTGCAGACGACTCTGCTTGGTAGGAAGGCGTAGAGAGAGC
>NC_140276.1:13570709-13573209 GCF_964030765.1 Micromesistius poutassou
TGCTTTGATGTGCTTGTTATTCCTCAACCTCCCCCTCATTTGAAATCAATTAGTGTAATTAGTGTCAGCGTGTGTGTGTCATGCAGGTCAGACTCCCAGCTCGTGTGACTGTGGAGCAACTGCGACAGGAATCTTGGCTGATATGGATCGCTGCTAGATTTATGAAATGTGAATCATTGATCCGAGGAGGGTTGGACATGAAAGCTGAAATTGGACAAAAAGCGTGCCTGATTGTAACCGGGTCGCTCTGGTCCAACTTTGGCATCGAGATAAAGAAACAAACCCAGAAGCCCTTAATGAGTTTAAATTCACCACAAAGAGAAACAAACAAACAAACAAGAAAAAAATCTTATTTTTACTAAGGCCAATGTCTCTCTCTATGTGGTTTGAGTACTGGTATGGTGAGCATGATCCCCCCCCCACCCCCCCCCCCCTTGGCTGGTGGCGACCGGCGCAGATATCCCGGCTGGTTAGGCAGCGGATGGGGTCCCTCTCACACTAACCACCACCAGCAGAGAGGGGCTCCCTGGTGCTCCGCTGATCAGATATTTACCCAGATATCCCCATCTGTTTGCTGTGTTTAGGGGTGGGGGGGGGGGGGACTTACCATCTGTTGACTAAACAGGCGGCTCACCAAATGCAACCGACCGCATTAGTGTCTATGGCTGCGGTATGGAGGTCCAGGGCTCCAGACTAACTTTTTTCACTAGGAGCACTGTAGCCCCTAACTGAAATTTTTAGGGGCACAACCAGAAATTTTAGGGGCACACACCGTAAATCAACATGCTAACCAAATATTCACATTTCTAGCCTACTAGGAGGACTAATACCCCTCCTTTATGCCTGAGATTGACAGCTGCACCATCAGCTCCAATGGTGACTGTCTTCTCTAACCACCCTGTTTCTGTCCCTAGATGCTGGAATGCCTCTTTGGTGGCATCATGTACACCTTAAAATGAAAAAAAGGGGTTAGAAAAAAAAGGGTTAATAAAAGCAGGGCTCTCATGTTTTCAGAGTGAGATTTTGACATGGTGACTAATGTATGATAGTAAGCATTATTGGCCCTTAACACTAATATTCAGAAACAACACTGCCTCAAAAGGCTATTGGCTTAAGCAACACCAGTAGAGGCATATACTTTTCCCTGAACTTTTAAACGTTGCAAACGTGAAAAACATAATTATATATTTATGTGGCATTCAGTCCAATGCTTAAAATATATCTGTGGCATTCAGTAGGCCAATGCTGTGGTAAAGTGTGTAAAGTATGACCAAGTGTTTCTTTCTGTTCAATAGATACAACTTTATCAATCCCCTGTAGGAGAAATTTGTTAATGTTTGTCCCTATAAAACAATAATGGTAAAAAAAAAATAAAATACAAAACATGACGGTAACTAAGTAAGTCAAACCGTCCAATCTGAAGGCTCTACTTAACCACTCCCCCTACTCACTTCCACCACTGCAAAGCGAACAGAACTGAGTAGGGGAGGGCGTAACTAGTTTGTGAACGACCCAGAGAAACACAACGCAAATTCAATGTGAACATGTATGAGGCTTTAATAAAATCCCGGACGATTTTGAAATTCCACACATTTTTTTAAAAGTGTCTCCAAAAGAGGACGTCTGGTTACCCTACATATGGGAAACCCATTTTATTCCTACCTGTTCCACTGTTAAATAGCGGCGCAAATTGGTGGGCGCTATCCTGGTAATTTCTCTGCGTGAGAAATACTAAGTGTAGCGTGTGAGCGGGTTCAATTGCGTGTGTCTCACGCCGAATGCGTGAGACTTGAGAGCCCTGATAAAAGATAAACAGTTCTCATCTATCCCAACGGTTTCCATGCGTGCGCGCATGCGTTCGACGAGCACAGAAGCGACAGTTCCACGGGAGTGCGCCCGCTTGTCGTGCAGTGCAGCTTGACAGGACACTGCACCTCCTCGCATGCCCGCTCGCCTCTCCATTGAGAATGCATCGCGACAAACGCATCCCGTGTGAAAATGGCACCTGAAGTGGTTATTTAAACTACAAACATATTCACAGTAGGGCTTTGACTCCGAACTTCGTTATTCGAATATTAAAAATATATATAATATTCAAACAAATATTAGGCAGCCCTTAATATTCAAACAGTTTATGGGCATTATTTTTTGTAAACGGGACGTAGACCGACTCATTTCACGGATTCCTGTGAGACCAGGTTGCCTTAATTACATCTGTCGCATATTTAAGGTGAGTTCACTCGTTGCTTATAATGGTTTATTCGTTTCCCAGTATCATTTCCTTAATTTTTGAATTGTAAAATAAATTAAAAAATTTTTTGAAGTTGCGGGTTTTTTAAATTATTGGAAGCGAGTCGAGCTGACCTTGCCTGCTGTACCCACGGCCCAAAATAAAGAACAACCGAGACAATATCCTTAATTCAAACATGCTGTTTAATTTGGCCTCAATTGGTATACGGATGCAAACTTGGAATGAACATGCGCAACGGGGATTTCTAAA
>NC_140276.1:13578209-13580709 GCF_964030765.1 Micromesistius poutassou
ACACACACACACACACACACACACACACACACACACACTCACATGTGCACACAGGGAGAGATTTCTGGCATCAACATCCCCTCAACATTTCATTAGTATTTCCATCACAGGACATTATTATGTTCATGTCATTTGTCCTTATTGTGTTTTGACTTGATGTATTGTCATTGTTCTTTTTTCCATGTTCTCTCTCTCTTTTGTCATGCCAATTGCCAATGACCAGTCAGACAGCTCAGCCAGACAGCTGGCCAGACGCAGAGGCAGACAGCCAGGAAGGTGGGCCAGTCTCTTGACATTGTCCATTATATCCCATTATTAACAGGAGGAATTAATTTCCCTTTGGGGACTGAAGAGGTTGACCCTAGACGTCGTAACCAGCGAGGTCGGCAGCTTAAAAGTGGAGTGTGTCAGCTTTCTGTCGCCCATGTCAATTATGAACCTATTGAAACACCAGAGTGAGGAGGAGGTAAACCGTTTATTGTTGGATTTGTTTTGTGGGCATATATCTGTGTGTGTGTGTGTGTGTGTGTGTGTGTGTGTGTGTGTGTGTGTGTGCGCGTGTGCGTGTGTGTGTGTGTGTGTGTGCGTGTGTGCGTGTGTGTGGGTGAGGCGTTGGTTAAGAAGGCCCCAATATGGCACCATTAAGCCACTCCTAATAAGATCATATTCAGCATGGAGTCTCTAGACAGACGTGTCAGTGTGTGTGTGTGTGTGTGTGTGTGTGTGTGTGTGTGTGTGTGTTTTCCACACACACAGTAAATGTCCTGTCTATTTGCATGCGTGTGTGTCTTAGTAATTTCCATTCAAAACATAAGAGAGCGTAGCTGTCTTTGGGATTCCATATCAGACTAAAGATTAAAGAGTGAAAAGAATAAAATGATGACATCTGAAACCATTTTAAGGTGCTGTTGTGGTGTGTTCCACGCTGTGTTCCATATGTGAGCCTCTGACACACACAAACACACCAGTGGTAATTTCTCTAAGACTGCAAGGAAAGCTTGGCTTCCCCTCAAATTTTAATGGTAGAATATAGAATATATACTCTTGTGTTAACATTTCAATGACTAAAAATGCATTAAAACATGTCCCATCTCAAAGACGAGTTCAGAATCAGCGAAAGACTGCAAAGGCTGAGTTGCCGTTTGATTGACAGCGTTTTGAACAATAAAACGTCACCAGAGCTCTCTTTTAGCTCTCTAAATCGCGGATTTTGAAAGCGAGTCGAAAGGCAAACTGCAACCTATTTCTTGATATTTGCTTGGCGAAATTTCTAGACATTTTCATAGTACATTTCATACACTTATACACACAATTCCTTCTTTCAGTTTAACAGAATTCCCACATTTCCTTCTAGTTTCTAGTTCTAGTTTAATATCGTTTTGGTAGTTGGCCATCACTTTGATTCAGGGAGCCTGAGGTCTGACCTTCAAGTCCTGTATTCAGATCAGGGCTTGCAGGGTGACAGGGGAAAGCTGTGTGATTTCTTGTCTTGACTTCTTGGGTGTTCCTTAAAGACATGGAGTTGGACAGTGCAATGCCTCAGCTTTACAAAACTGTTCTCATTAGTGGCAACAATTGGAGCTATATCTGCAGGTGTAAAAAGGAGCTTCTCCTGTTTAAAGCGGCTCAAGTCCTACACCTGTAACACAATGGGCCATGGCCGTTTAAGCAGCCTAGCTCCACTGGCCATGAGAGGACACTGAGAGGACACTTAGGAGGACACTGGTAAAGTCATTGGAAAACACAGCTAGTTGGTATGACAGGGTCACAGAGCATTTCCTTGAAAAGGAACAGAGAGCAGAATTTACATATGAATAAATTGAAAATTTATATGATGTAGGCCGAAAATGAGCTTCCCCTCTTTGAAAGACCAGCAGCCGCCACTGACACAAACACACACACACACACACACACACACACACACACACACACACACACACACACACACACACACACACACACACACACACACACACACACAGTCAATGGCACACACAAAGTGAAATCCACGACTTTGCCCAAATCAGTTTGAAAAAGCCTTTCCCTTTTAGTCGAAACCCACTTGTTTGTTCCTAAATTTTCCCGAAACAATCAAAGAAGGGAAGCAGGACTGCGTGTCACGCTCGCCATCTGTCCCTACAGCAGTTGGTGGCTGCGGCGCACTCCACCAACACAAGCAGCGACACGGTAAACAATGTCAACGCGCGCGCGGCCCCGCGGCTGAGGCGTTCAGGGACGAGCCTTCATCTTCATAATGGATTTGTTTCAGCGCGTCGCTAAAAGTATCGAGAGGCAAGAGTAAACAAGAACGGAGAGCCACCGAGAGCTAATGAGAGGCCGCATTCCTCAGCGTCAGGACGAGAGTGTGTGTGTGCGCGCGGCTGCAGAGTTGGCAGGCGCACAAACCAAACCATCCAAGCCCCCCCCCCCTCTCTCTCTCTATTGTTCTGCTGGAGGTGGCGAGCGAGACGCAGAATGCTTCTTAATTGCCCTAATCATT
>NC_140276.1:13585709-13593209 GCF_964030765.1 Micromesistius poutassou
TCCCCCTCACCCACGGAGGAGGGGGGGCTGCAGCGCCCCTGGGGGGCGGAGGAGGAACTTTTTATTTTTGTTTAAATAAATATGTTATGCACCTTTCTGCATTTAAATATCTAAAAAAGACAAGGCATGTGATGCTATGTGTTTGTGTTGTTGAGTTGTTCGCTGGTGTCATGCACCCTTCACTGTGGAACGCCATTTGAGTGAATATTAAAGTAATAAAGAAATATGGCAGAGAAATTAATAAATTAAGCAATAAATATATAAATACATTTCAATTTATAAATTAATAAAATATTGAAATAAATTAATATGTTTTGATTTTTAAAAAGGACGGTTTTCAGAAGGACTCCTGGGATTTATAAAAGGTTACTTTCATTTCATCAAGCCACATTTACTTAATTCAGGTAACTTTCATTTCATGAGGCCACATTTAATTCATAATGCCACTTTTATTTATTTAATAACACTTTTATTTCATCATGCCATATTTCCATCTGGTATATTCAAATGAGGGGGGCGTGGTTATCTCAGACCAAAGCAACAGCACTGAATCACTGAATTCACAGCAGCACTGAATATAGAGATTATTAAAAGGACATTATTACACACAGGGCCTGTGAAAATAAGGTGGGACAAGCTGTTATTCTGACAATATGGAAGGCATCGATGGGCTCCCAGACACCACACTATTCTCAGCAGATCAAATTGGTCAACCTTGTATCAGCGGATGCTATTCTGCCCTAGATTGATGACTTTTCAGAAATACTCAGGTGGAAAGGAGCTCTTCAAGATATGGACATAGATGACAAAGTCTTACATAGATTGAGACTGATTGAGCACCGTTTTCGTGTGAAAGATGTATAGTAGTAGTTAAAGGGGTGATATTATGCCACCAGGTGTGAGTGTGATTAGACATTACAAGCCGTTGGAAAATGTCCTTATTTCATGGCTATATTTATCTATTCATCTATTTAACATAGAGATCTAGCCTACTACAACGTGCTTCCCCAACAAGTGGCTCATGCCAGCCACAAGCTAATGAAGTGCTCTCCACACTGTTTTCCACGTTACTTGGGAGGCTAATTTTTTATTAGTATTTCTTTATCCGTCCAAGAAACGACTCCGTCCGCAGTCGATCGTGTTTCCCATGCAGTGACTATTCTCTTAAATGGGTAAAATCGTATTTCATGTCGAGCTGCGTGCATGTAGCCCATGGATTCACCCTCACTCCCTCCCTCACCGCCACCGCCACCATGGAGCGCGTGTGCACGGACTCTCCTCTCCGTGAACCCTCTGGATAGAAACATGATCACGAGCGGGAGAAGGATTGTGGTTGGCTTTTCCCCGCAGAGAAGACGGCGCGCTGAATTCATTAAGAGAATGAATCCAGTTCACCAATAAGTCTGAGGGATGCAGGAATTACTCAAAAACTTGGATGGAATTCACGGTCTAGATCTCAACGAGTATCCGCGTCCTCCTTTTGTAGGCCCTCTTTTTGGTATAAGACTGAGATACTTTCGACCAATGTACACATAAGAAAGTATGTTTAATCTGTAGTCTCTGTTAAGTCAGTTCAACTTGTATTATGTACAGTCTATGTTAAGTCAGTTCAACTTGTATTATGTACAGTCTATGTTAAGTCAGTTCAACTTGTATTATATACAGTCTATGTTAAGTCAGTTCAACCTGTATTATGTACAGTCTATGTTAAGTCAGTTTAACTTGTATTATATACAGTCTATGTTAAGTCAGTTCAACTTGTATTATATACAGTCTATGTTAAGTCAGTTCAACCTGTATTATGTACAGTCTATGTTAAGTCAATTCAACCTGTACTATATAGTCTATGTTAAGTCAGTTCAACCTGTATTATGTACAGTCTATGTTAAGTCAGTTTAACTTGTATTATATACAGTCTATGTTAAGTCAGTTCAACCTGTATTATGTACAGTCTATGTTAAGTCAGTTTAACTTGTATTATATACAGTCTATGTTAAGTCAGTTCAACCTGTATTATGTACAGTCTATGTTAAGTCAGTTTAACTTGTATTATATACAGTCTATGTTAAGTCAGTTCAACCTGTATTATGTACAGTCTATGTTAAGTCAGTTTAACTTGTATTATATACAGTCTATGTTAAGTCAGTTCAACCTGTACTATAGACAGTCTATGTGCATTCCACCAAACTAGAGCTCCATTCATCATGCAGTTCAAAACCTGCTTCTTACTGGGATGGTGGGATACACTTTTAATGAGCGATATTCATCCATTGGGAACCTTTTGAAACGTGAGACTGGTTTAGATCTCTGGTTTAATTGCATTTCAGCTAGGCTATTGTTTAGTGAAGTGCACTCTGTAATTCGGCCATTGTGTAGAAATATTGACCAAGTGATGGCTCTGGGGAGTGCTGCCACTGGAACGGTGAATCACAGCTTCTGTTCCCCCCTCACATTGCTGTAATTCAGAGCGTTAATATCTGTTCAATATGCAATGTCTTTCTAGATTAAAAAGAACTTTAAAATATTATCAACCCCCCTCCCTCCCGGCCGCTCGCAACCACAAGTAGAATCTAATTAGCTGTGTACACTGTAATGCTAATGGTAATGTTATAAAGTTATAGCAAAGTTCAACATGCTCATAATGTTTTTTAAGATTGTTTTGACCACGGAAAACATCCCTGGGCTACCCCACAATTGAAGGCCTTATCTACTTCTCTTATCTACTTATCTAATAATAAGTTAGCTTGTTAACGTTATTTTACTTGTGGCAATTTTATCAGAATGAAATTATATAATGTGAATAAATTTAGCGTGAATAAAACTTAAACTTCCATGAAAATGATTTCCGTCTGAGTCACATCAGATAGATTATCACAGGCAATGGTAGTAAAGACTACAACTCCCATGACCCCACGTTACTTCACAACCAAACTACATCTTTCTTCACTGTTTTGATTGAGCGCCCCCTAGCGGCAGAAATTACATTTTATACCTGAGTTGAAGAGTTTACTAGACTGTAGTTGAGGTCGATGAAACCTCACACATAAAAAGAATCTTCCAATTATTTCAGGAACCCGCAAGAAGAGGGTTGCAGAGGCACAAGAAGATAACTAGAGAATATCAGCCTTTGTATTCTCCTTTTCTGCCACTCACTAACAATGGCTGGAGAGGGTCCATAATAGCGTCTCCTAATGCAATATATTGACAGAATCAGAAACAGAGGTTGCCTTACCAGGTGTTAGGCCAGGACTGCACTGTCCCTGTGGTTCATTTAGTATCTAGCTGATTATCTTTCCATTTCCTTTCTTTCCATCCGCCTTCCATGTCCTTTGCCTTTCTTCTATTTTGCACCTTGTAATATATCAGCTTTTTCTCAAATTAGTTTCATCCATTTTTGTTTCACGGACCAGCGGCCATTTCTCTTTTTTAGATTCATCTGCTGTTGCAGAAGTCAGCTATCAGTGGCGTGAAATATGAATGGCCGCCCTGCCAGTACCAATTACTTATTGACACATTTTGTTCTAACGGGATGAACTGAGAAATATTGAGAACTTTCATACAATATTGAGACATATGCTATGCTAGCCTAACAAACACTTGCCGCAGGCCAGTACTGCATGGAAATCAGTTTCTGTTTCTCTGAGTTAAAAGCAAAAGTATATGCTACTTTAAATTTAAATAAATAAAAACACATTCAAACCCTTTTGCTTTTTCGTATTTATTGGTCGCAAGTGGTACATTTTTAGAACACGGGATTCCACTCATCAGACGAAGAGATGACCCCGGAGAGCAGAGCCAGCATGAAAATAAATGTCCGGCCATTTGATTCCTCTTCTCTGTTGGACACAGAAGAATACCTCATTCTTTTGTCATGCCAATGAACCAATGGCTTTAATATTATGTATCTCCTTCTGCTCATGGGCTAGGCTGACAGGCTTGTGCTGTTCGGGAGGCTGCCCTCGTTCATCAAAGCATGGTGTGCTACGGCAGCGTTTGACACGATAATCCCTGAGGTCAAAGGTTACTGTATAATTTATTTAACTCTAAGTCAGACCAGATGAGTCAACGCGAACGAGCGAAGGAACGAAGTGGACCCGTGGGTTTGTCTCTGACATCGTGTCACATCATTGTCAGCAGATCATACTTTTACCTTACCTCCTCCTCATAAAGATGTACATGTTGTTTTTAAAGACCTGAAAGCTGAAATCTGTGATTATTTTAGACAATATTCAGCAATATGCTGAGAGAGATATGTCAGTTTTAAGTTAAACGGACATCCAGCACAAAACTTGATTTCATAGTCTGGGGGTTGATGCCCACTCCTAGCTACGAGGTGGAGAGACGAGTAGGGTTGGGTATCGTTTGAAATATTTCGATTCCGGTTCTATTTCGATTCCTGTAAACCGATGCCGGTTCCTAAACGGTTCCGAAATCGATACTTTTAAATGAAGAAATGCCATGCCAACACTGATTCTTTGAAAAATATTTGAAAAGGTAACTATTTGCGTTACTGTAAAAAAAAAAAAAGTTGCTATATGTCAATGAATTTGAAGTAGTGCTCAGTGTTTCCCACAGACCAGGTAGCAATGTGTGGCGGATTTGTTGAGGGGGGGGGGGGGGGGGGGCGAGGCGCGATTACCGGCTGGCGGAGTTGTTGACGGGGGGGGGGGGGGTGGGGGGGCTGGCTTGTGTGTAAAAACACTGGCTCCGATTGGCTACCATGAAACATGACTCTGCCTTAGCCAATCATAATCGCTTATCTCGTTGTTAACCCACCCGGTCTCCTAGCAGTTTGTGTGTGGAGCCAGGGGTGCGTTCGGATTACAGTTTATTCAATCAATTCATAGTACCGCACCGCATTTAACGTTCAGTAACGATAATGGCGTTGTAACGACGGAAACAGTAATTAGTTTGATTACCCCTTTACTGAAAAAATAACGGCGTTACCTAACGCCGTTATTTTAAACTGCGTTATTCCAAACGCTAAGTGTTTCATCAAATTGGAGGTATTTCCCCCCTTATACAAAATAGTTGTATTGCACTTGCATGTGCTGCTCATGTTTTGTTTTAGTAAAGTAAAGCCATATTTTAGAGCGTTTTATGATGGCTGCAGCTGGGCAGCAGGAGAGGAAAGTGCTCTGCATTTTTTCCGACCACAAGAGGGCGAGAGGATTGTTGCGGCACCGAAACGAGGCACCGAAAGAAATGTAGTCATTCGGTCCGGGTAGAACCGACCATGTTGCCCCCGGTACCACTCGGTTCTCGGTTCTCGGTACCCAACCCTAGAGACGAGCCACCCGCCCCTCGACTGATCACCTCCCTTATCTGAATAACAAGGCTGGAGAACAATGCTCCAACTCCCCTTTAGTGGCAGAGTTATGTTTCACAAGAATTGCGTGACACAAACACACACAAAGACTGCTGTGAAATACAAAGAGAGGTTTTCAGGTTGAATTTACTACTAAACCCTAACCTCTGAACCCTGTATTGAACGGAAGTTAAAAAAAAAAAAAAAAACTTAAACTCTCAATCAGGGTACATCTCATGTAATTTGTTTGGGAGGCTGATTCTGATATTTCATTGACATAGGCTGCCAACAATATTCCGTGCCAATATTTAATATTGTTAATTGCAAAACAAATGATGCCAATAAAAAATGATAACCTACTGCCATTTAAACTAAATTGCTTAAATTACTTATTCATTCTTGTTTTTCTAAAAAGACTAAATTAAAAATAAATGACCAAGCAGCAAGTATCCAACAGCAAGTATTTTACTTCTTAATGATGCAAAGTGCAGGACTTTTATTTTGACAGCGGTTCATCTTATTTTCCCCTGGAGGGGACTTCAGGGTTCAGGTTGAGTTCAATGCCATGCTGAGGATTGTTAAATGAAGTCAGAAATATTAAACCTCAGCGTGTTCTTAAAGCATCACAGAATGAGGTGGTGAGAACAAACGGCTGCATTTTGTAAAGGAAAGTCCTAATGACAAGAGAGCTAAACTCATAATCCCTCACCAGATACATAAATATGAACCGAGTGCCTCATCATAGCTAGATGTTTTGCCATTTTTCTTTTCCCAACCACAGAAGGAGATAATCAAGATAGGTTATGGATGATATTGTGTAATGAATAGCGCTGCGCTACCTATCATGTTCTCAATGTTTTCTGAAAACAGCTCCAAAACAGTACATTCACTCAGGATGAAGTTATGATGTGCTGCTTTGGATGTATTATGAATACATCAGGCGGGGTATAATGAATCCTTTATTCACAGATTCCCCTCCAGCGTAAACTTCAAGCCATCTAATGTTGAAAGGGAAGCAACAACAGAAATACAAAAGAAACAAACTGATGTTTTCATTGCTCATGGTCGTATTGGCAGATACATGGCGTGAAATTGATCTGGCTGAAACCAGAAACAAAGTCTCTGAAAAAATGAATATCTGCTCTAAACAATAGGGAGGAAACAAGTGAGGAGCACAAAAAGCATTCCATTGATTGATCAATGCTGCGGTTGAGATTGCACGGCATGGGGGACACACGTTGGCTCTGGTGGTGGAGGACGTTCACAGGCCCATACATTATCCTTAGTAAAACGCCCATATATTGGGTTTCCGATAAATCGGACAAACCCTGCTCACAGTGAAAGATTCCCGGTGTGACACACAGAAACATGCGCACGCACTTATATGTTCCTCCAATATTCCTCCAACAAGACTTCTGTTGAAACGACAAGGTCACTGGGCTACGAGGATAAATAATACACTGGTATTATGTGCACCCTTCACACACACTCACACACACACGCACACACACACACACACACACACACACACACACATTTTCATTAACCAGGAGCCACATAATCAAAAAAGTATACATGCAGATATATTATAGCATAAAGTTTAACACATAAACATAAAATACAAGACAAATACTGCTCCTTGTTTATCATAGACATAAATACACCCCTGCAATGAATCCATATTCTGTGCACAGAACGGTAAACACACGCACACACACACACACTCATGCACGCACACACAAGCGAGCAGGCTGGCACGCACACACTTGCAGAATGGGAGAACCCATTTAAATGCTAAGTAACTGCTCTCTCCCTTTTGGGCCAATGTGATTATACAGGCGATCTCATAAGCAATGCTTCACAACTGGATTTGCACATGTAGAACTTAATTACCACTGGCCAGGCCTGTGTGGGGCAGTCACTGGGGTAGCTTCTAGTGGAGGGGGCAGGACTGAAACCTCCTGCCCCTGTGTGGGGGGATGTGTGTGTGTGTGTGTGTGTGTGTGTGTGTGTGTGTGTGTGTGTGTGTGTGTGTGTGTGTGTGTGTGTGTGTGTTAGAGTGTGTCAGAGTGTGTGTCTGTGTGGGTGTTTGTCATTGTTTGTGTGTGTGTGTGTGTGTGTGTGTGTGTGTGTGTGTGTGTGTGTGTGTGTGCGTCCTGTGTAGAAAGTCAATCTATCAGCAGTTTAGCTGA
>NC_140276.1:13598209-13610709 GCF_964030765.1 Micromesistius poutassou
CATAAAATAAATAATAACCACAGCATAAAGATTATGTTAATATTAAACTGATTTAACAATCCCAAAAAGAAATTATTGAGGCAAGAACTGCGAATGTCTTCATGGGATATTAATATATATATACATATAGAATTTCATGAAACCACACAAGGCCACAAAACAAGTGAACTGAACTAATCTGGTATTGTGTTTTTCTGCGATAACTTTCTCAGTCCAAGTGCTGAATACACTTGCTTGGCTAATTTATTTGTCTATCCAAGTGAGAGAGTAGAGAATCAAAGAGAGAGAGAAAGAGGGAGAGAGGGGTGGAGGGAGATAGATAGAGTGAGAGAGAGAGAGAGAGAGGGGGGGGGGGAGGGAGAGAGAGACAGCGCGAGAGAGGGGGGGGGAGAGAGAGAGGGGGGGGAGGGGGAAGAGAGAGAGAAAGGGAGAGAGGGAGAGAGTAAAATAATACTATTGGTGACAGATTCTCCAGTGACATATTGACTGCATTGTCAAACTTGCAGTACATCTGAGGCTCGTTGAGACCAAACTGAATCCCCGTTCTGGACCAACCAGAGGGGGAAACACTCCTGTATGGCCACGAAGAAGTTGCCAAAATCTCCCAAAAGGTGTTTCTACCCTGATAAAATGCAGTGCCTGGTCCCGACTCCCGGGCACCATTAAAGTGAATTGCCTCTTTTATCAACTGTGCCACACCTACACACCGAACACACACACACACACACACACGCAAACACACACGCACGCGCACACACACACACACACACACGCACACACACACACACGCACACACACACGCACACACACACACACACACACACACACACACACACACACACAAATACACTTACATATCCAGGCACAGGAAAGAAGATATTGTGGTCTTAATGCAACACAAGGACAGCTGATAGCCAGCACTCCCTGTGTGTGTGTGTGTGTGTGTGTGTGTGTGTGTGTGTGTGTGTGTGTGTGTGTGTGTGTGTGTGTGTGTGGGTGGGTTGGTGTGTGCATGCGTGCATGTGTGCGTGCCTGCGTGCGTGTGTGGGTGTGTGGCTGTGTGGGTGTGTGTGTGTGTGTGTGTGTGTGTGTGTGTGTTTCTCACCAGAGATGTTTATAGCTGAACTAAAAGTGTGCGCAAGCAAATAAGATACATTAGCTTAAGCCTTAAATTGACCTTCTGCCAAAGGGATTGGTTGATAGAGAAAGAAAACATAAGCGTGACAACTCATTAACCTGCTCCGGGATATATGTGTAACCAAAAACAAATCACAAATCACAGCCTAGCCATTGGCTACCAACTCGTCCCTAGGCTATTTTTCAAGAACATTTTTTTTATTTTTTTTTTCTGAGAGCACACACTGATAAATACAGACACCCCAAAACAATATGTACCATGTGTAGTAAAAGAATGTTTTACTCATTTGATATTCCCTTAAGCTTTCTTAGAAAAGCAAAAAGTGATATCATATCTACATTGTTTTTCAGTTTACTCGCTCCATAAATAGATTGATCTGTGGGATTCTATATATTTTCTCCCTTCTAAGTTCAGAGAGTTTTCCCGCGAGCAGGGAGAAAGCCAATAAGCTGTTGTAAACAATTTACATTTAATCCATGGAGAAAAAGCCTTCAATAATTGGACATCTCCGCTTCCTTTTGTCTTCACTCCACTACAAGCAGCAGGCCATGTCTGCTGTTACGCCGTAACAGCTGCTGTTCTGCTATAGTGTTGCTCTATTGTACACTCTGTGTCTCATATGGATGCAGCATTCATTCATATTCCATCAGAAATCATACACTTCACATTGTCTGTATACTGAAAATGAGAATGGTGTATTTGTGTGTTACTCTGCTGCGATGTTCTGTTGCCCGTTCTAAATCTCGAGAGTGATCTAATTGAACTGATGGAATAATAGTATTTGACTGAACTGCACTTTGCGGTACTCTCTTCCTCGCGTGTCAAACCCACCTGTCGGCGGGGGATACGCCTCCGCAACCTCTTCCGTTCATCAGAGACCGTCTCCCTTCAGCCTGAGTGGAGCTCGTTGGGACATGGTACTCTGCCTTTCGTCCTGTAGGCCTACACGCCACCAACCTCCCCTTGGGCAGGGGGACCCTTGGAGCATGCGACGAACCACGAAATCGATGCCTAGACTGATGCTCTCCAGCTTCACGGGGAGACCAGACATTGCCACTCGCCGTTGGGCTAAGGAGACGGGGTCAAATCGTCAGGACTTGCATTACTTCTGCCATATTGTCCTTTGACGCCGCGGTGCTGAAACCAACAGTTAAATTGCAGTGCGTCACACTGATCTGCGTTCTTAGGGGGTCCTTGCTTGGCAGTAATAAGCAGCTATCCACGCTGCAATTACACACACAACATGCCTTTGACACGGTAACCGCGATGCCCCGCCTCCCTCTCTCTTACTCTCTCTCTCTCTCGCTCTCTCCTTCCCTCCCGCTCATTTAACTGCACTATGGGAAAAGACACCGTATCGCCACGAGAAAACATATACTTACTCCAACAGCTACAAACAACGAGCAGCGCACCACCAATGACACGCTGGAGCTAATAAATAAGAAGAACGATAATGCTATCTAATTTGTCCTTCACGTCGGTCGTCGACTTAACTGATAACCTCTCTGTTCTCTTGTTTGTGCGCTGTTAATTGTGCACTCCTCTCTCCAGCGATACTTGTGGCTGGTGTGTGTGTGTGTGTGTGTCTCTCTCTCTCTCTCTCTCTCTCTCTCTCTCTCTCTCTCTCTCTCTCTCTCTCTCTCTCTCTCTCTCTCTCTCTCTCTCGCTCCATCTCTTGGCCCCTCGTATATTTTGAGCACCTCTCTCCTCCTTCCCTGCGATTTATGATGCCTCTCCCCTCTTCCCCATCTCCTCCGGTTCCTCACCTCTCTCCTCCCCCTCCTCCCATCTCGCACCCACTCTCCCCCGTGTGTGTAAATCTCTCCTGTGTCCGGCCCCCTGGACGTGACGCACCCCCCTAGCCCTGTCTCTGTCCCCCACTCCCCCCCCCCCCCGTTCTGCCTCCCCCCCGTCCCCCTCCTCTCTGCGTCTCTCCTCTCTCCTCCCTCGGTCTTTATGCTGTTGGCTTCTCAGCCGCTCATGTGCTCCGGTTCCTTCTCTCGTGAACGGGGTAATGGTTCCCGGTCTTACCCCTCCTCCTCCTCCATGTCCCCCTTTTCTCCCTCTCTCTTGATCGCCCGCTCTGCTGGTCACTTCTGTCTTTTTCCGTATTTCACAGCTATGGGGGCTAAATGTGGAGATAATCAATAACCAATATCATACCTCAAACACAATGGAGGTGCCTGTTCTGCTCTCATGTTCCGGTACAAACAGATGCAGGATAAAATACATGAACTAGATGCGTTGTGGAAAGGATAGGTATTAAAGGAGGAGTATGAGAGACGAGGGGCAGCTCCCTATAGGTATTAAAGGAGGAGTATGAGAGACGAGGGGCAGCTCCCTATAAGTATTAAAGGAGGAGTATGAGAGACGAGGGGCAGCTCCCTATAGGTATTAAAGGAGGAGTATGAGAGACGAGGGGCAGCTCCCTATGGGTATTAAAGGAGGAGTATGAGAGACGAGGGGCAACTCCCTATGGGTATTAAAGGAGGAGTATGAGAGACGAGGGGCAGCTCCCTATGGGTATTAAAGAAGGAGTATGAGAGACGAGGGGCAGCTCCCTATGGGTATTAAAGGAGGAGTATGAGAGACAAGGGGCAGCTCCCTATGGGTATTAAAGGAGGAGTATGAGAGACGAGGGGCAACTCCCTATGGGTATTAAAGGAGGAGTATGAGAGACGAGGGGCAGCTCCCTATGGGTATTAAAGAAGGAGTATGAGAGACGAGGGGCAGCTCCCTATGGGTATTAAAGGAGGAGTATGAGAGACAAGGGGCAGCTCCCTATGGGTATTAAAGGAGGAGTATGAGAGACGAGGGGCAGCTCCCTATGGGTATTAAAGGAGGAGTATGAGAGACGAGGGGCAGCTCCCTATAGGTATTAAAGGAGGAGTATGAGAGACGAGGGGCAGCTCCCTATGGGTATTAAAGGAGGAGTAGGAGAGACAAGGGGCAGCTCTCTGTAAAGGAGAGGTCTTAAAGGAGGAGTAGGAGAGACTCATTGCGGTGATGGGGGGTTGCGGTGTTGGGGGGGTCAGGTTATTGCTGGCCGGTATAAATGTCAGAGCAGAACCAACTCTCCCCTCTCATCCTCCTCTCTGTCTGACGGTCGACCCCTGCTCCTCCCTGGTTCCTTCTCCCTCCCCAGCATATCTCTGCCTCCTCTGCTACAGCTCCTTCCTTTAATGTTTAATATTAGCTCTTATCTTAATGTTTAATCTACTTTTTTCCTCCTTTGTCTCGCTGATGTATCGCACGGACCTCTCTTTATAGTTGCCTCTCTCTCTCTCTCTCTCTCTCTCTCTCTCTCTCTCTCTCTCTCTCTCTCTCTCTCTAATAGATGGCCAGTGATGGTGAATGTGACAGAGGCGTTCTGCTGCCAGTCCCTCTACCGATCGGAGAGCGCGCGGTCTGATCTATACGCCGACTTCACCGTATAAATCACCGGGTCCGGTCCGGCAGCTGGCGCGCCGCCGCCCGCCTCGCGCCACCAGCAGAAGCAGCAGCAGCGCCGCGGCGTGTGCTGCTGGAGCTCGCTCTGTTCGCGAGGCGGGGTGACGCGATTGATGCTCGCGCTGTCGTTAAACGATGGAGATAATTAAACCCTTCGCGCTTCTCTCGCCGCCCCCCCCCCCCACCACCGGCTCCATTTGGCTGCCAACGCAGAGGGGCGCGCGCAATTATAGGTGCACGCACACGCGCACGGCCAGTAACCATGGCACACGCGCGCGCACTCCTACATAAACACGCGCGCACTGGTTTATTCAACTACGTCCATCTCTCGCACGCGCTCGGACACACTGCTTTTCTAACCTTTCTAGTTCTATATCTCTTGGCCGCTACACACAGAAACACACACACACACACACACACACACACACACACACACACACACACACACACACACACACACACACACACACACACACACACACCACCTGCTCTTCCTAATGTGGCCAGACAAACGGAGTCTGTGTTTCGGAAGACTTCCAACAAATGAGAAAATTATACAGTGCAGGAACCGCGTCTGACATGAGGCGTCTTCTGCAGAGCTGGACGCCTCGGGACCCTCAGAGACACACCGCGTCTTATCCCCCAACACAACTCAGAGGCCGGCCGCTCTCCTAGATCACAAACGCGTCTGAAACGCGCACTGTGGCCCCTTTCAAAGACAAATAAGAAAATATTTAAGAGCACTTGGCGTTGGCAGGAAGCGGCGAGGGGAACAGTCACCCCATTTATTCTTTAAAGAGGAGGACATTTACTGAGCCACTCGTACCGGAGCGGTGCCAAACAGTTATCAGAGCCGCTGTGCATACTGATGGTGCTGCTGTCTCCATACTGATGGTGTTTCTGTCTCCCTACTGATGTTGTTTGTGTCTCCCTACTTATGGTGTTTCTGTCCTCACACTGATGGTGTTTCTATCTCCATGCTGACGGTGTTTATAGCTCCATTGATTCTGTCTCCATACTGATGGTGTTTATATCTCCATACTGACTGTGCCGCTCTCTCCATACTGACGGTGCTGCTGTCTCCACAGTGACGGGGTTGCTGTTTCCACAATGTTGCCATTGGCTCCGTACGACCCCTGCAGTACTGCCTCGCTACTTTGCCAGATCAACAAACTATGGTGCAGAAAGAGTTTACTTTCATCTAAAAAGGCACACTAGACTAGACGATCTAACTTTGGGTTTTCACCCATAAGTTCACCGAACCACTCGGTTCACCCGTGCGTAAAAGCTCCACGCACTCCGAGCACCACCCGGCTCAGACGCACAAACACGAGGAGAGAGGGTACCTTACCTGCCGTGGAGAGGGATAATCCTTAAGAGAGATAGCGATGGCGAAGAGAAATCAAAATGCCTCGATTCAGAGAAACGGTTCAATAATCCCACTCGAGTCCCGGTCCTTCCGGAGACCTGGCCGAGACCAGGGAGAGAAGAGCCGTCCTGACGCGTCCAGCACCGGGCGGGCTGTGAGCCTCCAGCTGGAGTCAGGAGGAGGAGGAGGAGGAGGAGGAGGAGGAGAGAACCACAGCGGACTGGAGGGGGACTCCCCGCAGCAGAGATGCTGCCAAGAGTTTCTTTCTGGTTTTGAAGCGGAGACACCCCCTCTTCTCCCTTCTCCCTGTGTCATGTACGTTTCAACACGCAGCAATCCGCTCCTCCTCCTCGTCGTTTGAGTCTCCGTCTCTGTTATTCCGTGAGTCGGTTTCGCGGGGGCTCGAGCAGGCGAGCAGCGAGGAGATCCGAGGCGATGGACTACTGCGGCTGAAGTTTCCGGAGCCTTTCCTACGGTCTGGATAAGACTCTCCTCTTCTCTTCCCCCCACCGAGCGGTAGAAGTCTCGGTCCGAGCAGCGGCGTGGAAAAGTCGCTCTACTTTACGCAGCCAAAAATAACTCCCATCGCCTCCGCTGAAGTTAGGAAGCACGGACCTCCACCGTGAGGAGACAATATGGTACAGCTGGAGGCTCGCAGGTGTATTCCTCTGATTAAGGGTTCAATCGGGTTTACATTTTAAACGTTTGGGATCGGACGGTCCGGTCCACTTGGTGGTCCACCAGAGCGGACGGTGTCAATGTCCTTCAGAACCGGCGGATCCGTCGTGACTCCGTGAGCCCGTCCGGGTCACGGAGAGCAGCAGAGCGCGGTGCACGAAGATGGGAGTGTGGTCTCTCAAAGTGTTTCAATCAGGAGGGACCGCGAGCCTCCAGCCCACCTATAGGGACACCTGATCAATCGATATCAAGGTCAGGGTACCGATGAAGGATTAAAACCAATAGGAGTAGCAATAGTAGGATACGTGCATCTAATTCAAACCAGCATCGTACATAGGTAGCCTACTTTGGCACATGTAGGCTACAAAACTTACAAAAGAGTCGACTCGATGTCACTGCGTTTTATTGGTTGATTGATTGCAGATAATTTGCAGCCGTCAGTAGTTAAGAAAACGCCGAAGTCTCGGGTCACAATGTGCAGTCTCTTCCACGGTCCTCCTCCTGCTCCGCTCCTCCTCTTCCTCTCTCCTACTCTACCTCAGTGTGTGTCCTGGCTCGTTCCCAGTGTGCTAGTTTGAATCTCTCTCATTTTCCAGCAGCGTTTGGGGAAGATCGCACGAGATCCACCGTCCTCTCACTCGGTGAGATTTAGCAAGAAATGCGACGCTGCGACGATGTGTGTGTGTGTGTGTGTGTGTGTGTGTGTGTGTGTGTGTGTGTGTGTGTGTGTGTGTGTGTGTGTGTGTGTGTGTGTGTGTGTGTGTGTGTGTGAGAGAGAGAGAGAGAGAGGAGAGAGAGAGAGTGTGTGTGTGTGTGTGTGTGTGTGTGTGTGTGTGTGTGTGTGTGTGTGTGTGTGTGTGTGTGTGTGTGTGTGTGTGTGTGTGTGTGTGTGTGTGTGTGTCCGTGGGAGACAGTGGTAGAGAGATAGCAGAGAGAGAGAGAGGTCAGAATTGCAGATGAGTTTGCAGGTATGGCCACGTGGAGTTTGCAAAGCGAGCGTTAGCGCCAATAAAACCAGTCTCTCTCAGTAGAATTAAGACAAACTTACAAATCCGCCAACAGATTGAACCGTTGTCTGATATAATTGACACCTCTCCCGGGTTATTTTTCATCATATTGCCCTAATTAACAGAGATACATTGACTTAATGTTAATGTTACGTCAATGTTAATGACTTCAAACACACGTAAACAGCAGTAATGGAGTGGCCCCTGGCCCGTGGCCACTGCCCTTCAGTCTCCGTGTCACGGAGAGACGCTGTTCTTTCAGCACCCCGCGCTACAGGGAACTGGGAGAACTCATGAAGAAACCGCGAGAGTCTGCTACGGGATTTCCACCAGAGCACGCTTTGTTGCCCCCTTTTGGCAGTGTAGTATTTTTTTATATATATACCGCTATACTTAATCTTAGGCTACACATTTTATATTATATTTAAGGTATTGAGCCAGATCTTTTAAAAAGGTAAGATAAATGAAAGGAGGATAATGGACAGGTTTATGAATTCGCTGTTTATTGCAAGTCAATAATTCCCAGTTGCCGTGCACCTCTACAGTGTTCAGCTATTCAGGAAGGAAGATGGACTTTGGAAATATTATGAACATCTATGAAGAAAAAGCTTACCTCACGTGATACTGTTTAATTAGGCATACCAATACAAACATATTTCATATTTCCTACATGATACCATTAAAGCCTTTTGATGTCAGCTTAGAAAACAACAATTACAAGAAATAGTCAACAGAATATGTATTGCAGGTGAGTTAAAATCTCTAAATGTGTATTTGTTGCTAAAGCCCATATTATTTTGTTGTGTTATGTTGAACTCTGGCCTTTGTTTGGACTTGGAGACACCATCTTAAATACTGTTTAACCAAAGGTTCGCCGTGTCCAAAAACATTTACAATGTAGAACCTGAACAGAGGTCAACTAACAGAGAACAGTGAAGAGAGAACGGTAAACAAAACATTAAACCCTGAACAGTAAACCGTGAACAGATAACAGTGAACCATGAACCAACAGATAACAGAACAGCGCACCCAGATGATCGGGAACATGGAACAGAAAACAGTGACTTCTCTATCCCTAAAGGAACTGGTCTTATCATCTCTGGGGAACCTTTTAAATCTCTTCAGAACATAATTTCCCCCAAACGTATGTTGGTTCTGCTGTAAAAGATATATGTGATGATAGGATATATGCATGTGGGTTCCTTGCATGCTGAAATCCTCTTTAGCACGAGCCAAGCCGAGACGGGATGAGTGAGCTAAGTTGTCTTATTGGAGAGATGAGGAGTGGTTCCACCTCCTGTTCCTCTGGAGACACCAGCGGTCACTGCTCTGTTCATGGAGGAAATCCATCGCTCCACTGTCTATGAAGAATGCATGAATGTTTCATCAAAACAGAATAAAAATGAAGAATTCCAAGAGAATATAATAAAATAAATAAAAAGATAAAAAATTTAAAAGGTCAATGATCACAAACACACTTCTGTTCTTCATCCAAGTCTTGCAGTTTGCAGTTCTTATCTATCTGGAACATGCATCGAGTTTTGTTGCACAGGGAGCAGAAAGGACGTTTAAGTCTGAGAGACATCCATTTTAGTCGCGGTCAGCAAGTACAACCGATTATTTCTGCCCCTGAATAACCTAAAGCTTTAGGTTAAAGTAGGACCACGTCAATTTATCTGATTCAAGGCTTGCAAGGGATGGCAAGCACTACCACCAAAGATCTCAACGTTCAAGTGAGGCAGAATGACGTCATCAGTGCAGCGATGAGGAACTTTTCTCTAGACATGGAGAGCGGCGTTTCAAGCCACAAGGAGCGGGGTTTCTGAACATCCTGAAACCACAAGAAATATTGACATGTCGCCATGTCGAATTGTGTTTGTCAAATCATACTGTGACGCACACATTGATTTCACTTACATGCTTACTATAAAAAAGCACATGGTTATGCAATGACTGATTTTTTTGGTTTAGTATGACAGCATGTAAACCTTGTTAACATGAAGGAACTTCACCAAACAACATGCCATCATGACTGAACAGAATTGTATATTTTCATGCCACTACACAATCAAATACATTTTGCAGCCTTCATCAGGAGTTCCACATTTCGATTGAAAGAAGAGTTAACGAAAGTTTGCCCATCAGTGTCTTTAGTAGACTGGAGTTCATGGAGTGAAGAGACAAAAACACTTCAGATTCCTTTAAACCGTCTCCCAGCGTGGTGGGCTGTCCTGGTGTCCTCAGGAAGCCTATTGTCGTGCAGTACTAGTAATAAACCTGAGCTTTCATCCACCCACAGTCTGCCACTCACGCTACTCTGGCAGAGCAGGAGGACTTTGGTGATTTATTTTAGATTTGTTTTAATATATGGATTTTCAAGTAAAGGGTTTGTGTTTGCTCCTGCTATGTCTGCAATCCAATTAGTTGGGAGATGGAATAGTCAGAGAAGGGTATATGGATGATGATTTCCCATTGTTAGGCCTCATTTTGCTGTTTTTAGTGAACATTAGAGACCTGAATCCACAGCAACCACAGGCAGCACCGGTCAATAGTTCGAACACGGACAACAAATCTTTTAATAACACACACTTCTCCCCAAACACAGACAGACAGAGATACAGATACAAAGGTACACACACACTCCTCTGTGTTTGAATTCACCCAAACAAATTAAACTGTTTTCTCATTTTCTCTCTTACTCACTCACACACACACACACACACACACACACACACACACACACATGCACGCACACACGCACACGCACGCACACACACGCACACACACACACACACACACACACACAAACACACCACAGAAAAACATCTAAACAAACATCAGAACACACAATTATTACAAAGCGAGAAAGATGGCAGTCCCGCCTCCCCCCCCCACACACACACACACACAAACACACACACACAAAGACCAGGGTCATGCTGGAGCTCAGGGGGCAGTTAGGGTTGGGGTTTAACAAGGACAGCTAATGGCTGCTCAAACACAAAGCAGCCTTGGTGCGACCATGATGAGGACAGCAGGCTCTGTGTGCTTGGTGCTGATGAATGCTCTAGCATATACTGCACAGGCGGTCTAAATAAAAGGAGAATAATGAAATGTTCCAAACCTCCATGTATCGCGGTCAGAGCAGAGCCATATGTCTGGTGACCAGCGATGTGAATGGGAACTGACAGACTATTACCCAGCTGGTTAGGCCTCTGTGTGTGTGTGTGTGTGTGTGTGTGTGTGTGTGTGTGTGTGTGTGTGTGTGTGTGTGTGTGTGTGTGTGTGTGTGTGTGTGTGTTTGTGTGTGTGTGTGTGTGTGTGTGTGCGTGTTAGGGCTGCAACTAATAAGGTATTTGCATAGTTGATTAATCAAACGGTTATTTTTCAGTTTTAAACAATCTTTTAGTCTACGAAATGTTATAAATAATAGGAAAATGACATCACAATTTACCAGCATCCAAAGTGATGTCTTAAATGTGCCTGATTAAGCTGACGAGCAGTCACTAAAACTAAACTATTCCTTTCATAATGATCCATTAACCAAATATTTGAATAACAAACTTGTTATTCATGCTTGAGAAATTGAGCTTGAGAAACGGTAATTCCTTATGAAAATTAGTGGTACGGCGTCTGCCATGGATCCTCGTGGGAGCTAGGATCACTCTGTGTTTTGTCTGTGTGGGTGTTTCCTGTTATGGGCGGAGCTAGCGGACTCCAGCTTCTCCGGACTCCACCATCTCCACCTCAACCAGACACACCTGAGGATCATCATAATCAACCCTTCCTGTTTATCAACCCTGGCTTCCCAACCACTCATCGCCAGATCGTCAAACAGCCTGCCTACGTAAGTAGGAGGCCTGGTTCAAATGGAGCTCTTGTTCTTGTATTCTCGTCTGTCGGGTTCTGACTCTCTGCTCCTGTACAGACCAGCTCACCACCGCCGTGCTGTTCCTCCACGCCGCCTTCCTGGCTCAAACTCCGACCCGGCTGGCCTGCTGCATCATCCAGCCTCTGCTCATTCCCAGCAATAAACATTTGTACTGTTACATCTCTGTTGTCGTGCGTTTGGGCTCCCCCTCCCTTGGACCGTAACAATTTGACTCAATTCATTTGTTGTCGATCGACTATTTTATTAACCGACTACGACTAATCGACTAATCGATTAACAGATGAATCGACCAATCAACTAATTGATTAATTGATTAATTAACTGATCAACTGATCAACTTATCGACTAATCTACTAATCAACCAATCGTTGCGGCCTTATTCTGTGTAAGAGTGAGTAGAGAGTCTGCATGCACCTCCAGTGTAGTGCACCGTTACAAAGAACACAGTTCCAGTTCATTAAAACGACTCACAACAAATATGAAAGCCGTTCCCTCTACGCACTGTGCACTACGGCACTCCTCCTGGTGACCAGTATGTGTCCGATACACACTTTGTATATGCTCTGGATAGTGCTTACCTGTCACATCAATCCTATACAAGCTCTACACAACCTTCCACCGTGCTCCAGAAACATCTGCTCACGGTTGAGAAGGAAAGGTGTTTCTCCACAAATGGTAACATGACATGTTGGCTGCAATTCCCCAGAACCATATTGCAGTCCCTGTGTCTAATGAGTTCATGAGTACATATATCTACAGCAAATCGAGGTTACTTTATATCCAGGTCCTGAAGATATCAAATCAAATATCAATAGGGTAGTTAACCCTGGAAGATTTGGTTAGTAGTCATCCTGTGTACATCTGTATCTGTTAACAGCACAAGACACTAAGGTAAGTGATCCAGAATACATTGTGTTTGACAAGATCTACTAAAGCAACCTCACTGTTAAAACAACCACTAACCAC
>NC_140276.1:13615709-13658209 GCF_964030765.1 Micromesistius poutassou
AATGGAAGAAACACAAAGTAATGTCAAAAGGCTTCATCATAGCAGCTTGTAGTTGTTGTTCCACTCCCATAACAGACAGCCAACCGTCCTCCCCCGCTGGCCAGGGCCAGGCCAGGGCAAGGGGGGACAGAGTATCTGAGACCAACACGATACGCTGGAAGAGAAGAGAAAGGAGAGAAGGGAGACAGCGAGGCGAGAACGCTGGTTCATAAATGGACTGTGGGTGGGTGTGCAGGGTGTGGAGGGTGTGGAGGGGGGGGGGGGGGTTGCCAGAGAGCAGGGGCAGGGCAGGAAACCCTACCTGAACATTTATAGAAATACTCAAAGTCTAGATGGCTTGTTGTGGGTTGTCAAGGTATGAGAGGTGACAAAGGGTTATTTTGGGAGGAGACTGGAACATATTCCATTATGAGCAAGCGGCGAGAAAGTTTTGGTGTTGGACTGAGGGCACACAAGCAAGATACTCAGCGAGGCATGAGAGATAGAGAGAGGCGCGATGGAGATCAGGAGAGAGAAGAGATGGGGACCTGAAATGGAGAGGAGTGGGCGGAATGCCGAGTTGCAGGGACAGGAATATGGTTTTCTAACTAACTTGGTGGAAGTCTCTGGTACTGCTACCATGAGCAAGCTACCCATGACGGCAGTGGTTTATCCAGTTAGCCCTCTGGCGATTCAATGGGTCAGTTTCAATACTTTGGCTTAATGCTGAAGCTGAGGCCCGTTCACGCGAGCATCAAACACCAGCACTGTCATGATAGAGAACACGCAACATAACTCAGTGGTTATGTGTCGCACATCACTCTAACTATGGGTCCGCTTCTTTTATGTACCGGGACACAGGAAGTAGGCTTAACTAGGGGGGATACGTTTACCACCCATGCCCTGGTACATAAAAGCACGGTACACTGATGACTGTTGATCTGAACCAATCACAATCCCGCTTGTCGACCGATTGAGCTTCTGGTCGAGCATTCGGTGATAGGAACAGTGGGTAGAATGGAGGGAAATAACTGCAGATCTGATGGTGATGGATGGACAAACAGAAGGCAGCTAATGAGTCATTCTTCCACCTTCTAGTTTAGCACTCTGTGGCGTCAGTCTGTCTGTCTGTCCCTCATGAGGTCAGTGTGTGTGCCAGCCAGCCCCTTCCAGGAGGGCTGGCTGGAGTGTCTGGTCAGAGTCCCGTCTCTCCCTCTTTATCTTTGACATCAGCAGTCCTGTCCTGTCGGTACATCCCTCACAAACACACACACACACGCACAAACGCACACACACACACACACACACACACACACACACACACACACACACACACACACACACACACACACACTAACACGCCCTTCAGTCCACGGTTTATCTCATCTTTCTGTGTTGACATCAGCAGTCCATCCTGTCCTCTCTCCGACTCCATTTAAGAAAAGAGAAGCTCTCTCACACACACATACACACACAGACACACACATACACACACAGACACACAGGCGTATATAAACGATCGTATAAGCCAGCACAAACACAAATATGAATGTTTTACGATGTCTACACATTCAATCACACACAAACCAATACACACACACACACACACACACACAGTGTGGGTTTACCGGTGAAAGCTTTGCAAACAAAACTTGATACAGAAAACTTATAAAATGGCCCAAACTAATGTCACATGACACATTTACTGACAGGCTATAACGTTAACCCGAGCAAATATTGAATGTTGCTGAAATACAGAGTGATGCGAGTCATAGAGTTCCGAAATCATTTTTCAACATGTTCAGTTTGAGTAGCTTCCTCTCAACGGTGGGAATCTTTCACCGTCATAGTTAAGAGTGTGTTGGAGACACGACTGGACGTCTCAGGACGTTTGACGAAGGAACAGCCATCCTGACGCGGGATTTAACCAACATAATGCACAGCTGAAATGGTTGAGGGTGAACCCAATGTGTGGATCACTGTTTCACTGTTTCTAATATGTTGTATCAGCAGTAATGTACACATACTAAGAAGACCTGTTTGGATACGTTATGTCCTCTGTGCCCCCCTTTTAAGGAGGGTCAGACCCTTCCAGGGGTCGGTCTGATCTCCACCACACCGTATTATAACTATTATAACTATTATAACTAACACCATGTTATAACTTATACGCTACGAGGCTCCGTTCCTTCTTGCTTCCCTTCTCTATATTTCTCTCTCTCCCTTCCATTTGCGTCTTCTCCTGCAGCTCTGACTTTGTCCTTACAATTGCAGAGTCAGTAAGTCACATTCACAGCAGAGTGTGTGTGTGTGTGTGTGTGTGTGTGTGTGTGTGTGTGTGTGTCAGTGTGTGTGTCGGTGTGCGTGTGCGTGTGTTTATAAGATGACAGTGTAGGTCTAGATTGTGATCTTACCCAATCTAATAGAGCTCAGGTCCCACACAACACAGTTGAAGCGAGAGCATGCACGCACACACACACACACACACACACACACACACACACACACACACACATACACACACACACACACACTCAAAGGAGGAGACAGACACAGCGACACACACGCAGTCTTAACTCCGAACCTCTTTAATCCGTTTAGAGAGCATAATCGTGGGACAGAGGAGCACAGTGATGGGATTTGGGAAATACCCTTATCTATCTATGTGTGCATGTGCCTGTGCTGGAGAATGAGCATGTCCTTACACTTTTTCTTACAATACCTTTATCTAGAAACATTATACAAGTCATTTTTATTACCTTTTTATGGCCTTCATTTGCATGGGTTATCCCGGCAAAAAAGTTAAACACGTACCCGGTGCGGAGTTCTTTACAAACCAAAGTCACCCACGTCAAGAATTAACTGAATCACCAAATCCTCCCAGAGCATAAAGTAACACACGGCGCTACATGAATTTTAAAGTCGCCATTTATCAGCCGACCGTGGACTGACCCTCGGCAGGCCTGGCCGGCGGAGATCAGATCAACGGAGGCTGCAGGGGGAAGGCGCGCGCCATCACAGCTCCTCAGTGCGGGACGGCCAGAGGGAGGACGGAGGTCCTGTTGTGGCTGCACAGCGTGCGCTGGCCCGGCGTGTGGCGATTTTGAGAAGCCGCGGCACAGCAGAAACATCCCGGCAGTTCGTGACCTCGGATCAAACAGCTCACATCAGGTCCGGGCCGCTGCGGAAGACGAGGAGGAGCGGCCCTGGGGGCGTGACGGACCCGCTGCCCTCGCTCAGGCACCCTTCTCTGTCCACCCGCTCGCCTGCGCTCTGAGTGAGCACCCTCCCCGTCTCCAGCCCGCGGGAGAATCACGCTCCAAACGCTCAGTGCCTTCGATGCGGTTCATCGAGCGTCACGAGAAACGTCTTCCGTCTTTGTTGTGGTGTTTGAAAAACAACAGTCACGACGGCAGACTGGCTGGAATTAAGAATGATGGCGGGTCCCACAGTATTTCCTTTATGCTGCAGCCACTTGAAACGCCACTGGCAAAACATGGAGAGGGCAGACACAATGAAAGCGAGTGCCGTGTACATCCATGCCACTCCAGTATTTAGTAGGCAATCAATCACTTTGTCTCAAGGGTATTTATTTATGGGGGATCTTTATTAGCATTGGCCTCCATCAGACACATCTTCAACCTGCCTTGTGTAATGTGTGTAATGCGTGATGTGTAACAGGTCTATAAAAGCCTGACGTGCCCGGACATGCTCCCTGTAACCACGCTCGCACCGCCATCTATAATTCTGCCCGTGTCTGCAGAACCTCGGCAAACGCTCTCATGTAGCAAAATTGATGATTATGGGATAGCTTGCCCGTGCCACTTGGTTTCAGCTAAGGGCGGCGCGCTGGTTAAAATAGCCATGCTAAGTCATTGCGATTCCTTTGTCACCGACACCTCAGCTGTCACTCGCGCTCACTTCAGGCGGGCACGTCGCTTGTCAGCCGACTCTTGTGTGAGTAGTCTCATGTCGTCAGTGTCTGCCGAGGCGGTGCACCCCGACAGCCAATCGCCGAGGCCGCCCCGTCTCCGAGAAGCCGAGGGGTAAGCAAGCGGCGCGCGTTGACAGTACATTCCTCAAACGGTGGACATTTTAATCACGACACAGCGTCGCCCTAATCCTCTGATATTTATTTGGCCTGCCCAGATGAATAATGAAAGACGCCAGGGGTAACCCTTCACCCCCGAAACCTGCCGTGAGCTTAAGCGGGAGGAGGAAAGAGCTGGCTAAGCGGCGTAGCTTCTTAGGGGCTGTGGAACAGAGTTCCTTCTGAATAGTTAAGTGGAGAAATCCACTTAACCATCATCTTGAGTTTGAATCGCTGGTCAGCATCTTAAGAACTTTTGGACTTTGTGTCCAACCGCGCTCGTCTGTCTCTTTATGTCTCTCCATCTGTCGGTCAATCTCCCTCGAAAGGAGAGAGGGGTGGGGGGGGTGGTGGGAGGTATATATAGTTATCTTTATATATATTTATATCCATATATCCCTCCCTATGTGTGTTTGGGTGCTAGCTCAGCTTTCCGCTGGCATGACTACCTTTTCTGTTTGCCTCTGTCATCCATTTTGTAGTTTTCCCCCCCTCCATATTTATTAAGCCTTTTGATGGACCTTTTAAAGGAATATAGAGAACCTGCCTTCAGCAGCAGGCACAATCTGCAGAGTGTGTGCACCAACACGAAGAAATAACCGCAGACTAATAGAGGCCGCCCAGTAATGAAAAATAGAAGAGTAAAAATGATTTACTGTTCGCGGAACTTGATAAAAAAAAGAATGTCTTGCTCCAGCTTTCAGCTTGGCCGGGAATCCTTCCTGTTCTCGACAAGAGAACCGTCCACACAGTCGATGTAATACTTTCTTACCCTGTGTGTTGAAGTAGGTCAACCCATTCGAGCCACTTAGCCCTAGCTTACCTGTATGTCTTCATGGTGTTCGGGCCGTGGTCCTCACAGAGCCAAGAGGAGAGCGCCGACACGCCCGTGTGTGGTCCAGCGCTGACCCGTCCGGCCGTGTGGGATGAGGCCGCCTATGCTACAGCAGATGGCCTCCTTCTGCAAAGGACCTACAAAAAAAAAAACGAGGTAATAGACGATATAAGCCCTGTGTGTGTATGAGCCCTACTTCTGTGCGTCTGTTCCTATGTCAGCACGGATTACCATGATGAGGTGTTCATAGAGCCAGAGACGGAGTCTCTATCCACGGTTATGTTCCACATTCATTATCGTTCTCTATTATTCTTACTTATTATTCTGCCCGGCCATTGATAAATGGGGCTGGGTTTGTGAAACCCATTAAAACCCATGATCATGAGTCCCAGAGCAGGGAGCAGACCTAGTACTTTGACTGTGTCGTGGTCATGCCCTATAGTTAGAGGCGGGGCTTGGGGGCAGCTTTCATCGATCAGTGACTCTGCGTGGACGTAGAATCTTCCAATTGGGTCACAAGATCTGTAGATCTAGTTCCCATAGTTCTAGATCTAGTGCCTGGTCAGGGAACAATGGTTGCTTCAACACAAAGACAATTTGCTTAACCTTAACCCCTATATTATCCAATGTAAATGTGTGTGTGTGTGTGTGTGTGTGTGTGTGTGTGTGTGTGTGTGTGTGTGTGTGTGGAAAACCACAGGAGATACAACCCTTCTGTAGAAACCATATAACAGGAGATACAAACCTTCTGTAGAATACCAGACAACAGGAGATACAACCCTTCAGTAGAAACAAGACAACAGGAGATACAACCCTTCTGTAGAAACCAGACCACAGGAGATACAAATCTTTGTAGAAAATAACAGGAGATACAACCCTTCTGTAGAAGACCACAGGAGATACAAACCTTCTGTAGAAACCAGACAACAGGGGATACAACCCTTCTGTAGAAACCAGACAACAGGAGATACAACCCTTCAGTAGAAACAAGACAACAGGAGATACAAATCTTTGTAGAAAATAACAGGAGATACAACCCTTCTGTAGAAGACCACAGGAGATACAAACCTTCTGTAGAATACCAGAAAACAGGAGATACAACCCTTCTGTAGAAGACCACAGGAGATACAACCCTTCTGTAGAAGACCACAGGAGATACAAACCTTCGTAGAAAACAACTGGAGATACAACCCTTCTGTAGAAATCAGACGACAGCAGATACAACCCTTCTGTAGAAACCAGACGACAGGAGATACAACCCTTCAGTAGAAACCAGACGACAGCAGATACAACCCTTCTGTAGAAACCAGACGACAGGAGATACAACCCTTCTGTAGAAACCAGACGACAGGAGATACAACCCTTCTGTAGAAACCAGACGACAGGAGATGCAGCTCAGCAGAGATCATTATCAGGGTGAAGCATCCCAACGGACCAGGACCCATGGTGAACCTGAGGGCCATGGCGTCTAATGTGTGTTGATAGGCTCGTGGACCACCACTAGCACTGGAGAAGATGAAGAAGGAGATGATGAAGAGGATGAAGAAGATGAAGATCAAGATGAAGATGAAGAAGCAGTCTAATACGTGTTGATAGGCTCCACTACCACAGAAGAAGATGGAGAAGGAGAAGATGAAGACGATGAAGATGATAAGGACGATGATGAAGTAATGAAGATTATCAAGATCAAGAAGCAGAAGACGATGAGGATGAAGATGATGAAGATGCTTAAGATCAAGATGAAGAAGAAGAACCAGTGGACTAAAAGGCTAATAAGGCTAAGGCTAATAGGCTACTAATGAGGCTGCTTCATGTAAAACCACCACTGTATTTATCTGTGCTGACATAACTCATACCAAGTGTGTTTCCATAAATAATCCAATATATATATATATATATATATATATATATATATATATATATATATATATATATATATCTATATATATATATATATATATATCTATATATATATATATATATATCTCTACGGTCACACCGTGAGATCTTATGATGCATTTCTATGGTCGAGATGAATATAAATGATTTCATAAAGAAATACTCAAAAGAAATCTGTTCCACAGTCAGTGGCCTTGGGGTGCTGTTGATAGTACAAATCTATCCTCCTGTGTTGCATGAATTAAGATAACACACACACACACACACCCAAACCTCCATGCACACACACACACACACACACACACACACACACACACAACCACACTCAAGGAGACAGCACACATGCACACACAGAGCTACACACCAAATGATATACACACACATGCACACACTTACAGACGCTCACTTCCCTATACTTCAATAGTTTGCGTTTTGCATTTGTAATGAAGAGCCTGAGGCCTACATGTGCAAATTAATGAACTTTCAATGGGAACAACCGGCTGTGAGCAGAACATCGTCCGCCTGCCGCTCCTCAAATAGGAGCGAGGATCGCCCTCACTCAAGGCAGGAATAACTTGGTTATGTCTGCTTGTTATTTTGCATTTTCTATCTTTATCATTGTTTTTTTATGCAAGAGTTGTTGCCTTGTTGGCTGACACCTGCAAGAAATATGCTTCTTTTAGAAAATGTATTCATAAAATGGTCAAATGTTTTGAATACATTCAATACACGGGTGTTTATGAGTATGCGTTTAAATCACAGCCTAACGATGCTTCGTTTGCTTCTCGACGTTTTCTACTCTTCAGTTTTATCCTTTGCTTCCCTACCACTGTAGCTTTGTCCCTTTTGTTTACAATGTGCAGATATAAATACACTTTTCCTAACTTACTTGACTTTAAGGTACTGGTGAGACGAGAGCTCACCTCCATTCCCCCACAGGAACTGAATACAGCTCTGATTTAATGATCCTGTTTTCCAGCATGCAGTCACTCTGAGGAGATGAAAAATGGCAGAAGTGTTACCGCACAGTGCTTATTTGAACAGTTATGCAATTCCCCAATAAACCACCTACCAGCCACTTATTTGCAATTTTTCAGCCAGTGTTAATGTGTATAGCTTACTGAACTGTAACTGAGTATGAAGTTTACATGTCATGAATATATCATGAAATCATACAACTCTGAGCCCGGTTTCCAAAACCTTCTTAAAGCGTTCTTAACGCTAAATCATTCGTAACCTCTACTTTTCATACTGCATACTGCTGTGAGTTAGACCATTTGTCTTGTGTTTTTCACCATGGTTGGTAGCTTAGTGGTCAGCATGCTTATAATGTTGGTTTGGGCAGTGGCCTCTAAATATGTGATTTCCTTGGATTTTGGCACAAGGGATTATAACATCTGATCCTGTGTATTAATGAAAGTTCTACCTTAACATTTCTACCTTAGAATTTCTTTTGAACGTCGTTCGTTGTTAAGGTTGGTCTGAAGCAGCACTCGTAGAACCTTCTTAGCTCTACCGTAGTGATGGTTCAGCTCCTGACGCTAGTCGCTAGTTTAGAAATCACCGTTGTGCATGGAACTGCCATATGGCAGTGTTTCACCAATGGTTTTAAGTCATTCATGAAGAAAATAATTGCTGGAAACACACAAGCACAAAATAAAAGGATAGACATGCAGGCTAGGCCAAGTTTTTTAATTGTTCATTCCAAGTTCGCATCCGTAGCCAATTGAGGCCAAATGAAACGGGATGTTTGAATTAAGGCAAGGCAAGGCAAGGCAAGGCAACTTTATTTATATAGCACTTTTCATACACAAGGCAGACTCAAAGTGCTTCACATATAAACATTGTCATACAATAAAATAAAATAATAGATAAGCCTAAGCAATTAAGGATGTAATTGCCTCAATCTCCTCCTCCTAATACTTTTTACCTAAACATTTTAAATCAGTGTAGGCTATACTAGTATGTTCGCCCATGGTTAAATAAATGTTTAGGCCTACTAAAAGTGTCTCGGCTGTTCTTTGATTGGCCCGTGGGTACAGCAGGCGAGGTCAGCTCGACTCGCTTCCAATAATTTGGAATGCAACTTCAAAAAATTTTACATTTTACATTTTACAACTCAAAAATTAACAAAACTGTCTTCTAAATTAAGGAAATGATACTGGGAAACGATTAAACCATTATAAGCAACGAGTGAACTCAATAAGCGGTCAAAAGACTTTTTCCAACCAGCCTCTTTCCCTTGCCGTTTAGTTTTCACCTGACAAACACACACCTGGCCTTATAATACCTGGGAGGTGCTCAATGCCCGCACACAGACCCCTACAGGTAGCAAAAAGCAAAGCTGTCTTGCATAAACAGTAATATATAATATTCTAAATAAACTATTCAAAATGTAGATTTCATTTCAAAATTAATATTTTCATAAATAATAAACATAAATAATAAAAACAAAGTGAGACACCTTTGTAAACTGAAAATCAATAGCCTCATTTAAACGGCTGTGACAAGAAGGATTTCGAGCAATGTTTTATTCTGCTGCGCATGAAATGGAAAATCGAGCAATCGATTTCAGAACTTTCTTTTTGGACAGCGCCGTGTATGAACGATGTAAGTAGTGTTTCCTAAGAAGACTCCTAAGAGACCGTTCGGGAACCACGCCTATAGAGAGAACAACTTTGATAAGTCTAAACGTAGGAGTCTGTGTAGTGCACTAAGAGTGGACGTTATCGGCAAACCGGCCCCCATCATTTAGCACATGCTACCACATACCCATCACATATGTTTGGATGTGGGCGGCTAGAGTCCAACGTTGTATGTGGACCCATGTAGAGCTACAGTGAATCACAGTGTTTTAGGGGCTCCACAGAGGCTGGACTTCATCAGGACCCTGGACAGCAGCCTTCAAGAACCAGGCCATGCCAGTGTCCAGAGTCTTCAGTATTATGGCGATCATCCCTGGAAAGCAGCCTTCAGGGCCGAGGCCATGCCAGTGTCCAGAGTATCCAGTTTTATGGACCTCACCCCTAGACAGCAGCCTTCAGGACCCCGGCCATGCCAGTGTCCTGAGTCTTCAGTATTATGGACATCATCAGGACCCGGGACAGCAGCCTTCAGGACCCAGGCCATGCCAGTGTCCTGAGTCTTCCGTATTAGGAGCTGCAGCTGCTGCACACGTCTGATGACATGAACGTTTGCACAGTTTAAAGTGCTTCATATACAATAAAATGAAATAATACAATAAAATAGATAGGTAAAATAAAACAAAGGCAAAGAAAAAAAAAAGCATAAATAATAAAAAGTAGCAAAGTAAAAAGATGCATTGTAGAAAGTGAAATCTATTTAAGAAATGAAAAAATAAAATGAAATAAAAGACTTCACCTAGTATAAAAGCCACTGTGTGTGTGGATGTGTGGATCCCATCTGGCCAGTAATGAATGATCCTTTTACAGACAGGTCAAGCAAACCCTGCAACAGGTTTTGTTGCCAAAGAATAGTTTTATAGTTTTATATATTATATAATAATTTTATTCAAAACGTTCAAAATAAAACACACACACGCACACACACACACACCCCAATAGTCGCCTTCAGTCACCAGATTCAATCCATTTACCTCAAAAACTGTTCAAAGATAACCACTTATCGGTCTCTATGTGCATTGTTGTGACCAATTGTGTCTTTGTTGAAAATTGATTGGAGCAATTCAAAGCAAATTGTCATTTGACTTCAAGGTGCCGAGGTGTTGAGAGAGAGGGACTTCTAAAAGGTCCACCTCATGCGGAGCCCTTAAAACCAGCCCCCTGTGCCTTGATGGACTCCATCATAGACCGGGAAGTCACGGGAAGTCACAGTAACTGAGGCACAAAGCACAGGCTGTGTGTCACGTTACCATGTGGCACACCTACATTCACACACAGTGCTTATGGAACTGGAACATACAGAAGCACACAGAAGACGTGTGCATATCTTAGCAGCAAAACATAAATACTAAGGACACACACATTCATACTCCACAATATTAATACTGCATACCTACCAGCACACTTGTGTACAGTAGCTAGACTTTATCTTCGTTTTTCTCGCTCCATGTACACACACACACACACACACACACACACACACACACACACCAATATCTCCAGTACAAAAAGGATGCTCAGGCTTATTTATCCATACTGTTAACTGCTGCAGATAAAGAGTCCACTTTATTAAATGTCTTTCTGTAAAGAAAATTTGCCATTTATTCATTTCTGGGCCGTTGCAGAATATCGATTCTCATCCCCAGACAAAGGCCGGCCGGCCTCCCAGCGCCGAGCCGCCTGGCCTGGTGATCCGGGTCGGGCTTTAATGAGGTGAACTCTCCCCGTGTCTCCTCGGGCAGCCATAACCCGCCTTACTGTGGTTATTGACAAGAAGGTACGGCCGGACTTCAACAGCTCAGAAACAGTCCCATCAACAAATGCGGTTTCCTCATACTTTACTGCTCCACGCCATATCCCACGATGCATCGCGGTTTCCACTGGCATAAGTTTAATCTAAAAGAGATGTTCTGCCCATACTGGTTCTTGATGGGAATCAGCTGTCCACAGTGCTGATTCCATGGAGCCCTGCAGTCACTTTGCAGTTTTGACCCCCCCCCACCCTCCCCCAGCGGTCCACGCCTATGAGGGTGAAGGTGAGCCTTTCATTTCCACACATTTCATGACTATGGACGCACATACTAACGGTGTGGTTCTCCTAGTCCAGGGGTCAGCAACCTGTGGCTCTGGAGCCGAATGTGGCTCTTCCCCCCCTCTGCAGTGCCTCCATGAAGCTTTGAACTTTTTTTTTTTTTTGTGAACTAACATAAACGTCACATCCTACACCTGCACATTTCATAAATGCAACCAACTTTAGGCTATTGGTTATTTTATATGTAGTATAACTACATATAAAATGTTAGATGCTGTGTTGTCTTCATTTTAGGGGTCAAATAGGTTTTGTGGATCCAGATGATTTTTGTTTGGTGGGAGGGACCAGAAATGGCTCTTTTGATAGTGAAGGTTGCCGACCCCTGACCTGACCTGACCCCATTAGCTCAGCATTAGCATTGGTTTTCCAGAGCTGTTCCATTTCCCAAACTTCCCAGGTGGGGGGTAAAAGGATTCCTTTAAACCCCAGATGGTAACCGGACACTTAAACCTCGTGAGGGAGGTTGTGATGGAAGCCGTCTCGCGTCCCTGTTGCACCGGCAAGCCGAGGTCTTGTCAGCACACGTCGGTTCTTCAAAGCGTTCACACAGCACCCCATGGGTGACACTGGGGAGCACCGAGAGACCTGGTGGGCAGCCGGTCTGATATTGTGAAGTGTGTGGGAGAGGTTGGGTAACTCGACTCGAAAGCACAGTTGTAGGAGTTGAAGCCCACCCCCGCTCACTAAAAAAAAGCTCTGGCCTTCATTACATAACTTTCCTGGGTCTGGGAGACTCCATTCATCACAGGGAGCTTCTCCAAAGGCGGGGATGAGGTAACTGTGGAGGCATGTCGCGTCTCTCTTCTCTTTGTCACTGTAAGTGACAGGGGCCTCTTGCTAGGACTTTAATTGTGTCCCCGAGGTATATGTAGGCGGATTAAAGGAAATGTGAAGAAGATATTCCAGGTGCTTGTTATAATTCCTCAAATATCTTATTATACTTCTTATTAACAGATATGATGTAAGAGGCTGTGGGTTTTTTTTTTTTTTAAATCAAAATCAAAGATATAGTTTGTGTGTTCAGTATACATGTATGTCAAATCTGGAATTGTATATCAACACTTTGTCCAAACTACTCTTCTTTCTGTTGCTCTAGCATTTTCACACTTTGATCTTGTGTTATTATCATATGATGATAGTTACTAGGAAATACCCTGGCTACCTTAGCCAGAAATACCCTAGCCCTTTCCTGGCTATGATAGAGCTAGGGAACCAGAGAATAGGCTTAGGAGTTCTGTACACTTTGTTGAACCAAACACAGCGTGTCACTAGTTAGACACACTAGTGCACGTGACGCTCTTCTCTTCCAAAGCAGGCGGATCACACTCGGAATTAGGTTAGGAATTTGGTTAGGAAGGCCAGGTGTCTTCGCCGTACATCTGTCACAACCATTTTGTCCTCGTAACTCCTGGCTACAGTTTACCATGTTGTGTGTGCGTGTGTGTGTGTGTGTGTGTGCGTGTGTGTGTGTGTGTGCGTGTGTGTGTGTGTGTGTGTGCACGTGTATGTGCGTCTGTGTGAGCGTGTCTGTGCGTGTGTGTGTGACTCATGTTCTGCTTTGAAGTGATCCATTTTCACCCACTCACTCTTCCACCATTCTTTCTCACGTGGCGCTCCCGGGACGTTTCCCCTCCTGTCCCCCGTCCCCCTCTCTGCCATCGCTCCATCCACGTTTCCATTCGTCCCTCATCCATGGAACCATGCATTCATCATCCATCTAACAATCCGTCTTAGATCTATCCATGTAACCCTGCATTCACGCTTTGCTTCCGACTCTGTTCTCGGTTTTTCCCTTCTTCCATCACATCTTCCATCACATGCAGAGAATTGTACTTTGTAGAATCCCAGCAGGGCTCGCTGGGATTCCCCCCCCATTTGCCCCAATTCCCTTTTCCTTTGGCTTCTCTCTTCCTCCTCTTTATCATATAACTGCCTCACAAACGCCCTCTGTTCTACTACACACTTTATCTTCTCCTTGTTTGTATTGACGCCCACGTCTCCATCTGTGAACTCTTGCGTCCTCGTTGTCTGTCTGGGCGACACGGTGACGAGAGTTGAATAAGTGCGACTACATAACAGCTCGCTATATCTACGATCTGTTAACAAGACTTTTAACTACCGTTCCCAACTTAATCTCTACCCCGTTATGATTCATTTTCGCTTCATACTCATTCTTACAGCCAGCTAGTGTTTGCAATTAACCCATGATGGTGGGCAGCCGGTGGTTAACAGTCCACTCAGGCCATCAAACCTTCCATTTAGCGCTGTGAGCGAACCTGCTATTAACCTGGAGGTACATCGGCAGCACCAGTAGCCCGCTCAGATCCAGCGCTAGGGCGATACCGCTTGACCTCGACCAGGGTATGAATTAGTTTAGCTTAACTTATGGTCAACCAACAACAACCATTACAATGCTTATGTGTGTAGCATTAGTATCACTTTATAATCAGGGTGCATTAGTTAGGACACAGTTAAGGCAGTGATGAGCATAAACTAATCAACAGATGATTGACTAACGACGTTCATGTTTACTAACATGCTATCTAAGGTAATGGTGTTATGGTAACTAAGTAATTATGGTATGGTAACTATTTATTTATACATTAAATATGGTTAGGGTTAACCCTAACCCAAACCTACTACCCTTACACTAACCCCTAAGCTAATGCTGTACGATAATGCTCATTACTGCATTAGCGTATGTTAATGAATGGTTAACTATAACCTTATTGTAAAGTTTAGCATTAATTCACTTTTCTGCTGAAAAGATGCAACTGAAGAAGTATCTCAGTTCACAGGGTCTGTCCTTTGCCTCTGCCTCAATCCCTTTTCTGCTCTTTCACTTCTCCCCCCTAAAGTGTTTCTAACCTGTACGCCCCCCCCCCCCCCCCCCCGCCCCCCCTCCCTTTGTAACGCTGCCTCCATCTAATCCTTATGTCCGTTTGAAGCTCTTCCCATGTGACCTGGTCTCTGCGCCTCTGCTCTAAATGGATTTGGCCCGTGGATCCCAGTGATTTCCTCCGCCTCCGGTCTTCCCCCCCTTTCAGAGCGGGTCGTCTCAGGCGTGGGGCGCGCTGACGGCTCCTTGAGTCTGGCTCTCCACCCGGGGAGACGTGCTCCTCCGTCGGCGTCTCTTGTTCTTTTCCTTTTCCAAAAGGCGCCGGCCGCTCACCACTCGTTAGCAGGCGTTAGCGCGCATTAGCGCACATTAGCCTCTGCGGCGGCATCTGCGCCGACGCCGTTCGACAGGGGAGCGGAAGATCGGATTTTAAGACGCAATATCGGTTGCCCGTGATTTCATCATGACCTTCCAGGTCAAAGCCTGTGCCACGCCCTCAAAAGATCTAAAGGGGATCATTGGGCTATCGCAGTGCCTCTGTGTGTCTGCCCACGTGTGTGTGAACAGATTTCAAATCAGGCTGCAAAATGGACGAGACAACGCAAGGCCCTCGTTGACTCATTGACATTTTTATCCTCTCCTTCCGTTTGAATGTAATTCATGTTTCACCAGATTGCAGTAGTGCCAGTTAGCAGTGGCCAGAATGAGCACGTGTGTTGCAGCACGGTGCGGTTGGGTCAACAGTGGCCACGGCATTACAAGCCCGACATAGCCAGTGAGGTCTGACTTCAGTCGCCCGCGGTGTAAACAAGGGTTCGAATCGAGTCCAGGTATTACCCTTTTGGTTGCGGCACAGTCGAATGAGTTAATAAAAACTCACTCAAGTCTACTCTCCAGCATCTTCTGCTGCAGCTTGGTTTCCTCTGCCTCCTCCTCCTCCTCCTCCTCCTCCTCTGGTCTGCTGCAGACAGCCGCGCCCCCTCCTCGCTCCCCTACAGACTGAGCTCAACCAACCACAGACAGTTAGTTATGAAGTGGAGGGGTTGAGTCGGGGGGGGAAACTGGTCACCGTTTTCTGTGTCGCGAGAGACACGTTGAGGTTTTTATTTTTAACACCGAGGCTGGGCCTTCCAAGACAGAGAGAAGGAGCAGGAGAATTCTCTCCTCTATAAACAAGACCTGTTAGCCCAAACACCTTTTCTCTATCACACACACACACACACACACACACACACACACACACACAATAAGAATACACACACACACACAAATAAGAATACATACACACATACACACACAATAAGAATACACACACACACAATAAGAATACATACACACATACACACACACACACACACACACACACACACAATAAGAATACATACACACACACACACCCAGCGTGTGATCATAGACAGGAAGCGAGAATGATACGTTCTCCTTTGATCCGGTTTAATTCGGTCTATTCCTCCATGAGGCAGAGCCACTTAGCGCGCGGCGTGCTTGTGTAATCGGCCCTCACCGGCTTCACGCTCACGGCGGCGTCGGGCCCCCGCGACGTCCCCCCGCCGCGCGGCCCTGCAAGTGGGCTCCCCCCTCCTAGCGACGAGCCTAATACACTTACCGCGATAAGACTCTACGTCGCCGGCTCGTTGTGGCTCTGGCTTTCCGGTTCTGTGTATGGCGTTTCTGTTAAGCTCCGCAAGGCACAACGCAACGCAAAATCTTAGCAGCTGAAGAGTTAACAGTCAGCTCACCGCTCAGGGAGCAGGGTTTTCGACGGCCAATGTGCACAAACTCTTCCTTGAACCTCGGGAACGTAATTGGCTCCATTGAAAATATGTTGAAAACCTAATGTATCAATTAGGGGTGTGACGATCCATCAAAGTCGATCCATCCATCCATCCATCCAACTGCATCGGTGCAACGCCCAAACATCGATACATATCGCTGTATTATTCGCTTTTATTTTGACACTCTCCTTGCGCGGGTGTTTGTGGAACTATTTCTGCAGTAAACCAGTAAAACGAGGCAAGCAGCGACAGCGAGCGCATGTGTGAGTGCGAGGATTTCTAGTTTCAGTTTGGCTACTAGCAGCACAGCTAACAGTGTTGCCAGATTGGGCAGATTTTCCAGATTTTTTCAGCCTAACGGGATTAAATGTAGTCCAATTGGGTAGGAAAATCGACCCAATCTGGCAACACTGACGGACTGACAGCAATAATAAATAAAATAAAAAACGTTTTTACTTAAATGCAATGTGGCACTTTATTCTTTGTATTAAATTGTTAATTGTTAATTGTTTTTGTTTTAAATATCCAGAAGAGCAAAGAAATAAAATGATGAAATTATAATTGAGTTGTTTGTTGTGAGTTGATGTGAAGTAAGAGGATGTGTTAAATGGGCACATGATATCGTCTCATAACGATCGCATGCCCTTGAATCGAATCAAAATCGTACCGCGGCGGACTTTTGATCTGGTAAAGAATGGTAAAGAAACACACTCACAACTCAGGACGAAATGTTTAGATAAAACCAGGTGAATTGATTTGATCTGGTGTATCGCTGTCCAACGCAAGACAAAACACCCATCCCCTGCTCGACCAATCAGCGATCCTCTAGGAGGAGAGCGTTGTGAACATCTGGGAGGACTGAGGTTCTCTGTTCTCTGAAGGTCCGCGAAGCAACATCTCAGATCTCAGCCCAGTTGCTGCGAGGAGTGTCCTCCGGCCTTCACAGTGGGACTGCACGTATTGAACTCAGCAATGTTACAGCGTGTATATGCAATGACATTATGGAACAGCCGATCCCTACGCTGTGTGGAACCTTTGAATCTCGACCCGTCACCCTCACCCTACTGTAGCTTCATGTTGTTCCATCACGATACGACGCACGTACATGCTGCAACACGCAGCCGCGTTGCTCACCACGCAGTATACCACCCGATACAGTGTGTCCTTATCGCTGGTTATATAACGATGATTAAAAGCCTACAAAGACGTGTCCATCAGCTCATGTAAGAAGCCATCGGAGGTCTAGTTCAGGACAGGTCACGTAGTCTCTTCCCCCTCACCAGCCCGTCTCTACGCCCTCTCACTGGCCTGGCTCTCCCTTGGTTCCTCGCTCTCCGGTGCTGTAAGTACAGTATTCCTTAATGTCTCTCTATCTCTCTCTCTGTGTCTCTCCAGCTCAGTCTCTCTCTCTCCCCGATCTCGCTCTCGTTCACACTCTCTCCGCTGCGATGTGCTTCTTTAATTGAAGCCGTTTATGTAACAGCGCAGCGCTAATGTGATGAACCATTTAGCGGAAATAACATCAAACATCCCCGCTCCCCATCTCCGTCTGAGTATGCATGTGTGAATGTTTCTGCCTTGTTGTTTATATGAGTGTGTGTGTTTGTGTGTGTCTGTATGTGTGTGTGTGTGTGTGTCTGTGTGTGTCTGTGTATGTGTGTGTGTCTGTGTGTGTGTGTCTGTGTGCGTGTGTGTGTGTGTGTGTGTGTGTGTGTGTGTGTGCGTGTGTCTAGGTCTGTGTGTCTGTGTGTGTTTCTATGTGTGTGTGTGTGAGTGTGTGCATGTGTGCATGAGTGAGTTTTGAGGAACCGATGCTTTTAGTCTCGTAGTCGCGCATGCATGCGTGTGTATGCGGCCGTGCGCGCACGAGCGCTCCCCTTTAAAGCGGTCTGTTCCTGGATCCAGGGCAGCTAAACTAGGAGGGCCCCTGGATGCGGAGCCCTTCCTACAGCGGCGCCGGGCCGCGGGCGCTGTGCTCCAGCATTCTGCTCCGAATTCTGCTCGCAATGTGAGGCGACAGCTTTGTAAACATCCCAAACACGGTTTCATCAATAATGATATGTTTTAATAGTTTAAAAGGACGTGCGGGGGAGAGAGCGGCAGGGAGAGGCACAGTACCATATGAGGTGCTCCCCTTCCACTCAAAGCATGAATCTTATAGTGAAATGCCTTTGCATGCAGCCGCCTCAGTTATGATATTTGCGATGCAGTCGCTGAGCTCATCTATTCGGTGTTTATTTCAATCTGACGGTTTGAAATGTACCACCGAAGTAAAGGCTTCGCGCCGAGACAAATGGATCACACGTCCACGCAACAATCTTCACACAAATAAAAGTGTGAAGCTTGTTTAATTTGTGAACTAAGCAAGTGAAATGGATGTGTGATCGACGGCGTTCCCGCGTGTGCCGTTCAACAGGCCCGTGCATCTGGAGTGATTAGATCTTAAACTATAATTAGTGGGGAAATATCCATGAGGCGTGCGTGTATCCCTTCAGTATTAACGTGTGTGCTGTAATCGTGACTGCATGCGCCGGCTTTAATCCGCTGACAAAATCAACTCATAATGTAGGAAATAATGATCTGACCGACTAGCCCATCATGCGGTCACTGTTTTCCCAGTACAGTATTCCAACAAATCCTTCCAGTGCTATGATTGGCTACTGGTCCTTCACTATGATTGGCTACTGGTCCCTCACTAGGATTGGCTGGTGGTTCTTCACTAGGTTTGGCTGGTGGTTCTTCAGTAGGATTGGCTGGTGGTTCCTCCCAAGTATTGGTTAGTGGTCCTGAACTAGTATTGGTAAGTGGCCTGCACCAGTATTGGTTAGTGGTCCTGCACTAGTATTGGTAAGTGGCCTGCACCAGTATTGGTTAGTGGTCCTATGCAAATGATAAGCTAGTGGTCGTGTGCAATGATAGGCTAGTGGTTACTCTCTATTTTTGGGTAGTGGTCCTGCAATATGTTTGGGTAGTGGTCTTTCATTGGTTAGTGGTTCTGTGCTTTGACAGGCTAGTGGTCCTGGACTGGGTTTGACAAGTCCCACTGACCGTGAGACAGTTACTTATGCTCTCATCTCCTCCAGTCTACAACATTGCAACTCACAATACACACTGTCGGTTCATCCCTCGAGGGCCTAAAACCGGTCCCAAAAGCAGCTGTCAGACTCATGACTGGCACCAGAGGAACAGTATCTCCCTAATCTGGGCTTCTCTCCACTGGCTGCCAGTTTACTTCAAAGTAGATTCTAAGGCTCCTTCCTATACATGAGCTCATGTCTGTGGTGGTGAATGTCGTGTTTGCCCCAATGCCCTCACAGTTGACTCTCCTGATGCATGGAGGGGATCAGCGCTGGTTACGCCTGCATTATGTCACGTAGCAGCATCACTTGTGTACAAAGTGATTCAATGAAGGTTTGTGAATCTCTGGAGGAGGAGACTAACATGCAGTTCATCTGACGGCCCATCAGGGTTCATGAAGGTTGAATGCAGAAAAGATGTTTCAATGGGAAGTTATTTCTTATGTCATTATCATACTACAAAGCCAATCCTTTTCTTCTTTGTTCGGCTGGGATCACAGCGGCTCACTCATCTCTAAATGATGTATTTTGAGAGATCCAGTTTGACAGTTTTATTTAATTTAAATGTTGCTTAGATTAAATGTTAATGAGATTAGGCCGAATGCTAGTTTGATGTTCTGGCCTGAATGTGCCAAATGTGGACACGGACTCCCAAGTCCATACTTTTAGACAGGTCCGTCGTCTACTGGAACAGGTTATGGTTCCTCCTTGCATGACTGGCGGCCAGGCTAAAGATGGCCCGACAATGTCACGGCAGCCGTCTAAAGTGGAGTCTGAGGCACTCGTTCAGCGGAAGGTGAGAAGAGAAGAAATGACTTGTGCCAGAAGCCTTGGGAGGTGTGTGTGTAAGGAGGGTGAGGAGGTTAAGAGGGAGGAGGATGGATTGTGTGTGTCGAGAGACAGAGAGACGACGGCGGGAGGAAGAGAAAGGCCATGTGTCTCACACAATGAAAGCCATTTCGGAGTTTCAGAGGTACTATTAAATCACACTGTTCTCCTTTCATTTCCTCACGTCGCCCTTCAACCCCTTAACTCTGCCTGACCTCCTTAGACCCACTAATAAAAAAAGAGAGAGAAAGGCTTGAGACTCTCTCTCCCTCCGACTCTCAAATGTACTTTCAGATCGCCCTCTCTTCCTCCCCTCTTCCTCCCCTCTTCCTCCTCTCTTCTTCCCTCTCTTCCTCCCCTGATCCTCCCTCTTCCTCCCTCTCTTCCTCCCGCTCTTCCTCCCTCTACTCCTCCCTCTCTTCTTCATTTATTCCTCTCAAAGAGAAAGAAGGAAATAGTGTGGAGATTTGGCCGGTGGCCCAGTAAGACAAGCTTGGTGTGAAACCTGGGTAAAAGAAGAAAGGCAGAGTGATGGAAGGTGGAGATCCAGAGAAGAGACAGGCTAAAACATTGAGAAATAAAGAGAAAAGAAAAGAGAAGAAAACATTAAAGGAGGAGGAAACCAAATTGGCCAATGCCTAATGTAATTTCAGCAATTTCAACATTTGTGTGTTCTTCTGAATTATTTACAATTCCCTTCTTGCTGAAGGTTCTGCATCTGATGCAACTGTTTTTTAATGTTCACGTCAATCACGTATGGACAGAAAAAGTAGGAAACAAACACACACACACACACACAAACACACAATTTCTTAGACTTTGGTGGTGTTTAACGACTTTAACAGCAGGTTTAAACCATGTGTTGCATCGGGTTATGGCTACCAGAGGAACTGTAGGTGGTAAATAAGCTCTATACATCATTAATGGGCTCAAAACGCTCGGTAAGTCAGCCGTGTGCTGGCGCCCTCTGCTGGGGGAACGCAGTCAGACTGCTGAGGAAGCCCCACCGCGTCCGTCCACTTCAATCGGAATCGGAACCCTTTTTCTTTTTCCTCATAAAGCTTAGAAGGCTTTCTGCAATGGACACTTTTTTTCAACGTTATGTTGCTTCTTTAATAGAGAAAATGTGTCTACTAGGTTATATTATTTATTAATTAAGTTATTATTAATTCAGATTTTGTTATTAACTTCTTTCTTTAATTATTTAAGCTTGTGCTAGCATAATTAAAAATGACTATAAACTGCAGACTGGACTTCTCCATCTGAACCAGCAATGTGTTCAAAGGCCCAGGTGCTTAGACTAACTCACTGTGTGTACAAGTGATTTCCCATTGGAAACAGGCATTAACTCTTCTCAACTTCACCTCCTACAAGGAAGCGCGTAACATTTGCGGTAAATAATGTAGGCTGGTTTGCCGGTCATGGGGTCTCTGCTCATAGCCTTCAAGGAGAGGAGACGAGGAGAGGAGAGAGAGGACTCCATGCGGTGCCCTGTGGAGGCCCTGGTGAGGAGATGCTCTGTTATTGTGTCCCTGGTGTGTGCGCACACACATACCGGCTTGATCTGCAACCGCAAAGGCTGAGAAAATGAGACGCATCCATCACATGTATACAGGCGTGTGCGTGCGGACAAACACGCACACACGCAAGCGCACGCACACACACACACACACACACCCCCGAATACTCTCGTATATATCAAAAAGGGGGCACTCGTATCTTCCATGCACTCAGACACACACACACACACACACACACACACACACATTGAGAAGCAGCAGTAACTGACGAGAGAGTAGAGAGAGAAAGAGATTGTATATTTGTTGAACATCTAATTAAAAGGGTTTTGCCGTGTGTACTGTATGGCATACACTGCAGCATGACAAAAAAAAAAGATGTGTATGTGAGGAATCAAAGCGGTCTGTGCACACAAGAGTGTGTGCATTTCCACGACTGTGTCTACTCTGTATAGGAGGAAGGATCGCATAGCATATGCATGGTTTCCTGGCATCGTATGAGGTGCAATGCTAAGCTCATTTCCCTTGGCAGAATTGGATATGCAAAACACTTCCTGGATGGTGTTCAGTGCAATTGGCCTGCACGCCGGCGGCGCTTTCCGATTGGCCGCAAACTTGCCTCTTTGTCTATTGTCAGAGACTAGCTGTGTTCGAAATCGTTCCCTATCACGGATATAGTGCACTATAAAGGGTGCTCGCCATTTTGTAGTGGTGTTCGAATTCTCAGTGGTTAATTTCATTCACTATATAGTGGACAATAAAATACCCAAAATTTGAGTGAACATACGATGTTCCCTACATGTTACTCCCGTATACCACAATGCAATGCGGGCGCATTTACTGACGCAAATGACGTTCAGAAATGTTCCGCTTAGTGTCCGAATTCTCGTTTGTTCGTTCCCTATATAGTTCACTATATCATAAACACTATAGTATAGGGAATGACTGAGTGAGTGAATAGGGAACGATTTCGAACACAGCTATTGAGTGCTGACAGTGTCTTTGTCCAAACCCGGACCACATAGGGAGATTATGGCCCTGAGGGATGATAAAGGAGACAGAAAAGCACATGAGAGACCTCGTTCACATGAATTTGGGTGTGATTTAAAATGCTCGCATAAGCATGCCAGGCCAGTAGGTGGCGATACAACCTTATGTCAAACACTACAGAAGAACTTTAGGAGCATGCGCATTGATGGGCTTCTTCTTGAGCGGTAATTCAATAGGCGAGTTTCAGATAGTGATGGGAATTTTGGCTCTTTTTAGTGAGCCGGATCTCTTGGAACGGCTCACCAACAAGAGCCGGCTCTTTCGGCTCCTTCATATTACCGCATAACAGCTCTTCATATTACCGCTTACTGTATACCTTTTATAATGGTGCCATGCCGTAATTCTGACGCTCATTTTGACACGTGCACGCGTGTTGACCTTTGTGTTCTCACACTGATCAAAATGCATCCAAATGCTGCTTCTTTTCCTTGTCTCATTCATCTTGTACTCACACGCTCGCACTCGTCTCTCTCCTCTTTTCCTCCTGTCAGTCACAGGCAACGTGTATCGCGCATCGAAATCCCCCGCCCCTCACTGCTTGTTCTCGTGATTGGTTGCTGGCTGCCATGCATGCGCCGTGACACGCATAGCACGCGTAAAATGAATGCATGTAGCACCCGTAGCGTAGGGAGAACAAAAAAGACAACGGCTCGCGTTTGGGAGCCGACTCCCATCATTCACTTAAAAGAGCCGACTCTTTGAGCCGACTCGTTCACGAACGACCCATCACTAGTTTCAGATCAAGCATGTGTTGCATTGCCTCTCATAAAATAATGCATTCTGGGATCAAAATGTCAGAAATGCTGGCGATAACTTCCCTATGTGACATGTCACATGGCTTTAAAAACTCGCGGGAGCTCCCTCCGTCTGCATTTCTGTGCATATGGTCTCAAATAAATGCGGACATAAGACACTCCCCTCAACATATCAAAACGTTGCCCTAGTTGGTTGGAATTACCACGTGGGAAATGACACAACTCCTTTCAAAGAGGCGTGCCCTCTCCCAAACTATGCTTGTTCAAACTACGAGAAGTGCACCTGTGTCCGACTTGACGTGGTGGGAACTTGACGTGTTTCTGACTAGTTCCGGCGGATCTTCTCAAGTCTCGTGCATGCATGCCCGCAAATGCAGACGATCTGAAACACGGCTAACAACACAGCACGGGCCGCTCCACAAAGCACGTCATCTCACGCCTAACGTCAGATGATGCCTTAGTTAAGGTTTGACGTCGACGCAACGCAAGGGGCTTTACGGACCCATTACGTCCTTGCGGACCCTCCTTGCGGACCCTCCTTGCGTCCACCGTAAGGGCCTGACATGCCCCTCCCAAAAATGTTTACCTTGGGTCGAGGGAACACAGCTGCAAGGGCTGGGATTGGTCCGCTAACTACATCATATCCGGCAATCCGCTTTTACGGTTCTAACTTCCCTAAACATCGCCATTTTTAAAAGTGTTTGAGTAGGTTGTCTGGTTTCGATCAGTTCCAACACCAGTCTGTCTAGCTCGGTCGCCGTCATTCACTGTGACCAGAGCAAAGCCGGAAGGTAAACAAATAGGCTACAACAAGGCTAACGACGATAGACATCACATGAGTCTTGGTCAGTCGGTCTTTACAAAAAACATAGCGCCTCCTAATGTTGTGGTGATGAATTGCATAGCGACACATAAACCCGACGTAGAAACAAAACAGGTTCACGACTGCGTTAAAGCGACTGCGTGGTCATTGCGTTGCGTCGACGTCCAACCATGACTAAGCCTTAACGCGCTTGGTGGTGCCAGCCCATTAGGACAGCTCTAACGGCAAGCGAGAGTAGCTTATAGGCAAATATAGAATCAACTAACCCGGGAGCAACAGTCCCCGGGGCCACATCAAACGCCTGGCCCTAATTGTGTTTGATGGTTTGGCGACGCCTTCCATTTCCACTTTGATTCGGACGCATGGGATTTTTCGAGCTTATCAGACGTAAAACATGTCAACATGCTGTCATATAACAGTCCAAAGCAAAGAGAAAAGTCGAAAAAGCATGACATCACCCCATTAAAGAGGAGAGCACACGTTTGGTGGGGCTGAGCTGTAACGACCTGCTCCAAGAAGCAAGAGGAGCATAAAAGAGACATAGAATAACGGAAATATACGCAATTACCGGTAGTCTGCCTTGAGGATATCTTCCTAGGAATGGTTCACAGGAGATCGAGCATCAACAAGTTATGGATGTAGGAGGGACACATTATGTTTCCGTTTAAGCACTTTATTGCCACTACACACACATGCGGGCATTAGGAGATGATGAGGCTTGACGGTTATGGTTTTCAGTAAAAAATAAACAGAAAAACACAATAATTGCAAAACCATTAACCAATGTATAACTTCACACTCAGCAAGTGGGTACCTAACAAGCCATGAATAATTGCACTCTTACCAAAGGGGTTGAGGGGTAGCCCTACCACTGCTAGGATTATAGAGTACTGCATAACTAATTCATTTAATAATTACATTACAGATTACAGATACAATTACATAACAGAAGCATATTTAAGTTCCATTATAAGTGTTCTTGTATTTATTGAAGTGCAACATTAAACACCTCAAAATGCAGTGTGGACTTACACACAATATTCCATCTGTATTCCATCTGTATTCCATCTGTATTCCCAAAGGAAAAAGTCGAGGTGCAGTTGTAGCATTTACCAAACTGTCGAGTCAAGCATTCAAGTACAACCAGCACCACAACGCAGATTTTGTGTGATCAAAGGATGAAACGCTAATGTTTATACCAACGTACGTGTAGACAAGGCCTTCATTTCATCAAAGAATGACGCAACAATGCAGAAACTCCCGAACAAACACGACGTAGAGCTGCTGACATCGGCCACGTTAAGAGTAAACAAATGAACAAGAACATTAAAGTGACTCAACTGCAATCGAATTGGTGCATGGGCCACAAAAACCCTCCCAATCACAGTCAGTCGCTGGTGCCTTGCCTAGCAGTCAAATTACACTTCAGTTGATCCCCGATGTATCTCCAACATTAATGAAAGTCTATTTGGATCAAAGCCTCTACTAAATGTTTCATACAATTATAAAACAATCTCTAGACAGGTTTGCTTTTGAATATTGCAAAGTTGCAAAGTTTAGGTTTGTATTTTCTGTACACTGGATCCATCAATATGAATTAGTATACTTATAATATTAGTGTTCTAGCTACTGGGGACTAGACTGGGTAGCCCCGCCCATTCTGCCGGTGATTTGAGTTTGCCCTGCAGAAGGGTTTGGAGAAGAGCAATACCTTTCTTTTTAGTTATGAGAATACATTTTTGCGGGAGCCAATCACCAAGCTAGCTTTTCCCTCTTGGCGCGCTATTGGCTGGTTTAACACAATGACGTCAGGGAAGTGACGCAAGCAGCCAATTGTGTACAGAGTCAATTTAACTCTGCCCGTTGATCACGCCTCTTGTGCTGAAGAAAATTATAGCAGCTTCCCCAGACCAACGTGCAATCTATGATTGAGCTTGGTCTGGCAATAGCCAGGCTAACTGGGGACAATTAGCAATATGCTAGTCATGCATCGCTGGTGGTCAGCATCTGACTCACTAGCCTACCATTAGCAAATAACAAATTCCCCATTAAATCCTTCATTTGCCAGAACATAACATTTCTGACAGCAGAAGGTTTATTTGTGTGTTTTCCTGAATCTATGAGACTTTTTGCCATACATTCTGCTAGCAATAGATGGACTGGGTTGATTATTTTTGTGACTTCAAGATTGAGGTCAGCTAGCTATTATCTCAAATGTGCCTTCCTTCGACACATCTTATGGGTTGACTGGCTGTAAGCATTTATCGATTCCAGAGCCATATGCCATGACCTACTGTTGTTGTGGAGCAAAGAAGAAAGCTTTGTCCTGCCACAAACACTGGTATCAGCTCTATTAGCCATTAGCCTCTGGCAGCCAATTGTGTGTATGTGTGTGTGTGTGTGTGTGTGTGTCGGTTGTGTGCATGTGTGTGTGTGTGTGTGTGTGTGTGTGTGTGTGTGTGTCGGTTGTGTGCATGTGTGTGTGTGTGTGTGTGTGTGTCGGTTGTGTCTGCACACTTATCCCATTTCAAAACATTGGGACTGAGAGGTCTTACTGGAGACATGGCTATTGTTAGGACAACATAATGTAATCACCCATGCCAGTGTGTACAAGATTAAAAATAAAGTTGCTTGCACAGACACTCACATTGTTGTGTACCGGATCAAACCTTGGTCATGTCAATCTAATGAAAACCACTTATATTATTATTACTGAACTAATATTAAGTAAATTACACAGTTATTCAATAACAATATAAGAGCAGCTCATTTGATGTTGAGACAAATAACTTCCAATTGGTCACAGAAAATAAGAATATTGAAGCAACTTCAACTTACCAGCTCCTACCCCACGAAACACCCAGGAGGACGCTTCAGAAGTCCATCAACACGTGAAAGTACTCCATTAAAGTAACACTCCAGCATATAGATCTAGAAGGACATAGAACATATTCATTCATGTCAAAGGTGTTTTCTTACTATGTCCTTTGTTGTTAAAGCTGTAGCTCATTCCTAGTTATTTGCTTGAGCCCATGCTTGCTGCCATCTTGGAAGAGGGGCACCCAAACAAAGCTCAAATGTGGGCGTGGCCAAATCAACCTATGATTGCTTCCGTCTTTTAATCATCCCCTCTTTCTCAACACAACACAACCCCATCAAAACACCAATCCCTGAATGTAAAACCAGACCAAATCATCAGATAAGATAAATTCCAAATATATTCATACAGAAAGATCACAGAATTCACAGGGAGGCACCTAGAGGACAGAGGCAGAGAATAAAGGCAGACTTATGTGTCATCCGGGAAATAGACTGCAGGCCTTTATTCCAGACACGAGCCCTGAACCTCATACGGTTCAGAGACTAATAGAAGCAGTCACGTCGGGAGAGGGGGAGACAAGGGACGGGGGGTATGGGGAAGGGCAGAGCGACGGGACAGAGGGACAGGGCCAGGCCAGGTCTGATCCCCTTCACTGCAATCTGGAAGTAAAGGTGAGGCTGTGTCTGAGGCCAGGGCCGTGGCTTACTCCCTCCTGCTTCCACAATGTGTTCAGTGCAGCAAACTTCTCACTCGCTTACTTATTGCACTAGCTCGCCAACGGCACCAACCTGGACATGAGTATTTTTTTATAACTTTTGTAAATATCTAAATATCTTCCTAGGAATGGTTCACTGGAGGTCGAGCATCACCATGTTATGAATGTAGGAGGTCAATGTAGGAAATGTTTGTAGGAAATAAACATTTATCTAAACTGTTTGGCTGCCCTTACGTCTGGCCATTGTTGTACCTCTGAACCATCCATAGAAGGAGGGATTTCTCTTTCTTTCTTCTTTCCTAAAGTTTCTTCCTTGTCAATGAAGGGAGTTTTCCTGCCCTTTGGAGCGCTTAGGGTCAGGAGAAGTTGTATAATGTGGCATGAGAAGCCCTTTGCGACTGTTGCTGGGCTTAAGGGCTACGCAATACAATTGGCTTGACTTCAATGTGTCTTCAGCTGCCATAAAAATGTAGAAAATCCTTCATAATACTGTTCAGTCCTATATAAAAGCCTTCAGTTGATGATGAAGCAAATGATTAACAAAGCATACATTTATAGGCCTTTAGTTCATGATGAAGTTGTCATTAACAAAACATGAATAAATATTTGTAGATGATTAATAAATGCTAATTTAAAGGCCCCCTATGTTTGACATTGATAAATCTGGGTCCACCCAGATGTATGAGGGGTAGATCAGTCAGTTGATACCGTCAATTAAAATGCATGTTTTTTAATGATTAGTTCATTTCTCTACTATAGGCTTATAAATGACATACAACATTGTAATAAAGTGTCACCTAAATATTTATTAAAATATTATATTATTATTATATGTAAAACGATGTACGTACACAGAGGATCTGGATCTCATCCCTGTAAATCTCCATCAAAGCTTCAACAGAACTCACTGCAGGAAGATAAAAGTAATTTTTCTCCAGTGAGTAGATGAGTTAAAGGAGGTGGAATGCGTTACAGCAGAAGAGTCTTCATCAGCCTCCAGAGGAGAACCAGCAGGGAGCTAAGCCGGCTTTTTGAAGTTTCGATCCATGCCGCGCAAACCAGAGCTTCAAGCATCCAACCGGATCAAGAGATGCAGAACTCCATGTTTGATTATCTCCTCAGTCACTGATGTTTGACAGTGTCCTGTCAAACTCCTCCTTAGAAAGTCCTCTGAAATTTACAGAAATGCTTCCCAGTTTGATTTCAAGTGGTTTAATGCTGGATAGATCTACCAGCCGAACCAGTGGACTCTAGGGATACATCTAGGTGTATCCCACTTGTTATGTCACTTAGGCATGGCTACAGGCAGATTTTCAAACGGCTTGTAATGGCTAATCACACTCACACCTGGTGGTATAATAGGGGCTCTTTAAATCCTTCAAACACCTTTTATGAAGGTGTGTTACAAGTGAAAATGTTTCACTAAAAGAGGGATAGAAAGCCATTAAATATCTAGAGATTCCTTCGACTACAGGCCTGTTACATCACAGTGGGTGACATCATCAGGAACAGATGCTATGCTAGGCCTCGGCACAGAACTGATTGGCCAGAGCAGCCCTTCTTAAATGGTTTTGATGCCAGGGCCCAGACGTGATTGACCCTCTGCCTCTAGGGCCCACCTAGAGCAACATACATACGCCGCAATACACACAGAACTTTGATGGATCAATTTGAATTAATTTAATTTCATTCACTTTCAAGTTAAGTGGGTGTCAGTATTCACTCGTTGGGTGGTCCAATCAGTTTTCAGTGATTTGTTGACCGCAAATGCATGAGTCTCATGGGTCAGTATTTGCCGCACATGTCAACAGAACTGAGGTGGAGGTGGGCCCCAATAGGCCTGCTCCACAACCAGTGCGCCACAACCAGTGCACCACAACCAGTGTTCTACAACCAGTGCTCCACAACCAGTGCTCCACAACCAGTGTTCTACAACCAGTGCTCCACAACCAGTGTTCTACAACCAGTGCCGTCCTCGACCAAGGGTTTGAGGAACTCTGGGCTGGAGGACACATTCATGGTGTGTCCTCTGTAAACTGAAGTCTTCTGAGGTTATTTGACATCCTCTCAACATGTTTAATCCACCATCGTGGCCAACTCCTTCTTCACGCTGTTGTGCGCTAGGGTAACAGCATTACGTTGAAACACAATTGTCAGAATCGACATGCAGATTAAAAGGCTGGCTCTATAATTTACATGCCTACTCCTGTCACTCTACAGGATGAGTTTTGGAGGTCAGAGGCAGATGGGGTGAAGACTAAAGAACAGGACATCAAAATAAATTGTTTTAAGTGCTTTTAGTGGCAGGCTAATAATGTCTTTTTCCACTGTGTTTAGTGGAAAAGTGAGTGTTTAGGAAATCATTCTGCCTTGCGCTGTTAAAATGTCCTAAATCAAATTTAAATCTTATATTTTTCAGGCTTTATACAGTTTTACCATAGTTACCGCATATTGTTATAAGTAGTCATGTTTACTTTATAATTTGTATATGTTTTAGACTGAGCTATGATCGAGCCATCTTGGAGTGTGATTTATTGTTCATGTCGCTGAGAGGTTGTGGGATAGTGTGACCAATCCAGTCCCCCCCTGGGGATGAATAAAGTGTATCATATAAAGGGCTGGCCCTCTAATAGTTCTGGGAAAAACCCTCCCAGCTGTTGCCGTTAAACAGCTGTAGTTATAAACATGACTGCAGGCCTCCAGGCATGTGTGCTTTTCCAGAGATGCACTATGGAATTACATTTATGTACTTTTCAGAAGCAGTATAGGATTAAATAAAGTGATTTCTCTCTCTCTCTCTCTCTCTCTCTCTCTCTCTCTCTCTCTCTCTCTCTCTCTCTCTCTCTCTCTCTCTCTCTCTCTTTCCCTCTCTCTCTCTCTCTCGCTCTCCATGTGCAAGTAAACATGCAACCTTGGGGGACTGGCAGCACAGCCTTTTAAGATAAAACGTGTTGGACTAATGGAGTAGGAATCTTTAGAGGATGGGTCGATGCTGTCAACATCAGTCTCCCCCAGCCCTGAGCCATACCATCAGTTTTCTAGGAAAGAAATTTCATCACAAAAAAATGAGATCACCTATCTTGGTTGAATACATTATATCACATGATTGCCTCTTATTGGCTGATAGGGTCACCTGGTCACCAGCTGATTAAGCGTTGATAGGTCAAACCTGTCCTCTGCTAATTGATGGGGCGTTTACAGTGGAGCTGGGAGTCACAATGTTTGATGTTGAAATGCAAATGTATCTAAAAATCATATTTTTCATGTTTCTTTAGTCTTGTTGGCTTTGATAACTTTGATAACTGGTGTGATGCTGTGCATCACACCAGTTATCCAGCGCCTGAACCTGCTCTTCAGGGATCGACTGAAGATGTGTGAAAGTGACTAATCAAACTCACCGCAGGAGACGGGAGCTGGACTACAGGCAGCTTAACAAAAAACAAGCTGGACACCTTTCACTGAAGAAAAATTGTGTGTGTGTGTGTCTGTGTGTGTGTGTGTGTGTGTGTGTGTGTGTGTGTGTGTGTGTGTGTGTGTGTGTGTGTGTGTGTTTCTATGTGTTTGTGTGCATGTGTGTGTGTGTGTGTGTGTGTGTACACATACACATGCACACACACAAATATACAGAGCCCTAACCCTATACAGATCAATAGTTAAAACGCGTTTCTTCATTGAAAGGTCATCTACAATCTACAATCTACACGCCCTCTACAAAAAAAGGCCAGCGCAGACTGTGTCTGCTAAAGAAACCCAGGTCCTCCTGAGCACCTTTTATGACTCTGTGGTGGCATCAGCCGTCTTTTTTCGCGTGGCGCGCTGGAGCAGCAGCGTCACGGCTGCTGACAGGGAGAGACTGAACAAACTCATTAAGAGAGCCTGCTCTGTCCTGGGGTGCTCCCTCGACCCGGCGGAGGTGGTTGGTGACAGGGGGATGATGGCATTGCCGTCATCCTCCTGTCACCAACCACCTCCGCCCGGTTGGAGAACACGTCCCACCCCCTTCACGGGACACTTACATCACTGAGCAGCACCTTCAGTGATAGGCTGAGACACCCGCGGTGTGGGACAGAGAGTTACCGCAGGACGCTCCTTCCTGCGTCAGAAAGCTCCACAATCAGCACTGCGCTCACTGACACACGCACACACACACACACACACACACACACACAAGCACACACACACACACTCACTACCAATGCATATGCACAAGTGCACTGTTGTACATAGTCCGTTATTTGTATTATTTGTATATTTTTCTTATTGTTTTTTATTGTACTTTGCGCTACTGTCGTCTTTATTTCTTTATTTGCAGTATCGTCTTTGCTCTTTGCTGCTGTAACACTGCAAATTTCCCCACTGTGGGACTAATAAAGGATTCTCTTATCTTATCTTATCTTATCTTATCTCAGAGACTTGCTTATTCAGTATTATCTCCGGTTTCAGCCTCCAGGTCTGTGGAGCCAAAGTTGCTAATGCTACAGCTATCAGGTAGACTTTAATGAGATCTGGCTGAATAATGTAAGCTTTTAAAGGCATCTGAGGATTGGATGTGTCACCTAAGAGATCAAGTTTAATGCTCATCTTTGGCTTTTCGTACCTCACAGTGAGGACCTAGATGGAGACTGTGATGTTATTCCCATTTTATTTATTCATGTCTCAAAATGTTTCAGTGGGAGAAGATTGCTGATGCTGGAAGTTAAAGCATATTTTCACAATATGTTTTGATCGTTTTGTTATTCTGTGTACATTGTTATTCTTGCTTTGGTTATTTGAAATTTGTTATTTAATTTAGAAAATGTGTGGATTTAAGATAATTGATCATTTAATGATCAATTAATTTTGAAAAAGAAAATAGTAAACAAGTGTACCATCATTAGACACCTTTAACAACAATTGACAATCTTGATCAAAAAGTTAACAATGTTGATCAAAACGTCAGTTGAAAAAAAAAGATGCATTCTAGTCGAGACATTTAAAATCATAATGGACAATGTTTTTGCAACTGAATAAGGTCTACGAAAAAAATATTATCCATTAGAACTGCGAAAGACTACAGTCAAAAAAGTCTGACAAAAGAGGTCAGGCAGAGGCAGACACAAACGGACGGACCTCAGCGGGGACTGGCAGCTTCAGAGGGGCTTCTTCACCAGGGGGAAACCTTCCTGGACACTACAGGACCCCTCGTGTTTCAGAGAAACCTGGCTGAAGAGGAAGGGCCAGCGAAGATAGAGATGTGATTGAGATGAAGTGTTATGTGTCGTGCTGTGGCATATCGTTTTGTCCTGCTGATCCAGAAAGGACCAGACGGCCGAGACCTCCGGAGGGAGAGGGAGAGCCGGTCTCTGCCGTCCAGCGCTAAGGAAGATCTCATGAAGACAGAGGGGTTGGAAGAGCGCCTCCACCTAGCCTGGCTATTGCCAGACCAAGCTTAATCGTAGATTGCACGTTGGTCTGGGGAGGCTGCTGTCATTTGCAAGAGGTGTGATCAACGGGCGTAGTTCAAATGACTCTGTACGTAATTCGATAGTCCTTCAACCAATCAGACCAATGATCCGGATGACGTCCTATGCAGAGTGACGTGCAAAATGAATATGAAAGTGGCGGGTATATACAGTCACTCAAGCGATATTTTTGATATTTTTGTCATGCGAGACTCGGACAAATCTGAACGAATTTGCAATCGCTGCGTTACTGTTCTCTCACACCTTGAGCACAATTTGACCGCGTACTGGAGATGGAAGGTAGACTGGGTACTCCAAGCCCGTTCTGCCGGCGAAATGAAAATTGAAATCGCCCTGCAGCGCTTCCCTGTCGTCTTTGTGTTAAACCAGCCAACTTGGTGATTGGCTCCAGTAAAAGCGGATCGGAAACGCTTTTACTGGAGCTTTTTTAACGGAAAAGTATTGCTCCTCTCCAGCCCCAGCTGCAGGGCAAATTCAAATCGCCGGCAGAATGGGCTGGGGGTACCCGGTCTAAACTCCGCCACCAAAAAAAGGGGCATGGACATTGACACAGCCCCCTTGGCGGAGCAGGTGATGGAGCCTGACAGAGGCCGCCTTGGAGCTCAGAGTGGAGCCATCATGCTTGGTTATTTACTAATATCAGAGTGCACTGCCTCATACAGTGGACCAATGAAGAATGCAAATCCCCAACCGAGGACGTAATAGGTCCAACTCTCCATGAGGCGGTTCTCTGTTAAACTAGAAAACAGCTGAGCTGGCAGAACTGAACCTTGAGACATCAAGAGATGGCTCCCACGCCATGCCAAGACCTGAAGGAGAAGAGAAGGATGGAGGGGAGGAGAGGCCTTCAGCAACCAGACTGAACAAAGTCGATACCCTGCGCATGTCCCAGAACCACCCCACCACCGTCAATACCAGCAGGACATGTCCTGGAGCAAGACCACATCCATCACTCTGACTCGGTCTGGCCTTGCGACTCCACATTATCCATCAAAGTGCCATTAGTACACAGAATGGATGACACTTCAGGTAATCTGGAGTTCATAAGTCTACACCTCCACTGGTGTCTGGCCCTCCAAGGACGCGCCTTCAGAAGTCTGAAGATGTTACACTGTTTCATGTTGCCACGGTAACAGCTGAGCTTATCTTTGCTTGGCTTTATTCATTGGTTTAATTGACATTTGGCATGCAAAGTTAAAATTTTAATATGTTTGCAATGCCTCCTTAAATATGGGTACATTTTACAGTGACTAATGTTAAACCCAACAGTAACTTATGTTAAACCTAACAGTAACTCTGTTAAGCCACAGAGTCAGAGTTACCTTCTGTATTATTCACTAGGAAAGTCTACAAAAGACGTCCTGTAATGATTTAATTCATGATACATATTCATAATATATGCATATCCATATAAAGGCATCACAAAAGTAACCAAAAATTAATGCAGTTTGCAGAAATATTACAGCATAATATAGAGACTATCATAAAACAGTGAACAACGCTTAAAAACAATCTAATAAGGGAGTCCAGTATATCAAATAAATAGCCAATAACATTATGAAGGCAGTCCAGCCAATATAAAGCCAGAACCCATACAGGCTGACTCTACATCAACAACATGCGTTTCTCCCAAGGTGCGTCCAGCCGTTGTGCATGTGGTGAAGGAAACGGTTTGGACTGGGAAGCTGCACGATGTTTACAGGCGGTAGACAGTGGGGATGAACCAAGGCAAACAACACAAGAGAACTGTGTGTGTGTGTGTGTGTGTGTGTGTGTGTGTGTGTGTGTGTGTGTGTGTGTGTGTGTGTGTGTGTGTGTGTGTGTGTGTGTGCATTGTAAATTGACAAATGCTCAGTCCCTCTGCTTGGACTCTCCAGGCCCTCCTAATTAAAACTACTCTGCATTGAGGTGGATTACTGAAGCTAGTGAGCTTCACCAAGCGCACACACACACACACACACACACACACACACACACACACACACTCTAAATAACATTGAATTCACTTGTGGTATGCAAAGCACTTAATTCCAGTGTTTGTCTGCTCTGGGCTAAAGGCACGTTTGCCAGTGACGTTCCGCTAAATTGCTGCAGGCGTCTGAAAGAAGATTAAAATGTGAACACGAGAAACACTTGCACTTTGAAACACAGGATCAATGTGTGTGTGTGTGTGTGTGTGTGTGTGTGTGTGTGTGTGTGTGTGTGTGTGTGTGTGTGTGTGTGTATGTATTTGAGTGTGTACCTGGGTTGCACCCTACAGCTGTGATTGTGTAGGTATTAGACCAAACTGCAGCGTGAGAATGTGAAATGATAGCATCTTTGACTACTTCAGAATATTTTGACTGAGAAAAGGGGGGGGGGTGTATGTGTGTGTGTGTGTGTGTGGGTGTGTGTGGGTGCGTTTGTGCTATTTTTCCTTTTTCCACACACACACTCGCGTGTGTGTGTGTGTGTGTGTGTGTGTGTGTGTGTGTGTGTGTGTGTGTGTGCCTCGTACCTGTAGGGCTCCTGTCCGCTGACATTCAGACATCTCCTGATCTGTGCCTCCTCAGGCTCACCGCGCCACACAGTAAATAGGCCTGGACGTCTTCCAGCTCTGATGCTTTCTTAAATACCTGCTGCTTCTCCTCTGCCGCAGCGCCGCAGACCTGCAGAGGCGAGGCGGCAGCACATGATGGAGTTCAGAGTATCCGGGGAAACATTTCCCTGAGAATTACCTGCCAGAGTTCTCAACAGTGTCGCCGCAAAACATGTTGAGACTTTAGGGGTGACAGCACCCATCAAACAAAGGGCCTTTCAAAGGGCCGCACAAAGGAAGGAATTACATTTTAATAAAAACATAACAAGAACAATCATTCAAAAGAGATGCACATTTTAATAAAAAAGCTGTAGTGAACAGAATGATTTGAGGCCTTAAGTGACAATAGAGAACCAAGCGTTGAGGCAGACCTCCCAACACAAGGAGTCCTGGATCATGTTGTGTTCTCGTCGGGGGTGGACAGGATGGATACTGTCTGTGTTGAGGCTGGGCATTGGCTGAGGTTCTGCTGTGATTTGTGCAGTAGAATCCTCTTGTTCCACTGCCGTAACCGGTAGTGACTACTTTAGCATACTAGATCATATTGATCTACTAAATGAACATGGTTGGCACGACCTGCCTGCACTTCAAAGTCAAAGTCAACTTAAACGTAAACAACGTACATTTCAAAATATGTGCCAGACATACAGAGGAATCTAAATTGTGTTTATCTACGACCCACAGTGCAACAAGAACAAAAGGATAAAATTAGGTAAAATAAAATAAGTAATATTCACAATAAATTTATTCTAAACAGTGCAAAAGGTAAGGCAAAACAAAACTTTGGATAAAAGTGTCTGCTAAATGCCCTGAATGTAAATGTGAACTGGCATAAAATGTTTGGCGAGTCATGGCCCGTATGTTATTAAATTATCTGTGATTAATGGTGCGTTCCAGGCAACCTGTAACTCATGATTTCACGACTTCATACTCATGACTCACGACTTGTTAGCGTTCCAGGCAAGTCACGACTAACAAACAAACAAACAAACCTGCGGCTCTGTTTTGATGCTGTCCGCGCCAGCAAGCCAGATCTGCTCGCACAGGTGCAATGACTTTTATGGAAACCTCACTTCACTTACACGAGCAGAGCTTGGATTGCTGGTGCAAAGATGTTCTGCGAGCAAAGATAACAAAAAATAAACCGTTAAACTTAACTGACAAATTGACATGGCCGACCGTGCAGCATTTGTGTTTTTGTGCGAAACTTTTTATCGCCAAAGGAGCCGGGTCCTTGCCAGGGGAAGCCATTGTTGTTTATGTTCGTGACGTCAAAAAACGAACTGGGAGTACATCGATCAGACACAAGTTCACGGGTCGTGAGTTACGAGTTTGACTGCCGTTCCAGAGCACTTTCACGGGTAGAAGGTCGTGAAATCACGAGTTACGGGTTGCCTGGAACGCACCTTAAAACCCACCATCAAGAAGGCAAACACACTTCACGACCAATGAGCTTCTTTAGCCCCCGTGGTACCGGCCAATGGAAACACAAGGCAGCATGGCTGGAGAGCCAATGGTTTGGGTCATGGTGTGGGTGATCCGCCCCATGTCGAGGTGGAGCTCAGTGCTGGGGAACGACAGGTGAGGCCCACTGGAAGAGCTGGTGGGAAGACATGAGGTGAACATATGAAGACATGAGGTGAACATATAAAGACATGAGGTGAACATATGAAGACATGAGGTGAACATGAACAGTTCTAAATTATGAAAATAACTGCCTTTTTACAATCTAGAACACTAAACTATTATGACCCACATGACAGTTTGCTTTTAGGTTACATTAGACGGGTACTTTATTCTTAACTGTGAGATATTATTCATCCCCTCGGGGGAATTGAGCTATAAAATGAAATATCAACGTTAAAAGAACAAAAGAAAATGAGGATTAGAAATGTGCAATAAATGCAGTATCTGTATTCACAATATCAATGTACTTTTACCAATATAGCACATACAACATTGTGAATACAGATAGTGATACATCAATTGTTATATTCTATAATACTTTATGAATGTATATCTATTGAAGTACAGTGCAGTCCATGTGATCTGTAAGGGTGATAAGGGCTTTGATGTCCTAACATGAAGTTCTCATACGTGGACAGACAAGACCTAACCAGCGGTCCAGTACCAGCTGCGTCCACAGGGGGCAGCGTGAGCACTGAAACCAGGAGAACCACCAGGTCAGAGCCGACGGGGACCTAAGCAGGGAGATCGCGACCGCTCTGACTAAACCTTTTGAAATGTTTATTTCTAGTTCTACTTTTTAGTCGCGTTGTCATTTAGCGGGCACTTTTAATCCACAGGGATTTACGGTGAATGTTTTTAGCTGCTTGTCGTAAACGAGCAGGTAGGGGTGACTCAGCGATGCCTACAGGGACTGCAGTCATGTGGGGATCGAACGCGGAACCTTTGGGCTGGAGGTCAAACATCCTCGACTATCTTTTGTTCTTCACATCGGCTTCCCTTGTCCTTATCCCAGAGGTGTGACGATGAACGGGTGAACCAGGTGTATCTCATGACGTTAATTAAGGACACTGGCAGAAAGAACCATAATTAAGTTAATGAGCTACACCTGTGTTCCCAGCGACTGTATTTCGTTGTGTTTTAATTTGACACCACAACGTTCAGTGCGTGTTGTTTTCCGAGCCGCTGTTTGTAGTAATTGTTTTAGTGTTTGTGTCGGCCGGCCCGGGGACTTCAGATGGCAATTAGCGCGCAGCTAAATCTGTCTCAATACGTCTCTTCTCCAAGGACGAGATTCATGTTTCTGTACGTGGTCGCTGACACATTAATGTAATGAGCTACTAAACGAAACAACGATAACGTTGTTTGGAAAATGAAACATAAAACGAAACATAACGTCACATTTCAACAGCGTTGCTCGTCATTGCCAATAAAGTTGATTTTGCTTGGAACTTTTCTTTTTAAATAGTATTTGTCCTCCTCATTATACTTACAAATAAGTGATGGGTACACACACACACACACACACACACTCACACGCTCACACACACACACACACACACACACACACACACACACACGGGTGAAAATATTCGTTTGATTAAAAAAGACAATCAGTGCTTTGATTAACATGTTATATAGATTTCAAGTATGCATAAATGAAGAGCTGTCTCTGGGGAGTGACAGCAGACTCTTCATCAGGGAGAATGCGGGCCGTGGTGAGCTGGAGCCTGGACCAGTGACCAGAGACCAGAGACCAGAGACCGCACCCAGCAGGCTGGGGCAGGGGCTGGAGGACCAGCGACCAGAGACCAGAGCAACTGGGGCAGGAGGACCAGCGACCAGAGACCAGAGCAGCTGGGGCAGGAGGACCAGTGACCAGTGACCAGTGCAGCTGGGGCTGGGACCAGAGACCAGAGCAGCTGGGGCAGGAGAACCAGCGACCAGTGCAGCTGGCGCAGGTGGACCACTGACCAGTGACCAGTGACCAGAGCAGCTGGGGCTGGAGGACAAGTGACCAGCGACTAGCGACCAGTGACCAGAGCAGCTGGTTCCTTCTGCTCGAATGCAATAAAATAAGAGCTCTCTTACACCGGATAACCAAAAAATCTGGAATTTAAAAATGTCATGAAATAGTGTATGAGGCGTGCATGAGAGATGTGTATGAGAGATGTGTTTGTGTGTGTGTGTGTGTGTGTGTGCGTGTGTGTGTGTGTGTGTGTGTGCGTGTGTGTGTGTGTGTGCGTGTGCGTGTGTGTGTGTGTGTACAAGCAACATGCAGCCTGAGGCGTTGGTGGATTAAAGCTGGTGTCTCTCTCAATGGAGCAGACAGCATGCTGACCCACACAGTGGGGGAGGTTAGTGTGTGTGTGTGTGTGTGTGTGTGCGTGTGTGTGTGTGTGTGTGTTTGTGTGTGCGGTGGCAGACAGAGATGTATGACGACATCTGATGCGTCTCAGAGTGGTGTCAGAGAGACATGCGACTGTGTGTGTGTGTGTGTGTGCGCGTGCGTGTGCGTTTGTATGTGTGTTTTTGCCTCTGGCAGGGTTTGCCTGATGCTGTAGTCGTGTGTAAGTCGACTAGTTTGTAGCCTGCAGTCCGAATCAGTGACACACACACACACACACACATTTCTACATGACATATATACATTTCTCTATATTTACATGAATGTAGGCTGTGGCCTATTCTACATTTCTTCTTGTTGCAGTATGATGCATCGGGTCCTGAATGTTTGCAGGGTGTCTCTGCCTCCTTCAACACGGTGAGCAATGTGAGGGGGAATGTTTCAGCTGCCATATTTAGGACCCTGTGAGTGTGCATGGGTGGACTGTATGTGTCTAGCGTTGGTGCATGTGGGCGTTTGCTCTGTATGAGCGTCATCGAGTGGGTCAGTCAATGGTTCTGTGTGTGTGTGTGTGTGTGTGTGTGTGTGTCTGAAACCTGCAGTGAAGCTAAAAAATAGCAGAGAAATCTCTCTAAATCTATTTCTCCCACTGTTTGATTTGACTATGAGCTGCAATAAAAGGCAGCATGCTTTTACAGTAAAAGGATTTCTCTGTTAACATGGTGTGGAGATGGTGCATCACATTACATCATCAATCACCAACACATCAGTGAATGTCATTGGTCCACATTAAGATGAAGATGATGATGATGACAGTGACAGTGATGACAGTGGTGATGGGGTTTAAGGGTGAACCCTCAAAGTGTCAAACAATTATAACAGTCCTTTTTTTGAAGTCCTGAAAATGTTAATTATCTAATTAACAGCAGTGGGAGGTCCAGCCAGAGAGAGAGACGACGAGAACAACGTGGACTCAGGGAGGACGGTGTCGGCATGGCAACGCCCTGGCGGTCACCGAGGCGTTCCATCAGCCTCCCAGCTGGAGGCTGCGTCCACCTGACACCCCTCCATCCTGACGGGCGCCCGGCGGGACGGCGGGGCCCGGGGGGGCCGAGGGGGATTAACGGAGGTCAAAGGTTCACGGTTGGATTCCCACATGATGTCACGTGAGGTCAGGAGTCAACGGGCTTGGCGCAATTTCTCCCCCTAAAACAACCGGAGTGGTTGAATATTGGTCCGTCACGCACCACAGAATGAAGTGTATCCCGACATCAACTGGCCTTTGAAATGATCTCTAAACAAATTCCACAGGGGCAGAAAAAGCCCTTGTTAGAATAAGTATGTTTTGGGTTTGGGCTCATAGAGCGCGTCCCATTAACCTTAATGGTCCCATTAACCTTAATGGGACCATTAACCTTAATGGTACGCGCTCTATCCGGTGAGCCCAAACCCAAAACAGTCCTGATCGCAGCAACCGGGGTTCGATTCCTGCCCGTGGTCCTTTGCTGCATGTCCTCCCCTCTATCTCCCATACTCCTGGGCCCTATTTTAGCAGTCTGAAACACAAGTGTGAAACGCGAAACGCAAGTAGCTTTGTGGGCGGACCTCTGGCGCTGTTGCTATTATATCGGCGGGTAAATGACTCTTGCGCACGACGCAAATCTAAAATGGTTTGGTCTGAAGTAGCTTAATTACCCTTTGGTGTGTTTTGGGCGTAACATGCAATAAACCAATGAGAGTGCCATCTTCCACCTCCTTTAAGAGCCAGTGCATTTGAACTTGACGAGTTGATATTTTGACCGTGCGTTTGCAGTCTCCGCTGAGACAGATGCATGATGATGACCACATGAATTTAAAATTTTCCCTCAAATGGCTCAGTTTATGGCCAACTGAGCCAATTCACACATGGCCAATTCACTCATGGAATAGCGTTTTATGTCAATTTCGGCAAAGAGAACTGTTAGATTTCAGCGTATCTCTAAACTGTTCGTATAGTCTCTGCATTGTTTATTTTTTCGTCATAGTAGTAATTCTTGAAGTGGAAATCAAGGCAGCTTGACAGGTTGGATCAGAAGGTCGAATAGATGGTTTATTCCAGGATGTAATACAGCAAGATACAGACTTAGGTTGAATAATCTATAGTGTAGGCGGGTGAGGAGCAGTCTCCTGACGTGCTCCTTGGCTGTCGATCCGTCTTCTCACCGAACCAAAAGTTTGGGGTGAGTGTTATGATGAAGAAAATGTGAATAACAAAAGAACTAAGCAGTCTCTCCCTTGATAAGGTATATGGCCCTGGCTATGCCCCAGACGACCGGGTTGGTTCGTCCTCATTGGGACATAACAAATGGAGGAATGTTGGAAATAACACCTGGTATAAGTAGGAGAGGCACTGGCCTGTTCATAGACTTAAGAAATGTGAAGACAGAGAGACACAAAAAAACACCAATATTCTACAGAACTTAACACATATATGATATGCGATCCTGTGGCTGCAACTGTGGGTCTATTTAATGATATGCGGCAATACATTAACAAACATTGATTGTTACCAGTATTGTATACATTATCGTTTTCGACTTGTGTTCATAATATCCATGCGTTACTATACATTGTCATGGACTGTTATATGCGTTACGTGTTTAGTTTGCGTGTGTTTAAACAGATGGGTGCACACATATTGTTGGACTGCGTGCCAAACATCACCCACATTCATTCATTCTTTTACAGTCACTTAAACATCCACTTGGGGTAAAACTATGTTTTCTCACGATCAAATACTCACCTAAAAGTTATGGGCTTGTACATGGTGTCTGTGTCAAGAAAAGATGTCAAAATAGCAACATCAACTGCGCTATCCGCTAGTGCATTTAGACCAGGTCTTTGCCGGTCAC
>NC_140276.1:13662308-13922308 GCF_964030765.1 Micromesistius poutassou
TTACTTTCCTCTCCTCCCCTCTCCTATGAATAAAGCCTGCAATAGACTAACACACTTCTATTCAGCCTGTGCCATTGGTCATTTCATCTGAGGTCTAATCAAATGTAATGCAAATTGCCTGAACGTTTTGGAAATAAGTCATTTCCTGGAAATGAGATAATTCAGTTCACGTCGGTGCGTTGTGCTCTCGTGGCCCCCACACCCCCCCGTCTGCAGGGGCATGCTGGGAAAAACTCACATAGTACGCAGTCTCCCCAGAGGAAAGAGGAGCCCAACCCGGTCTGCAGACCCCATGCTCAGATTAACCTCTCAACAGACCCTGACAAGCAGAGCACAGCCTCCCCGCCCCCCCCCCCTCCCCCCCCAGGGGAACCAACACGGTGAGGGTCTCGCCCCCGGACCAGGGTCTGGACCGGGGCACCCTAGGGAGGTCTGTGGATCAGCGAAGCCACATCGCCCCACACCCCCTCTGGTCCACTGGTCCTCCGTTGCATAAGAGCAGCAGAACCCATTGGACTGGCCTGTCCTGTGTGGAGACCCATCTCTGTATCTATCTGTGAGGGGGGGGGGGGGTGGGGGGGCGTCAGAGAGGGGGTCGGGTCCAGGAGGGGCCCCCAGGAAGTCTTTGGCCGAGCGGGGGAGTAAACGATGTGTCCGAGTGACGAACGGCCAGTTTGAACCCGCGTCACCTTTGGGCGACCAATTAGCGTCACATCACTTCTGAAACCTAAGGTGTCCTCGTGCTCTGTGCACACGCACACACACACACACACACACACACCGAGACACACACACACACACACACACGCACAGGAAGAGACACATTACACCTCGGTGCCCGGTCCCCATCTGTTGCGTGGCCCTCGTCAACCAAATGTCATCCGATGACATCACAGACCTGTCAACCTTTCCCCCCCCTCTTCACGCAGGGAGAACCATGCACGCACACGCGCACGCGCACACACACACACACACACACACACACACACACACACACACAGCCAGCCAGCCATCGCCAAACCCAGCTGGCTTCGTCCTGGCGTGTCCTCTCTGCCGTTGTTTGTTTCTCCAGCCATCAGTCTGTCTGTGTTGTATGTATCCTTCAGTCGTCCACCTCTCAGCGCGGCAACAACACTTTCTCAACTTTCTCCGGACCCCCTCTCACTGCTCCTCATCTAGAATAAGAAATGAGGAACAAAATCAACACAGGTCCGGTTGAATGTCACCAGTGCTTACACTGGTAAGCCCTGTGTCCCTGACCGGCCCCCCAAGGGCCCAGTGTCGGGGGGAAGCACTGTGCAACGTCCCTACGGGGCGTTACTAAGACTAGCACCATGCTAGACCCTAGTCCCTGGACGCCCGGGCCCCTGGACGCCCCCGAGATCCACGGTCAGCCCCGCTGAGGGCCCCTGGACGGCCGGGCCCTGAGATCCACGGTCAGCCCCGCTGAGGGCCCCTGGACGGCCGGCCCTGAGATCCACGGTCAGCCCCGCTGAGGGCCCCTGGACGGCCGGGCCCTGAGGTCTATGGTCAGCCGAGCTGAGGGCACCACCGGAGGAGGAGCCTGTTGCCACCTCAGAGTTGCAATACGTTTAATTTGATGCTGACCTTTTGGCGACCCTTGCCGCTAACCAATCTGATCTGGGTTTAATGATTAATGATTTGTAATTATACCACCATACTGTCAGACCGGACCACAGAAGCAAGATACCAGGAAGAAAAACACAGCATTAAAAAAGATTGGCGAAATTAATTTTGAGATTGTGTCAGGTACTCTCTATCTGATGATCAACGGCCGGCAGGGTAAGGAACTACTTGTGCGAGTGGTAGCGCGAGCAAACTTTGTGTAAACATATCCCTGTGATACGTTGACTAGTTTAGACTTCTGCTCTTGTTTTTTCAAATGCAAAAATGCCCAATTGTTGTTTGGTACCCGGTTGCACCGAAAAGTCTAGGAAGGGACAGAAAGTAAGTTTTGAGAGACAGTGAGCATTGCAAACGATGGCTGCGGGCGATAAACAACCCCACAATTGGAGAAGACGCTGGTATTGAAATGATAAAAGGTAAAATGATATGCAGTCTTCATTTCAAACTGGAGGGTTACGCTCTAAAACAAACTGCTGTTCCGTCTGTCTTCACTGTGGGCCCGTTCCCAGATGACGAACAGGCCAGCGCTTCTAATGCACCTCATGCAGCAAAACACACTGGCCTACAGGTAAGACTGTCGTAATATTCTACTATTTTTCTGTTTACAAAGTACACAATAATAGCTTGAATACTTAAAATGGAACAAGTACCCATGTTCCATGGGGATGGGTACTATGGGCATTGTCACTACCTGGAGCTTGCATGTACGGAGCCTGAGTCTGTTGAAGGTGGCGTTGCTGTTTTTAGGCTGTGATAGCCATAGGATAGGATAGGTACATTGTACATATTTTATTTATTTTTTTAACTTATCTTTTATATTAAAGCATTTGTTTTTAATCTTATCTTTGTAATGTTGATATATTGGATCATTTTCCTTTGTGAATAAAATCTTATATTGTTTTCACCACCTTACCTTGGACTCCTGTATCATGTTCACCATAACAAACTTGTGGGTGGGACACTTCACTGCAATAATTATTTACATTTCTGTCAGATTACCTTTTTTCCATGTTTTTTTAAAACTACAATTTATGTGGTATAAATCACGAAGATGCAAAGTAGGTTCAGAATACAACCATCATGTATGAATGTAGCAAGAATGTACAGCATAAAAACATTTGCTAACAGTAGCTCAGCATGTCAAGTATTTGTACTCAACCTTTTCTCCCCAGTTGAAATAAGTGTTTATCTTATACAGTAGGCCTACTTTAGCAGCACTTGGGTTAGTAAACAAATCACAACAACCAACATTAATTTGAAGTTTTATACATGACAAAATATGAACTATTTACAAAAATAAAATGTGTAGGGTGCGTTTGCCAAAGTCAAAATAGTCACAGCTCATCATCTACTGTCTCCTGCTAGCCACGGTACTGCCCATCTTGTGCTGGGTAATGAGCTACACAGGCAACACAGGCTGGCAAAACAAGGCGATTGCCTCTCCCAAGTCTATACCTTGCAGTATCCACTCCAGGAAATGCCGGTAAGCTGTAAGCCGATACTGTCTAAGAAAGAAAAAGAACAACATTAGCAAAGCAAGATAAATGATGCCTTGAGTAGCCTACACAGCATTACACAGACTTCAAGCTCGCCAATAAGATCGGCTACTTTCAGATAACTACATTGCTACGTTCCCCGGGACTCAAAACTATTGTAGCCAATGTGTTAGTAAAAACAACAACACTTACTCTATGCTCAGACGTCCGTTTCTCCCAGCGGGCTTTGGCTGGCGTTTCCAGTTCACTTTCTGGGTCCGGAAATATGTATCCAACACCCAACTGTTCAGATGAGGCGTAAAGCCTGGGTGAGAGGTTACACACATGGCCCCATCCTCGCCAGATTCAGCCATTTCTTCAAGAAGAAACTGGCATCGCTGAAATTCGCTGCAGCACAGGGACTCTGTGTTAGTGTCCATAGGCTAGGGTGACCAGACGTCCCCGGTCTGAAACCGGGGACAGTCCCCGTTTTCAGAGACCTGTCCCCGGAAATGTCCCCGGTTTTCACTGTGACTGAAAGATCCGAAATTGGAACAAAGGAAAAAATACCAATTGACCAAAAGACATGTAGTTGCGCACTGTAGCCCACTGCTCGCACAGCCACAGGCTAAAGCCAGCCAGAACAAGCCCCGATCAGAGTAGAATGCCCCTCTAGAATGCACATAGCTGCGCGGTAGAACTATCTTCTTCCACTTCTCCTTCTATCTATCTTCTTCTTCTTCTACTCCGCCAGCCCGTAAACCCCCCCCCCCCCCCCCCCCCCACACACACACTACATGTTTGGAGGTTTTTACACCGCTGAACCGAAAATGTCCCCAGATTTTGTCTCAGAAATCTGGTCACCTTACCATAGGCGAACAGAGCAAACAGTTACACCACCAGTTCACTCTGGCACGCTCCGGCTCCTCGTCCTCTGCAACAGGCAAGGCTTGTTCAGCCGCAGCAGCAGCCTCCTCCATTTGTCTCAATTCTTCCTGGCTGTATTGTGGCTCGTACAAATAGCCATGAATGTCCAAATCCAACAATATATTTTCTAAATCCACTTTGGCTGTTTCCCATTGCAAATTTGCTTCTGCCATGGTCGGAGGTTTGTGTCGCTCTAGTTCTCTAGCTAAGCTTGGAAATGATTCGGTCGCAAACGACCCATCACTACCTATAGCCTCTCTCATCGTATTGATGAGACACATGAGTGCTGCCCTACATTGTTACAATGTCCCTAAAGGTGCTGTAGGTACCATTTGTTGTCGCGACGAAGGCCTTTCGCAGGCCTTCGTCCCCCTTAGTGGACTTACGTCCGTAAGGGACACAGTGAAGTTAGAGAGAGCAGAAACAAAGCAACCAAAGAAACATCCCACGTATCTGTGAATGACCATGCAAGATGGATTCCCGGACCCAATCAGGAGTGTGTGGGTGGTCAGAAATGTTCCCTTACACTGAGACTGCTGCAGTGTTTCTCATGGGGGGATTCAGCCGAGGTCACAGTATATATTTACATTGATTTAGGATTTTACAGTACTACGAGTATCACCAACAAAAAGTCCCACGATGCATTCTGATGTACAAGCCCTATTCCGTTTCAAACAAATAACACTCAAACAATAGCTCTTGATTCTACCTCCAGCGCCTTCAAGCGGACGAGTTAGTATTGGGTTGGTGTTTGATCACAGGCATCACAGAGGGGTGGTTCTGTCTATAGCGGCCCAGCCCTCCTCTCCCTAACTGCAGTGGGGGGGCCATTCAGTCCATCTATCCTCTCTCTCACTCGGACCCCACGCCCACCAGCTCAGCTGACCCCCATCTCCTGCCCAGCCCCTTATCCGTTATGATAACAGTGGGTGCGGAGCTTAGCCCCCCCCCCCCACCCCCCGTCTCCAGCGCTCCTCCCCGCCCCCTCCCATGATTCAGGGGACTGGGGTGACAGAGAGTCCATCCCTGATCCATCTCTGGGTGGAAGCACCGCTTCTTTCCCATGTAGTTGTCGGATGTGCTCTCTGTCACCATAGAGCACACCACTGTGGTGGTGGTGGTGGTGGTGGTGGTGGTGGTGGTGGTGGTGTGTGTGTGTCATGAGAATCTACAAACGAAGATGAGATCCTTCTTCCTGAGAAGCTGATGAACCTGCAGGTTCATCAGGATCAGCCCAGGTACGGTGAGAGGCCCTCCATGCTACCTGAACCCCTCACGGGCCCAGGAGGGCGTCACACTGGAGGGCTCAAGCCTGGAGCCAGACGGGCAGAGAGCAGGCTGCTACTCATCCTGAATGATAAGGTGACTGCAACACTGGGTTCACCGACCCACGTTGTGTTCACAGAGATGATTGACTGATTAGATGTTTTTATGAAGGAAAAGGAAATGTTAATTTTTTGCGGAAATATACCCCCCTTTGATTTCCATCTTGACATCCTGGAATTAAAATAGATTGAATTTGGATTGTCACAGTTTAATTTAACATATTCAACACATTGAAGGTGTCAAATATGTTTTATTGTCACACAAATTATATCTCAAAAAAACATTTGTCGTTAGTATTAGTGTCAAACACCACGGTCCAAGGCATTGCCTCTAACCCCCCACCCTACCTCTAACCCTCCACCTGCCTCTAACTCCCCCCTGCCTCTAACGCCCCCCTGCCTCTAACCCTCCACCTGCCTCTAACTCCCCCCTGCCTCTAACTCCCCCCTACCTCTAACCCTCCACCTGCCTCTAACTCCCCCCTGCCTCTAACTCCCCCCTGCCTCTAACCCTCCACCCTACCTCTAACCCCCCACCCTACCTCTAACCCTCCACCTGCCTCTAACTCCCCCCTGCCTCTAACCCTACACCTGCCTCTAACTCCCCCCTGCCTCTAACCCTCCACCCTACCTCTAACCCTCCACCCTACCCCTAACCCTTCACTTCTCCACCTGCCTCTAACCCTCCACCCTGCCTCTAACCCTCCACCCTGCCTCTAACCCTTCACCCTGCCTCTAACTCCCACCCTGCCTCTAACCCTCCACCCTGCCTCTAACCCTCCACCCTACCTCTAACCCCCCCCCCCTGCCCCTCCCTCTGGGGGTCTGGGGGTCTTCATGCTGCAGACGGAGGGGATGCTCTTCATCCAAACAACAGATGCTTAAACTAAATCTCCAAGATCTCTTCTCCGTCTTTGTCTACCAGCCCTCCAGGGCGAACAGCCCTTGTGTGAAGATATCCCCCACATCTCTTTAGTTGCACTGACAGTCGGCGTGGCCTTAGACAACATGCCAATTAGATTTTGAAACGATGTATCTGTGTCTATGAGGCCCAGCCCACGCCATACATCAGTACCATCGCCACGTCATGGCCAAAGGCTGATAACAACCAAGCCTTGGGCGCCCCAGCAAACCCCCCCTTGTTATGATCGTAGTCCTGAATATAAGTGAGACAAAAAAGGGTTCAGCCGTAGACAAATTAGCATAATCTGCTGAACCCAAGGTTGCCCACGTCAAAACATGGCACCTTTTGCATTCACTAGGAGAGTAATCAAAGGCCAAACAGTTTCAGGGCTGGATTCCACGAGACCATAGAACATCATAGAACGCCCAGAACATCACCGGACATGGCAGACAACTCTCAGGCCGAGCTGTGGATAAAACACAGCTCCTCCTAGAGTCATGGTATGAATACGCACACTCACCCTAGATCAGTGGACCATCGGAGAGGCTCATTAGACGAGTGGCTCGAATCTCCCTGTGCACATAGTGATTCCTCCTGGCAGAGATGTAGTAAAGTACTAGAGACCCAGACTTAAGTAAAAGTACAAGTACTGTATCAAAAAAGTGACTTGAGTAGAAGTAAAAGTGTTCTTTAAACACCCCACTTAAGTGGAAGTACTAAAGTATTCAAAATGTTTTGTACTTAAGTATTGCAAGTAGTTTATTTTAAAATGTACTACTCAAGTACTGAAAGTAAAAGTATTGTGTTATGTTTATATTAAAGAAAGCAGTCAAAAGTTTGAATATCATATTGTTTATATTATCTCAAATATTTAAACTGAAGGACACACAATTCCTTTGGCTGTAGCAGCAGTACAAGGACAGGAATATATACAGAGCTGTATTAAAGCTGTCAAAGGCCACGTACAAGTGTTTATGTAAAAACAAACAACTAAAACATCTCAAAGGCCAGAGGGGTATTCCAAGAAAACGGCAAACGTGACAAAAGTGACAAACATGGGTAAGTTAAAGGACAATTCCGGTATTTTGAACATTGAGCCCCCTTTCTGATTTGTCTAGGATGAAATAGAGAACATTTTGACTGTTGGTCCTGTCTCAGGTATTTGGCTCATTTAGAATCGCCACTGCCTGCTTCAGAATGGCTGGCGATGTGTCCTTAAAACAACCCTAAACGTTTGTTTTCAGAAATGTGCAACTCACCGAGTGGTTAGTGGTGTTTGTTGATGTTCCAAATCAAGTATCGTAGCGAAATACAGTTTCTGTCATGTTTGATTGCTATTTTATCGCATTTTGTAAATCCCATTGATTTCTGTTGGAAGACTCATTGCTCGTTGGCAGGCTGTTTACACTTGGTTGTAGTCTTTTCCTTCGGTTCTAGCCCTACTGTTGAGACGGAGAACCGAACGAAAAGACTACAACCAAACGTAAACAGCCCCCCTTTCCGTTTCAATGAGTCTTCCAACAGAAATCAATGGGATAACATTATCATAATTGTAACGAGTAACAATTCAGCACATGAAAAATGTATTGGAGTAAAAGTATTAAACTCATTAAAAGTGGAAGTAGGAGAAAAAAAGAATAGTACAGATACAGCATTTTAGTACTTAAGTACAGTAGTGAAGTAGTTCTACTTCGTTACTGTACATCTCTGCCTCCTGGAGCCGCTTGCCAGATGGTGCTTTCTATCTCACTTGAATAAACGGTAAACTCAACTGAAGGCTCGTCCTTGAAAAGATCACGGCTCTTGCAGGGGGACGGAGAGCGCGTCACTAGCTGAGCTTGTGGCTTGAATGCATGGTGGGAATGTTGCCACTGGCAACAAGTTGGTAACATTCATATTACTGCAAACGCAAGACATTAAGCCTTGGGCCATAGTCAGCATCGCTCTACCGCGCTCCGTGATAGATGGCATTAGCTGACCTTTATTTAAATTAAATTATCTTTGGGGATCCTCGAGTTGGCTTCATTCTCTCCTTCTGATCCATTGAGATCACTCATTGGGTCCGTCGTGAATCTAAGTGGGCCCCTGAGGACAGTGTTGCCAGCTTGGGCGGGGAATCTGGCCCAATCTGGCAACGCTGCCTGAGGACCAGGTAAGGGTTTAACTCGGGGCACAAGACTTCGGCCTTCCTCTGAACAGACCCTGATTCGGGTGTTTGTTGAACAGATGAGCCCCAGCTAAAGGTAGTACCTGTGATTGTGACTTTAACATCAGACAACATAGTGTATTTTCATCTGTTGCTGTTTACCTCATTAAATGATTCTAAATAGAACGTATTTGTTTACTACAGGAGGCTTGGTTCTTTCATTTTGTACCGAGTCCTGTTAGAGGGTCTGTAGGACAGAGATCCAGCTGTATGCAACAAAGGGTATTATCTGCCACTCTAACATGAACTATGATTGCATTTAATATAACCGTTGCAGTTGAGTTAAACCTCATTAATTATAAATTACTTCAAATCTGTTTATATTTAGACCAAATCATATTTGTATATTTCACAACAGGATGTACTAAACAAATTCAAATCCCACTGTTTTTCCCATGTTTTTATTTGTGTGGTATTATTAGTCATTATGATTATCTTAAGCTTGGTTGGTTATCATTACGGGCGGGGAGGCTTGGTCCACATTGAGGGGCGGTCCTGGTCTAATGTGGACCACATTGAGGGGCGGTCCTAGTCTAATGTGGACCACATTGAGGGGCGGTCCTGGTCTAATGTGGACCACATTGAGGGGCGGTCCTGGTCTAATGTGGACCACATTGAGGGGTGGTCCTGGTCTAATGTGGACCACATTGAGGGGTGGTCCTGGTCTAATGTGGACCACATTGAGGGGCGGTCATGGTCTAATGTGTGCTGGGTCTTGATAACGTTAAGTGTTATCCTGGATTGGATTTGATTCATTCTAAGTTAGATTTGTTTCCCACTTCTTCTTGATTTGTTTGTTGTGTTGCGTGACCCAGCGGGCCTCCTAGTTCGTCCTGGGTCCCGTCCCCCCTTCCATCACTCCTTTCCGGTTCCTAGTTTCCTAGTTTCTTAAGCCCTACTTAATCCTTCCTGTGATTTATTTAACATCACCGTGCCCTTCCTCCGTTAACATCAGAGACTGTGTGAATAAAGTATTATTACCTATTTCTACACCAGCCTTCGGTCTTATTTAGCAGTTGGGGGGTTGGGGGGGGAGGGGGGGGAGGAATAGGTTTAATGAACGGTGACGGTAACACAAAGTCAGCGGTCCAAAGCCATAGCGCCCGACTGATGGGTGAGGTAAAGCAGGGAAACAATTATCGACAAGAGGAACCCGAGTCTGCGTCAAAGCGAAGATGAGGAGTTAGGGGCGAGGGACGGCGGGAGAGAGGGAGTCGACATGTAATTACTGCAGAGCGGGAAGGAGGAGGGAGTGTAGTGGAGGATGTGGGCTAGCGGGGCCACATGCTGATTCCCTGATCCCCCGTCTCATTTTCCCCTCACTACTCGTCCTCGTTCAACCATTACCACCCGCTCTACCTTCCCTGGCCTACGTTCCGCTCTCTCGCTCTCTCGTTCTCTCTCGTTCTCTCGTTCTCTCTCTCTCTCTCTCTCTCTCTCTCTCTCTCACACACTCTCTCTCTTGCTCTCTCTGTCTCCATCTCTCTCTCACTTTCTCTCCCTCTCACTCTCTCTCCCCATAATGCCGTGTCTCTCTTTTATTTGTGTTTTATATGTCACCCTGCTGTCCCGTCTCCCTCCCAGCAGGGCGGCTGAGCCACTGTGGAGGCAAACATCATTACAGCAGTGAGATAAGAGAGAGAGGAGGACATGAAGAGCACCGCCACAGGGAGGAGGGGATTAGCCATTCTTTCGACCTTGATTGTTTCAGATACTTTATAACAAGGCTATAAACTATAACTGTACACTCACTGTAACTATACACTGAACACGTCAATACTAATTGTTTCCTGCCATCTTAAAGGTGTAAAAACACACTCTGCTCAGCATCATTGAATCAAAAGTCATTGATTGACTTATCAATCCAGCCAATGAGACTGGGGGAAGGAGATATGGTGGGATTTCACTGGCTCTGGTTTCTGGTTGAATTTTCTCAGCTCCTCTTTTCGGCAGACACAAAGCTGGCAACACAAAGAGACAAAAATACTGAATACTGAATTTCTGAATTGTCCCGGTAAACGGCAAGGTGAGGCCGCCCACATGCACACTCAGCGCACAAACGACAGGCGAGCAGGAAAGAGCATAATCCATTTCAACAAAAAGTTTAATCAATGATGCAATCCAACAATGGAGAACAGAACAACACTGCCGAACCTGAAGGAGACACTCAGCAGACAAAACCGGGGAGAGGGCTAGCTAGCCAGTGGCGGTGGCTCCACAGGTTAAACCAGGCCAGCAGCCCCTCTCCGCAGCACAGAGCTAGCAGCAGGAGGGGCCGCTAACGCTAGCTCTGCCAACCTCATAGATATATATATACTGACTAGGTATCGCATTCGGCTTCTAACCAATGCGTCAACAATGCCGCCACCTTGCGGCGGGGCAACCACTAACTCTAAATCGCACAAGTGGGCGTGTCCACAAGTGGGCGTGTCCACCTAGATGTAACGGCTAATCACATTCACACCTGGTGGTATAATATGGGACCTTTAAGGGTGGCGTCGAGGAAGGTAAACCACACACACAGTAAACAGTAAACAACTGTTTGTAAGCGGTCAAAACACGATGGGATTCTAGGTTGGACATTAGGTTTCGGAATATGTACCCAGCAGACTAGAGTTCTCCGTCAACACAGGAAACATGTTTGCTTTGAGTTTAGAAACAAAGAGAGCCGTTTGGCGAGTGAGAGCCTGTTGGTTTAAGGATGTCAAACAGAGCTGTAATCTGATTGGATGCGCTCCGATGGGTCAGCGTCCACTGGGTCAAAGTCAAAACTGTTTGAACTCTTGAGTGCGGCGGGGAGGGTCCGAGCGGTCCGCTACGCCCGGGGATTGGCCAACGCTCGGTCCAGGGGGGGGGCTTCAGCGCTCTGCTGCCTGGGAGAGGACTCGCCACGCCCGACCCTGAGAGATCCTTATGTGTTCACGACCCTAGTGGTCACCTAGTCCTAGTGTTCACCTAGACTCTGCGTAGCCACCCCCTCCCAGCCAGCCTATTTACTGTATGTTGTACGTCCTGGCACTTAATGTACTCACTAATTGCATGTTCTACTTAGCTATAGCACTTAGTTGTGTAGCATCTTATCCTAGATATCTCTGTTGTATACGGGGAATGGGTCAACTGAGCGATTGTTAGTGCTTGGCACTTGGTTCTATGAACATCCTTACTGTACCGACAGAGATGTATTGTTGTTTCTCTTTATTCTGACAAATGTTCTCATTGTAAGTCGCTTTGGATAAAAGCATCTGCCAAATGCCCTAAATGTAAATGTAATTGGAACGGCGGTGGAACGGCGTTCGACTGGGAATATCGTTGAAAGGGGGAGAAGAGAGGGAAACAGAACTCTGGAAGGGGATGGGGTGCCGAGCCCTACCCTTCATGTCAGAGGGCACTGAGCTAGCGAGGACGCTGGGCGGGGAGGAGGAGGAGAGGCACTCAGAGATGTTGACGGTTCCAGAGATGATTGGGCCGTCTTGGCCCCCGGCAGCATTTTACGTTCGTCTCGCGGCCGCCCAAAGCTTAACTTACGCTTCACTTCTATTTTCAAGCGTTTCTGAAGCGTCTGGGTTATGATGTTATCTGAAGAATCTTGAAAATATAGCAAAATAAACGGCGGCGGTGTGAATTGATACGCCTACGTCACGCTCACGTCTCTCTCTCGCCCGCGGTGTAAATTCCCCTTCAGGATCAGTAAAACCTTCGACCGGGAGACTGGAGACGGTGACTGTGCGCCTCTCATCCCCCTCGGTTGTTTTAGTGGGAATGCTCAGAATCCACAGCTCAGGGTTCAGCTGTGAGGTGGCAGCGCTTCTATCCGCAGCGATACATATGGAACAGCCACATCACACAGGGAATTATGCATTTCTCCCATCTATCCTCCATGGATCACAGGCACATCCTTCCCTCACACACACACCCACACACAAACACACACACACACAGACACCCGCACACCCACACAAACCCCAGCGTCTCCCTCATTCACGGGAACACAGTTGGATTCTGCGGAGCGGGGAGACTCACTTCAGCCTTCCTGACGTCAGGAGAGTGACGGTGGGAGGAGCCGGACGGTTCCCCGGTGTGGGGGAGGAGGGTGTTTGTGGCCCGCTGATGTGCTCCGGGACAGGGGTGATCTCATCATCTGTCAGATGTACAGCCTAGAGCTTCTGTACACTGCAGCGGGAACAGAGATGCCTCTGTCTGTCTGTCTGTCTGTCTGTCGGTCAGTCGGTCAGTCTGTCGGTCGATCGGTCTATTTGTCTGCCCGTCTGTGTGTCTGGCTGTCTGTCTGGCTGTCCGTCTGTCTGTAGGTCTGTCTGCCTGTCTGTCTGTCTGTCTGTCTGTCTGTCTGTCTGGCGGTCCGTTTGTCTGTCTGGCCGTCTGCCTGTCTGTCTGTCTGTCTGTCTGTCTGTCTGTCTGTCTGTGTGTGTACGTACGTGTGCAATGAAAGTGGTGGGCAGAGAGCAATAAGTTTGACTCCAGGGTGTCTTTCTTTTTTTTATTATTAATAAAAAAATATGAATACACTTTTACTACTTAAAGAGGAAATCACAAAGAGTACTGCTATTGCAGTGGCCTCCATCCGTGGGCCATAGGTTAAATCACCACTGTGTTTCCTCATTTAGCGATATACTAACATTGTTAGGGCCAATTTATTGTTAGTTTATTTTATTGAAAATGATCTCCCCCTGCTGGCACTTTTACGTTTGTTTGCGATGCGACCCGGAAATCAATAAAGGTAATCAGGATGTGAGGCCCGAGAGCATAGACATAATAAAGAGCAGACGCCGCATTGACCGCTACTGCCGACTGGCGCTGACGAGCCGTGGGGCCGCCATCTTGGACCGGTGGACCGCTCCACTCAGTGTAATCCGTTTGGTGCCAGCGCATTTAATTAATGAAACCTCACTGAATACCAAATATATTTTCACGCGGGTTCTTTTTCTGCAAAGGTCATACATGTAGTATATAGTCCACCAAAGACGTTGACGTTGCTTAGCAACCAAATACGCTGGGGTTGATAAGTTACCGGACTACTTGTGGAGTGATATGAGAGAAGTGAATCACAGCCACTTTCCTTGACAGCGGTCATTATATGCAACAGTCAATTAACGAAAAATAATTCACCACTGGAAGTCGGGAAGGACCATGCAAGTGAACGGCGCATTCCACAGCATTGAGAAGAGTGTAATAATCCATAATAATTAAACTAAATTTTTTTTGTCATTTTAAGTGGTGGGTACAAAATGAATCTTGACGAAAACTGGTGGGTACTCGTCCCCAGCATCCCCAGCGTAACTGACGCCTATGGTTGTGTCTTCAAAAACAGGTTGTTTTTTCTGTATTTAGCCAGGGACAGGCAACCAAAAACGGGGACGTCTGGTCACCCTATGATATGTGATGTAGGCTATGATAGGTATTTTTCAAATCACACACTATAAATATGATAGAGAAGCAGAAACAGGGGCAGTAAATTAAAAAAAGCTATTTTAAGAAGTTGAAACAATTAATATAACTATAACTATATATACATATATACATAGCCTACATAAACAATATATGAATACATTAGATATCTATATTCATACTTTGCAAATCACACACTATAAATATGATAGAGAAGCAGAAACAGGGGCAGTAAATTAAAAAAAGCTATTTTAATAAGTTGAAACAATTAATATAACTATAACTATATATACATAGCCTACATAAACAATATATGAATACATTAGATATCTATATTCATACTTTGCACGTGACATCACCACGACTGGCTGGCGGGCAATAACTCCAGCAACGAAACCTAGTAACCTCGCCAGTAATTACCACACAAACGGTCCTTAGGTTCCTCTCAGTCCAAATACCGCCATGATGGAAAGATTAGTTCAACGGGAGCATTTGTGCCAGGCATACACATGGCAAACTGACAAATTAGACATATATTTTTGTACGGAATCTCCCTGCTTCTGAAATGTGCGAACATCTCCGCCCAGCGCTCATTCCACTGCAGAGTAATTCGCGCAGCATTCTGTAACAGCAACTGTGTGATCATCCCTGCCCTCACACATTGTTGAAATAATATGCTGGATGATTTAATCTTTCTATGTGTTTTTTAGTGAATGATCGGGCTATAATAAGACCACATTGGCTATGTAATCGCGGACAAAAGGGGACATTTCATAGTGGATGGTGGAATAGTAACATTCACCTTTGCTTTGATTATGAAGATATTCCTGTTTTTCACCTCCCATACGACAGCATTGTTAACCCATCCGTAGGCTTTCAATTTTTGTGCAGTATAAGGTGACAGATTCTCTATGAGATAAATGTAAATATCTCCAAACTCCAAGTCTGGTAGAGTCTTTGCCAGCTTCAAAGCAATGAATACATCAGCAGGTGCTGTGTATGGATCACAAGTTCTGAGTATGTTTATCTTCTCTTCGCATCTAATTTTAACATTTTGTGACATATGGTCTAAATAGTTGATTGATTTAAGTATCGGAAATCTGCAAGGCTGCAATTCCCCTGGTTGGCTGTTGTTCGTCACCATTTTGCCAGCGTTTAATGCCCTCCAGGTATCCATGGTAGTCACGTGACCGCAAAGTATGAATATAAGCACATAAAAGTTTTTGTATGAGCTAAAACCCCTGAAAGAGGACTGTTTTGCAGAGCTTCTTTCTCGTGCTCCCTTTCTGCAGTTCAAGAGAGGCGAGTTTGGCAATGTGGTGCAGCCTTATCTTATGAAACACAGACACAACCAATGACAACAAGTCTGAATGATGATTGTCGATGCCTGTGGTCTCCTCCTGAAAAGTAATCCCCCGAGGCAGCCCTGTTTGCGATGGTCCGATGATTTGAGCAGGAATACGCTGCACAGTGCTCTGGCATCTTGTGTCTTCTGCTGCTACGCAACAGGAGTATGACCGGTCCAAGATGGCGGCCGCATTTCTTGCGTCCAAGCAGCCAATGCGGCGATATAGTTTTTGACCACGATAAACACCATAAACACAATACACACCAATAGGAATAAGATCACAAATAGGAACAACGAATATGTTTCGTTGGTATCGTTTACATTTACACTGAAACCTACATACACCCTTAGGATAATATCATTTTGTTACAATTAGAAGGACAATAGATCCTATTTTCGTTGCAATTATATTTAATTTAATTGAACATTCATTTATTTTATCCAAAATCTTCAAGATTGGCACTTTATTATTATTTGATTTGATTTATGTTAGTCCTTTGTTCTCGATAGTGTTCATATGGGCCTTTGTGTCGTAGCAGCAGACCACATTTTGTCACTTTATAAATATCAATTTATTACCATCTAAACAGGACAGGGAATTCAGAGAGAGAGAAAGATATACATTTAATTACAGGGAAGGCCCCAATTGATTAGGGCTGAAACTATTTACTAAACAATAGACAGAAAGAAAACTAATATTTTCTATATGAAGCTCCAGAAGTCAGTCACTGTTGGTCCAGGCCCACGTGACGCGTGTGTGTCATTATTTCTGACATTCTTATTTCTGACTGCTAAATGATTGATTGACAATGGAAATAATTGCTTCAGCCCTGAAATGGATTCTGGTGTGTTGGGGGTTCACATGCACGCACGCGCGCGCACACACACACACACACACACACACACACACACACACACACACACACACACACACACACACACACACACACACACACACACACACACACACACACACAATAATAGAGTGAGATGACACACCAATGATTGACTGTCACAACACCCACTAATCTGACACACACACACACACACACACACACACACACGGGCAAACACACACAGGCACACACGCACACACACACACACACACACACACACACACACACACACACACACACACACACACACACACAGTACACATTCATCTGAAGTGTTCAAGACATGGTACTCACACTCCACAGACGCAGACTCAAGGTTGTAACACTTGAAACCGGATTTAGCTGTACAACATATTCAAAGTGAAAACACCTCAATTAGGTACTACAGTCTGACTAATAATATGAATGGAATGTTAATGCACCAGTTCATGTTAACCTCAAGGTTGAATATACTTGAAGACATCATCAAATGAATAAAATACCTCATGAATTCTTACAGATTATGGGGAAGTTTAAGGATTCCACAGGTCAAAGTGTATTATTTCTCATATGCACAGTATATCACAGGGTCATTCTGAACCGTGAACGTCCTTGCATAAGTAAACAATATATATAAAGATTATATTGAATATAACATGAGCCGCATGACAGAGAATGTAAAGACAATGGGGGATAGAACGTATGTCTCCTGGTGGTTACAGAGGAGTAAAGATGGACATTCAAGAGAATGAACATGAACATCCCGGTAGTTTAATGTAGTGAATGTAGTGACCAGTGATAAAGTTTGATGTCATTTCTTCTCACAGTTGATCAAACCAGTTTAGTGCATCATGAAACAGTTCTAAACAACAATCATTTCAATAAACCTTCAACAATATGTTCGGTACTTTTAACAAAGTGATGTAATTGCGTGTTTGAGTGCATGAATTGTTTCTGAACAAATCATCTATGAACTTGATTGTACCGTGAGTTCAATCCTCTCTTTTACTGACCCTGTTCACAGAGCAGTCATCATCAGACCACACAGCCATCACTCATCACACTGATTATGGGTCTGCTCGTCTCTGTTTCCAGGGGACGGTGGATCCTTCTGTTGAGGATGAGTGCGGGTCCTGGTACACAGAAGGAGCTGATCCATAATGATGGTTCTGAGCAGCACCTGCTGCTCTTATGACGACACCTCTCTGAAACGTTTCTCTGGTGTAACGGGTGGATTGGTGGTGGAGAGAGCTTGCAGGTGTTTTGCATCAGTTTACAATGATAATTGGAGGGGCTTGTGAGTGTTTGTTTAGGGACTGGGATTGTCTACTGACGGTTTAACATAATAAAAGGTAGATGAGCAAAGAGTATATTAGAACTAAGAAAAAAGAAGTGTGCAGAAACATCAAGCTGTCATGTGCAAACGTCTTAATAAGTTTGTTATTTCAGTTGCACACACACTGGGGTGGAACAAGTGTGTGTGTGTGTGTGTGTGTGTGTGTGTGTGTGTGTGTGTGTACACACACACACACACACACACAGCTAATGACACTTGTTGATGGATCGCACCCCCGGCCAAGTGGGGTGTTTGTCTGTGTGTGTGTGTGTGTGTGTGTGTGTGTGTGTGTGTGTGTGTGTGTGTGTGTGTGTGTGTGTGTGTTCTGTTTGTGTGTGTGTGTGTGTGTGTCTGTGCTGTTTTGTTTGATGAATGGACGCCTCATAAGGGACATGCTTTACCTCTCATTATCGTCAACCTCAGGAGACACAAACAGGAAGTACCAAACAGCCTGCTACTCACGCACACATGTTCGGAGCAGCTTCTTCAGACAGTCGACATGCTGCTCTGTGAACAGATGTTTATGGACCGTTGTGAAAGCATAATCCATCCAGACAAATAATGAGCCTGACACATACATCAGGGCTACTGTCATTTGTTAAAATAAATTTATTCTGCGCCGCCGTTGAAGTGTACTCCATCAAAGGTTAAGTGTTTCGGCTGATTGCAAGTCAAATGATGCTTGCACGCATGAGAAACCCATTGTGGATGTCTGCAATAGGAAAGAATGAATTGAATTGGTGGTAAATGACTGTCCTCTGTAAGACAACAGGCCTGTTGGGCACCAATGAAACAGTGCCTGGTTACATAATGCTTCAGCTTGTTTTGAGTGTTGTTGTTTGTGTTGTGAACGTATTATGTAAATATAAACTAATCAATACGTTACCTTTTTTGCAGGTTCCTATCTTATGGAGCAAAAAATATCAGTCTGGTGGCAGATTGAGCAGATGATTTATTCATGACATATTTGTTACTGGGCTAGGAATGAGTCAATAAAGACGTAGCTGCTCAAACTGAACAGCTCTCGCTTAAACACTGAGATTGGTAAACCATTAATCTACAAATCTTCACGATTATTCAGTTCAAATAAGAGCTGGGAAATGACTTACAAAATACTTTAGCTTTGAGTTATTCAGTGGTGCAATTTAAGAAAGTCTTGTTGCCACAATGAATAATGAATAATCAGAACAGCAATGTACCAGTGTCGGTCTAGTGATGAATGTGAGATGTGAAAACAGGACTCTTCCTCACTACAGGGTGATGTGACAGGGTCACATCACCACCCTGTCCCACCCTGTCCCCCCTGGTCCCTGTGGGGGGTGAGAGTCCAGAGAGAGACCAGAGACCAGAGAGAGACCAGTGACACCACCGTCCAGAGAGAGACCAGAGACACCACCTCCACTGTCCAGAGAGAGACCAGAGACACCACCGCCACCGTCCAGAGAGAGACCAGAGACACCACCACCGTCCAGAGAGAGACCAGAGACACCACCTCCACTGTCCAGAGAGAGACCAGAGACACCACCGCCACCGTCCAGAGAGAGACCAGAGACACCACCTCCACTGTCCAGAGAGAGACCAGAGACACCACCGCCACCGTCCAGAGAGAGACCAGAGACACCACCACCGTCCAGAGAGAGACCAGAGACACCACCACCGTCCAGAGACCAGAGAGAGACCAGAAACATCATGCAACGGCCAGGTAGAGACTAGAGACACCACCGCGACCGTTAAGAGTGTTAGATTTCAGCTTATTTCTAAGCAGTCTCCGCGTTGTGTATTTTTTCGTCGTAGTAGTAATTCTTGAAGTGGAAATCAAGGAAGCTTGACAGGTTGGATCAGAGGGTCGAATAGATGGTTTATTCCAGGATGTAATACAGCAAGGTACAGACTAAGGTTGAAATAATCTATAGTGTAGGTGGGTGAGGAGCAGTCTCCTGACCAGAGACACCACCACCACCGACCTCAGCAAACTAAACACAGGCATTGGGCGTCATTAGTGTACGGTGTGTGTAAGGGGAGAGGTGGGTCGTCCCACCCTGACCCCCTGGGCCGTCCCACCCTGGCCCCCTGGGCCGTCCCACCCTGACCCCCTGGGCCATCCCACCCTGACCCCCTGGGCCGTCCCACCCTGGCCCCCTGGGGCCCCTCAGCCCTCCTCGCCCACCAGTGAGGAGGACCACAAACAGCCGTGTCCCGCCGGCCCTCACCAAGCCATCAAGGTGTTACGGGGCGCACGATTTAAAGTTATTAAGTTATTATTGCTTATGTCTAAAAGCAAAATGCCTCAACTGCTTTTTGTCAGCTCAGGCGTCTGCACACTTTCCTGAAGTTGTACGTTTATACGTCTTTCATCTGTTATCTTTATATTATTACAGCCGTATATTCTCTTTGTTTTGTAAAGTCGCATCTGAAAGATCTCCACAATTGAGGGAAAACATCAGCAGACGAGTCATTCATCAGATGTATCCTGGCGGGATGGAGACTGTGTGTGTGTGTGTGTGTGTGTGTGTGTGTGTGTGTGTGTGTGTGTGTATTTTCGGCTGTGAAATTGGGTAGCATGATCTTTTGCAGAGTGACCAAGTACTTGATCCCAAAAATAAGTCATTTTGGATTTGTGTGTGAAAGTGGTCTGAGGGAAGTGGTCTGAGGGAAGGAGGCTGGAGAGACGCAGGGCAGAGAGGAGGCAGGGACAACAACAGAGAACAACTGACAGCAACACTCTGGTGTCTCTGGACGGTGGGGGTGGTGTCTCTGGTCTCTCTCTGGTCTTTGGATGGTGGCGTCTCTGGTGTCTCTTGTCTCTCTCTGGACGATGGCGGTGGTGTCTCTGGTCTCTCTCTGGACGGTGGGGGTGGTGTCTCTTGTCTCTCTCTTGTCTCTCTCTGGATGATGGCGGTGGTGTCTTTGGATGCAACACAACAAAAAATAAGGAAAACCAAATCATATTGCAGGGGATGAGGAGAGCAGAAGATTGACATGGTTGTTTATTCTGAATACATTTGAATATGATCTAGCATTATTATATTAATGGAGTGCATAGGGCCACCCTTCATACTGTTGCAACTAATATACACTTTCACTTGTGGCTGTTTTCGTATCGCCACATCCCTCCCTTGGGGTTTGTTATGCTGCAATACTAACAGCGTTCTCTGACCCACTACTGCCCCCCAGTGGCGATTCGTCGATTTTCTCTCATCTTTTACGGTTTAGGTCGAGTGAATGCTATGCATTCATTGACGCACACACACAGGCACACACAACCATAAACTTAGATTTGAGATAAGTAGCCTGAATACCATACAGCCTGTTGCCATACAGTAGTGCATAGCAACATATTACAATTGAATTGAATTGAATAAAGTACATCTGAATTTTAGTGCCAAAATCAGTTTTGGTTTCTTTTTGCTTGAACACAAGCAATACAAGACTTAAAAATGGTTACTGAAACAAGCTAATTTAGGAACTTTTAACAGGTGTGAAGCCAGAGAGTATGAAGTCTCATAGACTGGAATTGAGCTTCAACACATCAGATCCACAGAATCCCCAATGTCACCGTATTCAGTGATTCAACGCGCTCAAATGAACTAGTAGCTCACAGGCTCTCCTCGTCCGAAGGATGCCTTCTCCATATCGAGCTCATCATGACTGTGTGGGCGGCATTGTGCTAAACGTGAACATTTGATGAATGAATGAAGTTCTCGTGAAGAAGTCACATGATTTCACAGCGTGTTTTGAGGAAGACGTGAGAGGAGGGTTGTTGACCCAGCGCTGTGCGGGTGAGTAATGGGAGGGCTCACAGCAGAAGGTCATCACTCATCCCGACAGAGAGAGACGGGATCAGAGAGGGAAGAGGATCCATCGTCCCCAGTTGAGAGTGGACAGAAGTTATCCTGACTGCAGAAACGTCCTAACAAGGTTTAGAGTGGGTTGTCCAGACAACGTAAATATGTGAAGGGAGTAGCTAAGTTTAGGGACCAGACACCACCGCCACACTCCAGAGAGAGACCAGAGACACCTCCGCCACACTCCAGAGAGACCAGAGACACCTCCGCCACACTCCAGAGAGACCAGAGACACCTCCGCCACACTCAAGAGAGACCAGAGACACCACCGTCACACTCCAGAGAGACCAGAGACACCTCCGCCACACTCAAGAGAGACCAGAGACACCACCGTCACCGTCCAGAGACCAGAGACACCTCCGCCACCGTCCAGAGAGAGACCAGAGACACCACCGCCACCGTCCAGAGACCAGAGACACCACCGCCACTGTCCAGAGAGACCAGAGACACCACTGCCACCATCCAGAGACTAGACACCACTGCCACCGTCCAGAGAGACCAGAGACACCACCGCCACCGTCCAGAGACCAGACACCACCGCCACCGTCCAGAGAGACCAGACACCACCGCCACCGTCCAGAGAGACCAGAGACACTACCGCCCAGAGAGAGACCAGAGACACCACCGCCACCATCCAGAGAGAGATCAGAAACACCACGCAATGTCCAGAGAGAGACCAGAGACACCAGCGCCACCATCCAGAGACACCACACAATGTCCAGAGAGAGACCAGAGACACCACCGCCTATTCACATATATTTGCAAATATGTGAAGGGAGAAGCTACGGTTTGGAAGGAGAGGAAGAGGAAGGAGAGGTGGAGGAAGCAGCCAGACATCCTCTGGGACGGAGCCACACGCCCCTCCTGTGGGACTCCCAGATGATGATGATGATGATGATGATGATGACTCCCAGATGATGAAGCCCGCTCCTCCATCCAGGAGGGATCTGCCCGCTAGGAAGATTAAAGAGTTGGATCGATGTCACGGAGCGAAACGGGCACAAAATGGGAGCCGACCAGACTTTAACCAGAGGTTAACGATGGTTTCTGTTACACACACACACACGCACACAGAACATATTTCTCATTAAAATATAATTTATTAAATATGAACATCAAAAGAAAGATCTAATCTATGCAAACATTCAGTACACAACCCTTATCGTCTGGTGGGGGCTTTGCTTATCTAAACATGATCACTTTTTCTTTTAGAAATTCATTGAAAATATAACTCCTAAAACTAGAGAGGAGGGTAGTCAGTGGGCTGTGGATGGGTGGGCGGGGTTTGCTCTCAGGGGGCGGGGCTTCCTCTTAGTGGGCGGAGCCGTGCGCAGCGGGCAGCTCTCTCCTCAGCAGGCGGTGGTTGGTGATTCGCCGCAGCGCGTCCTTCACCTGGGGCTGAGCCCAGAGGTCTGTGGCCACTGAGTCCCAGGAGGAGGTGGGGTGGCGGGGGGCGGGGGAGCCCTCTTCCTCCTCCCCGTAGTCCCCCTCCTCATCCTCAGAGGAGAAGGAGGGCGAGGGCCGGTCACCTCGGCCTGGGGGGGAGAAGTTCAACAAAGTGTCCAGGTCAGATATGGTCCAAGAAATGACGTGTATATTCAAAAAAGAAAAAAATATGTCAAAAAAAAAGAATGGCATGTTTTTGTATTCCTAGTTCTGGTGAAATGCTTTAACAAAATAAAAACCTACCAGTTTGGTTGTCATGGCGACTGTGTGTGGGTCTCCCCGTCTGGTACTGGACCCTCCTCCCGCCCGGATTCATCCCATGAACACTGCTCTGTGATTGGCGGGAATAGCTGTCCGGCTGGCCAACCGGATCCCTGGGGGCGGGCTGTAACCAGAGCAACCAGACCAGTCCACAGATCAGAGGCGTGTTGGTGATGTCTAAAGAGCAGCCAGACTCTGGAGCACAGGCTGGCCCCGTGGTGAGGCTTCATTCAGCGGACGGTGATCTTAAAGGTCCCACATTATACCACCAGGTGTGAGTGTGATTAGCCGTTTTGAAATTCTGCTTCTTGTGACATCACAAGTGGGCGCGTCCACCAAGATGTATGACGGATAGATGAGCAACATTTGCTACGGTCCACTGGGTAGGCTGCTCGACTGATCTATCCATCATACATCTAGGTGGACACGCCCACTTGTGATGTCACTAAAACACAGGAAGAGGCAGATTTCCAAAACGGAGTGTAACGGCTAATCACACCACACCTGGTGGCATGTCATGGGACCTTTAAAACCCTCAGCACCCGGCCCCGATAGGGACAGACGGACATAAGGTTTTTAGATTTCACTTCCAGAACAGATTTTAGTCCGATACGAAGCGATTCAGTTCCACGACATCAGCGGACCAAGTGCTTTCCTCTGTTAAAACGATATTGTTGTATTTGGTCGTGCAACAAAATATGAACCTAAATTCAGTAGCGTACCGTTTAAGTCAGGGCCTTCAGTAACGAACTCCAATGCCCAACAACGCCCCCCCCCCCCCCCCCCCCACAGACATGCCCACAAATATCATATTAGGTGCCGATACAGCCAACAAAGCCATATGTGCATCACACTATGCACTACTGCATAACATCAACAACAAGACAGTTGATCTTCAACAACAGCGCACACCACTGTGCTTTACCGCAGCTAGACTAATGCAGCATCACCATCAGATCTTTCATTATGTCACTCCGCAACCAGATTACACATCACACACATGACACAAAAACAAGTTTTCAGAGTTATTGTTATATTGTTCACCGGATGCTTTCGCAACTTCAACTTCAATGGATTAAATTAAATATAGCGACAATATTACAAGTGCACCGCCTCCAGCCCAGGAGTAGTTGAGAACGGGTTCACTGAAACACAGCATTACCGTTTAGCCTACTGCCCAAATTCCAGCAATATATTTATGTTTCCAATCATTACAAAAAAATGCTTTATAAACTAAAGTACTACAACAACATTATCGCTCCTCCTACACAGTACAAAGTAACACTCAACCATCACTTTGGATCGGTGGAAATCCATCCTCCGATCCTTTCAGGGAAAAACGTTAAATGACCTCATGCAGTCGGGCGTCCTGTTTTAGTTTAATGAGCAGCTCCTTCTCGATGGCAATAGATGCCAGAGAGTCGGGTCTGTCCGGTTGCATTCCGCGACTCCGCGAGTACGCTTTAATGTTTTAATAATTGAGAGTTGAGAAAGATCACTTGAAATTAACTCTGTCTTCTCTCCAAACGATGGCCTTGGCCAAAAGGCAAACGAAGGAGATCAGAAACAGGATCGCTAGGTGGTGTGAAGGCGGTGGCCATAGTAGTTCATATCAACTCTCTCTCACTACCCGCCAACATTTCAAACTTCCCTGATGACATCACCGGGGGCCAGCGCCGGCATATTGCTGGGCCCTGGGGGCGTTCTATCACTACACATCAACATTTGATTGGCTGATGACACACGTCAGTCAAATTTATTACCCAATGGGAGGTGGTAGCTTCAGCAGAAGGCTAGCAATACTTCTAGTGCTGGCCCCGCTGGTCCATTCAGCTGAGCTCAGCCTTACAAAAAGAACCGTTTTCCTTCTGGAATTATATTGTAATGTACTGAAAGAAATACGGAATTAAGATACGTTCAGACACACATTAATGTCATTTTGAAAATAAAATAAAATATATATATATTATTTAGATTTTGACAGGGCCAGCAGAGAAGTCGCTGCTGGCCCACCACACCATTCTCGCTCTGTGTGATTTTGGGCCAAGAGATAATGATAGATAACAGGATATACTTTAACTGGCGCTCTGACTAAAGCATAATGAGCCGCACAGTAATCTCCACTTAGTGGCGATTAGTAGTTAGTATTAGTAGTTTAGTTCACCGTTTGAATATTCACACCTCACTGTTGCCTAGTACCGTGTCAGCAAGAGGTGGAGATCTTGAACACATTAAATTTAAAAAAAATGAACAGCGATTTGTCTAGAACAGCAGCGGCTTTCATTAAGCACAGTTTAACTGCTTGGAGGAATGCCAAGAAACACTGGAGGTGGCCTTCACTCAGGACAGCTCTTCGGCGGGCCAGTGTGAGAGCTCCAGTTTCGCTGACGAACGAGGAGAGGATAAATGAAGGGAGGAGGGCAAGGAACTCAACACCCTGGGGTGATATGGGCTGTTGCTGATGTCTCCGCCATCAGACCGCTCCATCAAACCGTCTGTGTGTGTGTGTGTGTGTGTGTGTGTGTGTGTGTGTCTGTACCTGGGGGGATTGCGGTTTCCTGGTCAGCCGTCGCCTCTCCCTGGCTGACAGCTGCGGGGTCTCCCTCTGCTCCGGGGTGGGGGGGACGGGGTAGGCCTCCCCCAGGGGATCTGAGACACACACACACACACACACACACACAATATGTATTGATATATAAAGTTACAGCTTTAATAACATTTCTCATATCACATTTTTGTCAGCTTAGTTTTTTGGTCTTCTTGTTTTTGCTTCTTATCTCTTTACGTTGTGCTGTGACCCTGACGTTTCCTGTCTGGGATGATTAAACTACTTTCTTATCCTCTCTTATCTTAAAATCCTAATCTTGTCTAGAAAACAGCTACACCGATTGCATAGTTAACTCTAGGCCAAGTCTTATTGTAAAAGTCTAAAGAAACTTTAGAATTCCGTTTCAACTGCAATAATAAAAATAAAGGTAATGGGAATTTATTGAGAGGAAAAATACACTATATATTTTTAGAAGTGATATTTGGCAACATCTCCTAGTCCAACTCTTTAGCTGGAACAGCAACATACAATCTAATTTCCCAGCAGCAAAGTTAGAAACAGATCAAGTGTCACCACCTTACCTATGAAAGCACTGTCCGATTCTAGCAGAGATCCTCTGGCAGAGCCCGCCGTGTTCCCCCTCTGCGCTCACACACACACACACACACACCAAGTAAGTGCACACCAGACACACAGACAGACAGACAGACACACACACACACACACACACACACACAGGAGTATACATGAAGTGGGACCTTACATTGGATCATCATTTGAATGGACCCTGCAAAGGTGCGGCGAAGTTAATAAAATAAATCTCCCCATCCCTTGCAGTGCCTACTTATGCAGCGGAAGGAGAATCCAGACAAATAAATGTGCTGCCTATAGCCAGCTGATGTACTGGGGATTAAGTGGGCCTGGGATTATGGCTATTTTAATGTTATAATAAAGCTTTAAGACCCTTTCTTCCCCTGATCTTCCAGACTAGAACTGAGAGGTGACCTGGTTTTCTGATATTAACACAACGCTGGAGGATCGATTGTTCCCTCCTCTGCGCTCCGCTCATCTTATGCACATGACGCATGCATAATGACGGTTTTCTAGTCATCCCATTGAATAAAGAAAGTAAAAACCCACAAGACGGCGGGGACTTGATGGAGGTGTTGCTGTGTCCAGCGGTGCTCACCTGGTAGAGTCTGTGGTAGGGGGCGTTCCCGTCCAGGTAACCTGGAACAATGAGGAGAGAGAGAGCTCTCAGTACACAGTGCATATCTCAGGGGGATTCATTTACATTGCATTTGACAATTATGGGATTGAGCTTTTATCCAAAGTGACTTACAACCGTTAATACACACATTGACACAGCGACGGCGGAGTCAACCACGCAGGGCGACGGCCGGCTCGTCAGGAGCGGCTAGGGTTAAGTGTCTTTCTAAGGGACACATCGGCGCTCAGCTAGGAGGAACCGGGGATGGAAATTCCGACCTGCTCTTCCTCCTGAGCTAAGCCGACCCCATGCAGCCGCTGAACACGTCCGTCACGGTTCTTTGGGTCCACACACACACACACACACACACACACACACACACACACACACACACACACACACACACACACACACAGCTGCATATATCTCTGTGTTAACGAGCCTATCAGACGCCTCGTCTCCAGATATATATGCTGGACTTTCACACACATTTTTAGCGGGCGGCAAGGGAAGCAGACATTGCGTTTTACTGCAATGATTCAACATTTTCCTACTTTATTGCCAGAATATTATTCACCCTCATTCCTATAGTTCGTGTTCTGAATCAAGTTTTCATTGGATGAAATATTAGGGGGATTTGCTGGCGGGCTGGCGACTGGCCGGTTGTGATTGGTTGACTGGTTGATTGTGATTGGTTGACTGGGCGATCAGGGTTTGATTGATGGCTGAGACACAGAGCAGAACAGGGGACTGACCGTCCTGGGCAGTTCTCAGGGGGCCGGACATGGGAGGATGGTCCCTGTAGCCCCGCCTCCTCTGGCTGGCCACGCCCCTGTCTCCCTCGCGGACCCTGGGAAACCCACTGGAGAGCGCCCTCAACTCACCCTCTGCACGCACGCACACGCACACGCACACACACACACACACACACACACACACACACACACACACAGGAAAGTAGTCTACACAGTCTAACTGCAAATCCATTACCACAAGAAGACAAATGTCGAATGAATTCAAAAATATCCATGATGTCTTTAGTCAGTCTCTGCTCGGCTCCGCACGTCCTTCTCATAAAAATTCTGGTGCGGAAACTCAATTCTGGGAGGTTATTATTACCATTTCTATGTAAATGTATTCGTACCCATGTTCAGGGCCGCTCATATAACCCAATGTTCCACCAGAGCTCGTAGCGGGCGTGATTTACACATCTACATATGAACGAGCGTCTTCCACGAAACAAGGTCGGCCGCGCGACTGGACGCCCCGACTACCTCACCTTCAGCGTCTCAAAAATTTATTTTTAGATCGTAACTTAAGATGAATCTCCATCCCTGTAAAGTACACACGTGAGCTGGCCCACCAGAGACCCCCGGACGCGTGCCACTGCAGACGTGAGCTCCTGAGAGCCAGTGTTGCCAGATTGGGCCAGATTCTCACCCAATCTGGCAACCCTGGCTGCAGCCAAATTGGGTCTGCCGGATTGGGTGGGAAATCTGGCCCGATCTGGCAGACCCAATCTGGCTGCAGCCAGGTACGTCCCCTACAGTAGAGACAGTCCCCTAAAGAGGATTGTAACCCGACCCATCAAATCCCCCCTACGTCCCTCCCAGTATATCTCACAAGGCACTGATAAACCTACAATGAAAACGTTTGCACAGACACAATGGCCGGTTTGTGACTAAAACAAAAGTTCTGCGTCGGGCTTCTATGCGTTGTGCTCAGTGGAAACAGTCAAACTCCGCCCACACGCCCCTCCTAACACACTGCCTGCGATTGGTCAGCAACGTCATGGGATTACACCAGCACCGGGCCTCTATATAAAGGGTCAAACGGCTCCAGAGAGCTCGCCTCACCGCCGGGGCGGAGCTGCAGGGAGTCGTGGATGCGCTGCAGGGTGGCGGGCTCAGGGTTCCTGGACAGCGGCCGGCAGACCGCGGCCTGCAGGCGGAGGCGTGCCATGTCGAACACGTCCACCGGGGGGCGCTCCCGCAGCCTACACACACACACACACACACACACACACACACACACACACACACACACACACACACACACACACACACACACACACACACACACACACACACACACACACACACACACACACACACACACACAGATCAGCCCTGTAGTGCAGTGTTTTTGCTGTTCAAAGCGGTCACTGCGGTGTCTATGTATATACACACGTCTATGCTGTTAACTTCGTGCAACATACTAATCACATTGTTAGCCATCACATGAATAATGATGAATAATTAGGATGAATGGATGATGAGTAAAAATGAATAATGCCTGATGTGTAACGGTATTACCATCTTTAACGTAAGATAAGTTAAGATCTATAATGTGTCATCAAACTACCACTTAAAAGGTGCTGTCGGGAAGACTGGAGAGTTGTAATTACAGACAGCAGTAAAAAGACATCCCCAACATCCCCAAAAGATTGCTCCTCCCTGCTCTCTCCCTCCGTCATTGAGAACGGTTGCATTTCATGCACCTGTGAATGACAGGCAAGATGGATTCCTCAACCAATCAGAGAAGAGATGCCCTGATTAGTCAGAAATTAGCTCTTAAATACAACTTCTCTTTACTTTTTACACCGTTAATGTTTAATGGCCTTCTGGGACTGTAACTTTGTTCTGATCTCCCTGGAATCCCCCCCATCTATCACTCCATTCACAGCCCATCATGCACAGCCCTTGATGCTGGTGCCCAAGTGGTGGTTGGGGAGCCCTTTGGGGCCGGGCTCACCGGTCTCTCAGCGGAGACTCCCGCTCCTCCCAGTCGCCCTGCAGCAGCCCCTCCTCCAGGCGCCGCTGCTCGCTGCGCAGCTGCCGCCGCAGCGCAGACAGCTCGCTGAACACGTCACGCTTGTCCTCTGAGTAGGGGGGGGAGGGCACACACACACACACACACACACACACACACACACACACACACACACACACATCAGAAGTTACCTTTTCTGTTGGGAATTTATTACCATTGAGCTCTTTCAAAGGAATTTGTGTGCGTGTGTGGGTGGGTGGGTGGGTGTGTGTTTGCGTGTGCGTGTGTGTGTGTGTGTGTGTGTGTTTTCGCGCGTGCGTGTGTGTGTGTGTTTTCGTGCGTGTGTGTTTTCGCTCGCGCGTGCGTACGTGCGTGCGTGCGTGCGTACCTGTGGCACGGAGGTGGTTCTTGCAGGCCGGAACGGGGGGTGACTGAAGGCCGGACAGGGAGCGCTCCTTCACCATGGGAGAGAGGAAGAGTCCATCAAACCTCTCACTCTCTTACAGGCTGGTGCTCAGAGAGCACGTCTCAGACCAACTCCCACTGTGTTGGGAGTTGGGGTTTATCTGATAATATGATGGAATAATGTCTATGGAGAGCGTCAGGGCGAGTTGGACATGGAGTGCGTGCGTGCGCGTGCCTCTACACACACCGACATGGGAGCAGTAGAGCGCTGGCTGTCGAAGGTTGGGGGTCGGGGAGTGTAGCGCGGGGGTGTCCCCTGTCTCCGCTGCAGCGTGGGGATGGGGGGGGACGGCTCCCTGTGGACCTGCTAGGACACACACACACACGCACACACACAAACACACTGAGATACCACAAACGCAACCCCCTCTTTGCCTGCAAGACACACGGGGTTGGACGTTTGAAGGGTTCGACTCTATCCTTGCCGTGCACATTGGATCACGACAGAGAACAAAGCAGAAGCCACCAGATGTATTTAGAAGCCCCCGCTACGATTAACGACGAGTCGGAAGGAGCAGAACGCCAGCAGCAGCAGTAGCAGCGTGTCGTCATGGTAACCAGCGCTGCGTGGTTACCTCCTCCAGGCGCGCCTGCCGCTCCCTCTCGTACTGCTGCCTCAGCTCGGCGTTCTCCTTCTCCTCCGCCTCCTGCTTGGCCCGCTCCACCTCCTTCTTGCGCTCCTCCGCCAGACGCACCAGCTCCTCGTTCTTCCTCTTTTGCTGCGGGAGGAGGAGCAGAGGAGGAGGGGAGAAGAAGGAGGTGAATGAGGAAACCAACATGGGAGATGTACTACGAATATGGAGCATTCCACCGTTGTTCATCGTTCCTTAAGATGACATCAAACCTTGATCAGACATGACTAGAGGTAATAACAATGTCATCTTCTTAACGTGTAAGTGCTCAAATTCCAATAAAAACTTTTTGCCTCAAGTCTGTGGAAGCATTGGGTTGACCGACGACCTGACCCACGTCAACTGTGTGATACTTCCTTTGTACCGTCGCTGTGTATGAGGGTTATAACCATCTACGTACATATGAAACGCGCCACACACTGGGGCGTTATCCTACACGTTTCCGAGAAGCTTAACCCTCTGGATGAATGAACGACCGGATCAGAGCGCGGGCTGGTCGCCTGGACCGACGGCACACCCCACCGAGGCAAGGTGCCGGTACGGCGTGTCACATATGGCACATTTCCACCGGAGGGTGCGGGTCGGGTTCAGTCTGCAGTCTGTGGCACGGGTCGCGTTTCCACCGCCAAAAGTGGGCGTGATCCGGACTGAGTCTCGCAGTACTCCTCCGTTGGGGTACTGAGACGCCTGAAAGGGTTCCGGCAAGTTCGAGCAACACACACCGTCAGTTGATTGGTTGACAGAATTGTCACCTCCGTGCGACAGGGGGATAATAGGCAAGTTACAGATCAAGTATGCGTTACGTTGCCTTGCATAACATAAGGCATTCTGGGATAAAAACGTCAGAAATGCTGGTGATAACTTCCCTACGCGACATGTCACATGGCTTTAAAAACTCGCGGGAGCTCCCTCCGTCTGCATTTCTGTGCATATGGTCTCAAATAAATGCGGACATAAGACACTCCCCTCAACATATCAAAACATTGCCCTAGTTGGTTGGAATTACCACGTGGGAAATGACACAACTCCTTTCAAAGAGGCGTGCCCTCTCCCAAACTATGCTTGTTCAAACTACGAGAAGTGCACCTGTGTCCGACTTGACGTGGTGGGAACTTGACGTGCTTCTGACCCGTGCCGGCGGATCTTCTCAAGTCTCGTGCATGCATGCGCTCAAATGCAGACGATCTGAAACACGCCTAACAACAAACAAACACATTACCCGCAAGGTATTTCTGGACAACGGCGAAAGCTTTGTTTAATGAAGAAAATGTTGCGCAAAAGTTTGACGCCCTTCTTGGACGTCCAACATTGTTGCTCTTTGTTCATTGTGTGCGTTCTTCTTTTTCCTTGGATTTATTAGCAGGCTACACTGTGTCGGGCTGCTATGAGATCATGATGATTAAACGATTAAACCCCGCCCTACCATAAGGGTACTGTCGGCGGTGGAAACGCGAGCCGTAACTGAGCTGGGCTACACTGCACCCTCACTACTGGGCTGAGGCGTGCTGGGCCCGAAGCGTACCCTGCCGGTGGAAAAGGGAGCAATAGAGAGCTGTTCAGTTACCATGACCGTGGTCCGGCGGTGAGTACCTCACACCTAACCCACTAGATAGGTAAGATCGCACTCACCCAGGGACGTTCAGGGACATGCTTCAAGTACTGAAATAAGTAGGGACAGACGCTAAGTTACGGGCTGGCTAACGGTAGGCAGTAGCCCGTAACGGCCGGTTCCAGCCATGTCTCATAACCTTGGCAGCGGTGGCTCCTGAAGGCAGGGTCCGGACTCACCTCCGTCTCCTTCTGTTTCCTCCGGTCCTGCTCCTCCTCAAACTCCCGCTGGATGTGAGCGCGCTGCTCCGCCAGCTTACGCTCCTCCCTCGCCTCCTCCAGACGGCTCTGCTCCTGCTCCTCAGCCTTCTGCCGCCGCTTCTCCTCAATCTACACACACACACACACACACACACACACACACACACACACACACACACACACACACACACACACACACACACACACACACACACACACACACACACACACACACACACACACACACACACACGAAACAAGACATTTAATACACAATGCTATAAAAGTTACATTCTTCCCCAACAGTTCTAACCTTGAATGCTGAATAAGGCAAGAATCTACACTGACCGACCCGAGGCAAAATGAAAACATAAAAAAAGCATTTTGTCTTTAGGGAAGCACACTGACAGCATATATTACCATTGCACAGGAGATGATAAGGAATGTTTTGCCCCGGCAATAAAAGCAACCAAAACAAAAGCCAAACAGATATACAAGAGGGAGCCAGTTGTTCCTTGCCATAGGGCATCTGGTGTCCAATGAGGCGGAGGCCAGCAGGAGCACAACCCTGGTCTGTTATGCAGAGCCCACCCCAGGGACAGCCTGGACCTTTACCTGCTCTTTGAGGTAGACTTTGTACTTGTCCTGCTCCTGGACCTGCTGGGCCGAGGGCTCGTTGGCGAACACACTGCCTCTGGCAAACGTGGGCGTCTGCACATGGGCAAAACCTAGTGGAAAGGAAGAGCAAAAGGAGACATCGCAAATGTCGCGGCACTGCTCTGCTGCTTCAGTGCATCAGAATCAATCCAGGAATCACAGGCTCAATAAATATTACAATTTAATATAATATAAACATGAAAAACATTGCATGTTTGACTTGTATACGTATTTCTCTGTAGATGTGAAGGCATGCATGGCCAATATTAGCTATCACTACCATTACTATGTATCAAAACCCATCATACCCTATGATTATTCATTATTACACGGCTCTTCCCAATGCTGTGGAACGCTCCGTTCACTTGCATGGGCCTTCCCGACTTTCGGTGGTGAATTATTTAATTATTTATATCAATAATGACCGTTGCTAAGTATATAATGACCGCTGTCAAGGAAAGTGATTTTTTTCACGTCTTTTGTATCACTCCGCAAGTAGTCCGGAAACTTATCAACACCTGTGTATTGGGTTGCTAAGCGACGTCAACGTCTTTGGTGAACTATTTCTCTGCTGATCAACACTACAAATGGTAATTGTAAAAAGACACACCGTGTGAAGTTATTTTTTTCGTTTTGGCAAGTAACCGTGTAATAAGCGGGATAATGTATAGAACGTTGCCGGTCATTATCTAAAATAAGCCCCTTCAGGGCAAAGCAAGACAGACGCTTCGCGTCAGTGTCCTGTTCGCCCTGTCTGGGCTTATTTCCCGATAATGACCGGCGTTCTATACATTATCTCTTACTTATACCCCTCATTGGCACTTGTAAGGGAGGGAAGGTGGTGGGGGGGTCGGAGTTGGGGGTAAACTGTCTCTTTGTTAGTACCTTGTTTCACAGAATGATTCTGTGTATTCATTTCACTTCATGTATGAGGTGTACTGTATATCTGTTATGCTCAAAATCAAAAAAATGAATCATAAACATAAAAACACATTGTTGTCATGCAACGTTTATTGCCTCATTGCTACTTGGTTGACATGTCGTATCATCATGCAGACCGCATTGGAAGGTTCACTGCCGTGTTGCTCTGTCTTGTGAGGATCCAGTGTTGTTGCTAGGACACCAGAGACCCTGACTCGGCTCATACTAAAGATGAAGAGAGTGCGGTTGCCACGGTACCAGAGACTCTGTCGCTGGTGGCGGGCTGGTCGGCCTGGGGGGCCATGGCGACGGCGGCGGGGGCGGGGCCTCTCTTGGCCCTCTGCTCGGGGCGGGTGTAGGCCTCCTCGTTCAGCTTGTGCATCTGGTGCAGGTCGGCTGGACACAGGAAACAGGAAGTCAATGGGACAAGTACGACAGGAAACAGGAAGTCAACGTGTGTCAAGTACGACCGGAAACCGGAAGTCAACGGAAAAAGGGACCACAGTCTCAACAGTTAGCTGCGGGAAACCATTTAAATATACAAATAATATTATAATAATAATTCTTAGATTTGGATTAATACCTATAACAATGTAACAAATTTGACATTGTGGAAGGCGTTTTTTCCACAACACGCATATGAAGCAGTTCTATATATTCTGCTCAATGAGGCCTAATCTGTTGTGACTTTTACGTGGTTTAAACACTTGAAAATAATGAATAAGCCTATCAAGGTGTCCCCCAGCCTATGAAGAGCGAGTTCAACCCCTGCTAGGTACAGACCACCATCAGATTAACTTTTCACCAGACCAATACGAGCTACCGTAATTAATATATGAATGTATTAGGAGCTCAAACAGAGGCCGGTCTCTGTGATGGAGAGCTTCGTTCTGTCTGATTACGCAAGGTGCTCAAATCACCTCATGATAAATTCTGAATTCTGAATACATGCGAGCAATGCCTATCAGAGTACAGCTTAGCACAGCAATACCATTCAGTTTAGCAGAACTGTGACTAGGGAGTAAGGACCGGGAGAATCCTTCAGCAGAGCGAGTGGTACGATGTGACAGCTGCTGCTGGCACTTGGTTCATCATCTGTAATGGTTTCAAAAAGCTGCCCGACTTCAGACGAATCTTTCCCCGATATTGTGCATCCTCCTGGACTAACGGTCTAGGATGCGCTCTACTTAGGAATGAGAGTGATTGGATAGTACCACTGCCATGTCTCAAAGGGCTCATCAGTCAAACAATGGACATCATTCAATGAAGGACATTTATTGAAAGCCAAACATAACACAGCAAATTGCACACAGAAGGCCGACAATCAATCCCCCACAAAACAACGGGAGGGAGACCTACTGAGGAGGTTGCCGGTGCTGTCTCTGAGCGGGGCCCCTCCGCCGCCGCGGCCCCAGGGCTGGTGGTTCCTCATGTCGGCCTCCAGCCGGGCCTCGTACCTCTCCCGCTCCTCCTGCTCCACGCGGCGGCGCTCCTGGCGCTCCAGGATCTGGGAAATGCAAGAATCACCAAGCAACCGATTGCTGTTATTCCATTACGATGAAGAAGTACCAAGATGTCAGCGTGGAAGGTGCACGACATCATGTGAAACTCTCCAATGGAACGAAGAAAAGCTTTTTACTGGGTATTGTTTTTGTATATACTTTTTATACTTTTTTGACAGTGACAAAACTAAAAAGGCTAACTAACAATCTGCTAATTATTAACTAATTATCTGCTCCAAAGAACAGTTCCTGTGAACAGGAATGTAACATGTAACATGAGGACACTGGGTAGAAGGGGTTCAGCATCACGCTAACGGAAGAATTGGCAGACCAGGCCTGCACTCACTATGCCTCTTCTCTCTTCCACATGAGTCTCTAGGGCGTTCATGAACTGACTTATACCAAGCTTAGTGTACCAAGCAATGTGACTCCTTGGCTTCACTGAATTGTTTGTAATGACTTCCAAGACGCTACGCACAATACCATCATAGCCCTGCTGTTGCATTTACGCCACCACCTTACATTTAGTCCATTATATAGCAGCACCTCCAAAGTAGTAATATAAACACCCTTTATTGAATGTGATCAAATCGGTGCAAAACTGCTTTTCTGATTTATACCACAAATGCACAAAGTGCGGAGTAGATGGCAAAGAACAGCCCTATGTGTAAGAGCCTCTAGCAACTAGTGCACAAGTTAAACAACACAACAACCAAATCTTATGACAGCAAAATCAAGTGATAACTACAGGAAACTATTAAGGCAGGGTCAGCAACTGACAAGGCAGCTCGGAGGATCTGGGGTAGAGGCTGCACTGGGGCATTTGATACACTATCAGGGGCAGGTTGAGTCTATGGGAGGGGCTTGTTATACAACACTATCAGGGGGAGGTTGAGTCTATGGGAGGGGCTTGTTATACAACACTATCAGGGGGAGGTTGAGTCTATGGGAGGGGCTTGTTATACAACACTATCAGGGGCAGGTTGAGTCTATGGGAGGGGCTTGTTATACAACACTATCAGGGGCAGGTTGAGTCTATGGGAGGGGCTTGTTATACAACACTATTTTTGAGTTTATGGGAGGGGCTTGTTGTTTAAATGTCATTTATTTTACCTGCTTGTAAAGTTCACTCCGTGGTCTGCCTGGGTCTACCTGCCAAATAGATAACCACAGGCTGGGCATGCAGTCAAATCTCTCCCTCTCCCCTTCTCTCCCCCCCTCTCTCTCTCACTTCCTTGCACTCATGCCTCGAGAAGTGAACATAAGGTGTACCGGGCGGCCGTAGCCATTAGCACCCACTCAGGACAGCACTTCACAGTCAGGCCTTCTGCACGCGGGCAGAGACCCAGCGCTGACCGCTCGTGGGTCAAAAGGTCAGGTGGGACGTGACAATGTTTCTGAGAGGAACTGTTAAGAGCTGTCAGAAACGTCCCATTGGTGTACTCTCCAAGGACTGGTTCTTGAAGTGCTCCGGGTGTAAAAAAAATAAATATATATACATATTTTATGCTCCAATTTGATTCTGGCAAGCATAAAAAGGTGCCGATTCAAACAAACGCTTAACGCCCAAAGATCGCAAATTTTAGTAAATATCTGTAGTGCAACCCAAAAAACGAAATAGTATCATGTTTTCTGTAGCTTCATATAGGACTCAAGTCTATTTTGGACATGAAAATTCAAAAACATAACAAAACATTATTTCCACATTATTGTATCACCTGTGTGCGGACAGGGCTGTGAGCTCTGGGCCATGAGACCTTTCTGTTGTATGGGAGGCTCGGTAGGAAGGACTCTCAGTAGTTCTCCTGTCTGATAGGAACCAGCGCCGGGCTAATGGGAGGCCTACCTGCTGCTTCAGGGCCTCCTTGTAGCTGTTCATCTTGTCCTTGGTGCTGCGGGCCCTGTCCCCGGGGAACGCCCCCGCCAGAGAGTCAACGGACGCCGCCCCTCCAGCGGCCCTCAGGGGGCTCCTGTCAAACCAAAAGAACGGAAATCAGGGAATGACGGCTGGATACAGAAAATAGTATTATCAAAAGTTTGGGCTAGGGTTTTATAAAAAAAAAAGATAAGCACTGTTTTTTTTTTCCAATGAAGATAACATTAAATTAATCGGAAATATAGTCTAGACATTGTTAATGTGGTAAATTACTATTCCATCTGGAAACGGCAGATTTTTAATGGAATATCTACTAGGTGCACAGAGGCCCCCAGCCACCATCCCTCCTGTGTTCTAATGGTGCATTGTTTAGCTCATCGTGTTAAAAGGCTAATTGATGAGTAGAAAACCCCACAGCTGAAAACTGTTGAATAAAAGTGTTAGTTTATATGGAAAACATGAAATTGTCTGGCTGACCCCAAACTTTTGAACGGTAGCGTACATCTTAATATTATGAATCAGCATTCTCTTTGCGTCTCTGCTGCTCCTCTACCTCCGACAGAGAGACTCACCTCCAACTTACAACGTAAACACACTGCAGCTCCCACCATGGCCTCGCTCTCGCCCCGAGGTGACCAATGGCGTGTCTCCTCAGTGTTCAAACCCCAGGAGAAGCCACCGTGGGGGCAGGGGGGGACATACCGTGTAGCAGCAGCAGCAAGAGGAGGAGGATGGGGGGTGTCTGGGACGTGGCTCTCAGCGTAGTGACCGTGCTGGCTGTGGTGTCCGAGCTGGGGCACGCTGCCCCCTGGTGGCACGGTCCAGTAGGACGCGGGAAAGCCACCGCTGGTCCCAGGCAGCTGCGGACCACCTGAGGGGAGGCACAGTGGATGGGGTGACACTTTACACGTGATGAGACGTTCCCTGACCCATGTGCTGTTGTCATGTTGTGTTGTTATGTAGAGATACTTGGAAATGGATGGAAAAATAAATTCAAGTTCAGTGAATGAAATCGATTTGGCTGAACAGACATAATAGTGGGACGGGAATTCAGTTCGAGACACCGTGAAATTAGACATTATTTTCCTCTCTTTAGCTAATTGTCATGGCCATTTATAGTACTCTAACCATTTCCCTGTATTTTGGCCCTGGCAGGCGTAAAATTAGACCCAATGTAATCCTGATGGTCCAAACAACTCCCTCCCATGATTCGTTGTCATGTAGAGATACTTGGAGATGTGTCAGAAATTGTCCTCCAATTCAATGAATAAAATGACTTGGAGCCAAGGGAGAATACACATGGTAGGTTGTGTAGGGACAGACAGACATGTGACAGGGCTTACAGTAAGGGAGGTGTGTAGGGACAGACAGACATGAGGCAGTGCTTACAGTAAGGGAGGTCCGTAGGGACAGACAGACAGTGCTTACAGTAAGAGAGGTGTGTAGGGACAGACAGACATGGGGCAGTGCTTAGAGTAAGGGAGGTGTGTAGGGACAGACAGACGGTGCTTACAGTAAGGGAGGTGGTGGGGGTTTAGCTCCACAGCGGTGCTGTTGCCATGGTAGTGGCACGCATCCTGACACAGGCCCCGGTACGCAGCTTCAGGGAGCACTGCCGGTGGGTGTGGCAGGTAGGAGGGGATCCTGGACAGATATGGTTTCAGAGTAACTTTCAATACTAAGACAATAGCATGAAATATACATTTCCTGAAAAGCGACTTCAAAATATGAAGAGTGTGCGTGTGCGTGCATGCGTGCGTGCGTGTGTGTGTGCGCATGTGTGTACCTGAGGGCCCGGTGCAGCGGGGGCGGGCCGGGCGGGCAGTAGGGGGACAGCAGGCCTTCCCCCAGGGCAGCGCTGTACTCTAGCAGGGGGGACTGGAAGGCCGCGCGGCCGGGCTCTGGGGGAGGGTTCTCCCTGGCGGGCCGGCCGCCGCCGCCGGTGTAGGCCTCCCTCGCCACTCCCTCCCTCCTCCGGGTCAGGCCCATGTATTTGATGTGGTCCAGCTGGGTGTCAGACACAACATGGGATGAACACAGCTCTAAAAAAGGCCACGCCCTCTGACTCCGCCTGCGTCATTCTGGGGCAGGGCTCCCCTGTAAAGGCTTCTTTCTTTATATGAAACAACTAATGAACCATGCAGCTGGGTCTTGCTGTCTCCTAGCGACTCAGTAACTGCACTAGTAACTAGTTAGGTTTGGTAACCTTTTCTCAAGGGTCAATTAGTTTAAGTAGAAATCCCGATCTTTGGTGGTTAGTGCCTTGCACACATTGACAAACAGTTGCGGCCACATTGTGGAACGCACCCTACCTAAACCACCACTGTTTGCCAACTGTAAAGGACGCGTTCACACCAAACGCTAAGCGAATATTCTACTTGCGTTACTTTGGCGGGGTTGCTCGCGCAAACGGCAAACTATGCTTGTGTGAGTGATTCAGCGTCGAGACAAATTCGTGAGCATATTTCAACCTGAGCGGATGAATGAATTTTGATTGTTCGTGCCGCCCCTTCGCATGCAAGCTGAACCCTGTCAGCACCAACACTTAATCAGCAGATGACCAGATAAAGCCAATAACAGGTGATGCATGCAATAGCATGTATTCACCAAGAGAGGGAGTCATTCAAACCCGAGTTCGGTTCTGTTCCCCTCTCAGGGGAAGGTTTTCTTTGCGCTGTCAACGTCACAAAAATTTGATTTTACAATTACATTAAAATACCAAAAATCGAATAATAAACTATGCTTAATAGACTATGCCATAAACTATGGCTGAAATACAAAGTACATCCATATATGATGATGGCTAATTTTCCATCATCATATAATCATAATTCACAAATTATACTAAATAATTGCCCACTGATGCTCCCAACTGAAATCTGGTGTTTCTAGTTTGTCGAGTAAGTACACATAACACACCGTGTCTAACCACACAGTAAAAGCATTATGAAGCAAATGAATCCACTTTGCATGCAATTAGTCCTTCCATCTCCACATCTTGAAGCCCATTCGTTCTGATTAGTTTGCTCTGTGCTGGCGTCTGACTGACCTGCTTGTCTGGTTCTGGTGCTGCTGCAGACATTCTCAGCTCCAGCTCCTTCTCCCTGCAGCCAGGACAGAGCACAAGGTTCTAGAAGATACTGTCTGGACATTCACAAGCTGTTGAGTAGTTTTTAAATCAACCCATGTATTTATGTTTGTCTTTAGTACAAAATAAAAGTACATTTTATACAAAATGTTCTTAGACTTAAGAGCAGGTGGACTGTCATATTGTCTGGTTAAATTATTTGTATTTACTTCTACCCCACATAGAAGAGACACACTAAAGGCTAGCTTTCAAACATTTTTAACTAAACATACCTAAGCGTTAGCCTCTCTAATGTAAGCCAACATCTCTTAGATAATACCTAAACATACCCATCTGCAATGTTAAATTAAAAATACCACTTTCCATTTAAACTTGATCAAACCATGGCAACCAAGGCAAGTTACAAATAGATGAACTACACAATCCACTGCATCGCATAAGAGTTTAAACTTGCATCTTAACTTGAGATCAACCAAACAGTGCCCAAGGTCATGTGTATATCCAGGCATAGTTCACTACACAGTGACAATGAATCCTTCCCCACCTCCTCTTCCTCCTCTGCTGGTCGGCTATCTGCTCCTCCAGCTCCTGTCTGTAGCGCTCCTGCCTCTTCCTCAGGGCCTCCTCCGCATCCGCTGCCCCTGAAGAGGAGCAGGAGGAGAGAGAGAGAGACAGTTTGGTGTGAATCTATTAATGGTTGCAATCAGTTTTTCCTCAAATCCCTGAACATCAGTTTTCCCCTCTTTGTTCATTATCTTTATCAAGGGCTGGGTCGTTGGTTCATTTCCATAGATATGTCTGCACATTTGACAGAATGACAGACCATTCATTCCGAAAAAAATACCACAATCATCGCAGAGGTGTATGCTATGATTGAGATAGCTACACTTGTCTCATCTAGTTTAAGAACTAGATGAAAATACCAAGGAAAGCATAATCCTACACGTAATCTTGACATGCACTTTCTCTCATGATTACAAAAACATCATGGTGCTTTTGTTAATGCAAGAAACAGCACGTATCACAGCAGTATTTGCTAACGGTGGAAGAATGTCTTCTCACCAATTAAAAGTCCAGTTGCAAACTCAGTCTGGTCTCTGTTGGTCAGCCTGGATCTCCGGTCTGCTCTGGCGCCCCCTGTGACAGGTTCCCTTTTCTCCCTGATGGACCCAAATCAATGAGCACATATGAAATAATAGGTCATGGTCAAGTTACAAGACATTTTCACATCTGTGAATGAGGCATTTGCTTCCACACCAAATCAATGCAATCCATGCATATATTGAAGAGGAGGACATAAGGGACTTATACCCAACTCTGATGGAAGATTAACATTTGTAGTTTAAGATGGTTGTTGGTATGGAAGAGGTGTTGTGACCGGCCTTTAAGAGTAAAGTGGTGACAAATACAAGGGCTCAGATCCATGATGTTGGGGCTTTAGATTTTCTTCTACACCAGATCATAACGCTGTGCAAATAAGAAAGCATTGTGTTTCTCATTTGGTTTCAAATGTTATGCATTTGTTGGACCAACAACAGGGACTGGGGATATGATTATTTATTTAATTCAAATGAATGAAACGTGGATTGTATTCAATGAAATTAATTTAAAATAGGTACTAACATGACTCTGATGTTGAACCATCTACTCTTCTCTTTCATCACTTTCCCTTCCCAATATTGGTAGAACCGTTGGCAGGTAGGATCCTTAGAGGGAGCATTGTGCCCCAAGGAGGGTGGCTGGGATGACTGACAATAGGATACATCAGGGTTTCCCACAGCACTTTACAGCCGCCTAAGCAACACACGCCTGCCACCTTAACTACGCTGTCAAAAAAAAAAATTATCTACATTTCTTTTCATAAAATTCTTACGTTTTGAATATTTTTAAAACTTTAAAATATTTTAAATATTTCACAAATTAAGTCACTGTTCTTGTTCCAGGTGTTATTTTGAAAAGCTGCTTATTTTTAAATTGTCATTTTTATTTAATATTTTGTGTTTAATACATTTAAACACTATAATATAAACAAATGTATATTCGGGAAACCCTGTATATAATACAGTACTTCTCCAAAGTTGTATTTCTTCACTGCTATTCTTAATCTTAACAAGCAGCCAAGAAAAACAAACATTGGCCAGAAAGTAAACGTCAGCGCTCGGTGTCAGCAGCCTGGCGGCGGTCAGGAGGTCGATGCAACGGTGTCTCGTTTCACCTGGGTGAGAAGCGCTCAGTGCTGCTCGATGCCCCCTAAACACCCAGAAGCCTTCAGTCCACCCAACAGGGGCTCCCTCCCCGAAGACCTACCCGATAGCCCTGTACCAACTGCTGCTCTCCGCGGCGGCCTGGACCCCCATGTGTCTCTGCTGCTGCCTGCCCTCCGCAGGCTCCAGCCTCTCCTCCCCGCCTCCACCGTCGTCCTCCTCATTCCCAGACTCCCGCTCCAGCGGCTCCTCGTCACTCCCCTCTCGGTGGGAGGTCCGGCGACGCCGCGGTCGGTTGGCCCTCTGCGTGGGCCTCCTGCCCTCCGCCGGGGGGGCGGCGTCCCTGCTGGCGCCCGCTCCGCGCTTGGCGTGGCTGGGGAGGCGGGGGCCCTGGCTGAGGGTAGGGGGGTGGGGCAGCAGATGTTCCTGCGGCGGGAAATGGACAAAACATGTACGGCGGTTTCAGTGGCAGGGATCATATATCGAGTCCAGATGGAACACACACACAAAATCATGCATCGCGCAAACACACACAATCACAGGCATCTTTTGTATTTGAATTGAGGTGGTTATTAACAGCTATACCCATTAGATAAATACATGAAGCAAATAAAATAAATAGATGAAAGAAAGACATTTACCTTGGCAGACCGGCCTTCACAGGCTCTGTTCTGTCCGGTGTCAAGGCGTTTTTTCTGCCATAAAAACACAAGCTTATTGTTAAGTACATGGAAAGGAACTTTTGTGCTCAAACGCAAAATATGAATAGTTTAAAAGGAGTCAACAGTGGCAGCTGGGGTTTTTGATAAGAGAGTGTCTTTACTGCTAATATGAAGGTCAGGAGGCGTCCTGAAAGTGGTATGTATAAACCCCTGCATGTATTGTAGGACTCCTTCAGGATTCATATTAATCTTGACTGAGATAAGTTGGGGACTTGAGATTCATGCAAGATTCGCTTTAAAATGTTTGTTTGAGAACAACAGACTTGGAGGAGTGAGACTTGGGAAATGTGAGATTGGAGCCGGACAGGACGACACCACCACAGTGTAATTAATACGACACCTCGGCCATGTAGCGCCTGAAGTCCATGCGCAGCTCCTGTTGGAGCCCCTGTTTCTTCTTGGCATATTCCACTCCGAGAGGCAGACCAACGCAGAAGCCTTCCTCTGATCAAACACAAGAGCCAGACATCCACAAACTCTACATTTCATATGGATCCAGTCACGGAGCAATTATGAGGACAACAAAATAAACTAAAAAAGTTAGCGAGGGATAGATTCTGGCTGCTTTTAAAATGGTACCTTTGACCTGGACTGTAGTTCTACATGAGGGTGGGATGTTCTCCTTAAGGGCAGAATCCTGGGCTCTGCGGACATTGCTCTGTAAACCAAACAGAGAGAGCCGACTCAAAAGGTTGTTTAGCACATGACAGGGCAAAGAGATATCAAAACATATGACGTCCACAGTACATACATTAAGTCCCAAACAAATACCCTACCCTCATTTCCATGTAAGGAGGGTCTTGGTCCAAACTGGCCTTGTCCTCTGCCACTCTGGCTTTGTGCTCCCTGATGAAGGCCCGCAGCTCCTCGTCCATTTCCATGAGGACCACAGATCCACTGAGGACAACATGCAGTATGTATGCAGTCATGTTAATACGACTCAGCTAAGCCGTTTACAGCCCTGCTGTGGCTCTGGCTATGATGACATGAGGCTTTAGGTATTACGGCTTTCGTTTCCCATGGCTCAATAAGAGATCAATATTTTTGCATGCAATGTGTATGAAAGGGAAGTGAGTGTCATCAACAGTACTGTTGGTCCACAATACTGTACACCACGTCTATATCACACTGCAGAGATATCAACGCGTACAAAATCCTTTGGATCCTTGACCATCTAATAATTCAGTATTTCTTTACAGACACCAACACCTCATCATAAAGCGACAGTGTGGGACGCAGCACAGGTGAATAAACGCGGCACTGCGTCTTTAATAGTCGGTTGTCATGGAATCGACTGATAGCGTTTAGTTAGCACTCAATAGCTATCTGGTTCAGACGCTGAAAAATAACATGTCATCGTCATCACCATGCATGGCCATTCGGGATAAAGTGTGTGAAATGTGGTTCAAGTGTGTCATATGCACCTTGACCGACGGCGATGTTTAGACGTTGTAAACATGAGACGAGGAGCTACAAACTAGTGTGAACGCGCACAGGTATGTTCTGTGTTCACGTCATAAACAACGGACAAAGTAACCGTAACTCTTACCGCGGATGAGCCTCGGTGTAACGTGGAGGGTGTGACGGCGTGTGTCGGTTGGCGTTATCTCCCAACTGTTGCGGTCCGCTGCGGTCGGCTCGAGCTCAGCTGTTTGCTAGCATGCTAGCCTAGCTCAATCAAACTCACACTGGCCCTGCTGCGCGCCCTCGCGCGCGCTCCAGAGACGTCTCGACCTCGGCTCATGCCCCGCCCACAGATTATGTTCCCGCGGTCACCTCTCCGCAGCGGATTAACCGACTATTATATCAGTCGGTTAATATTAGTATAATATTTCATGCATGTTTATTACTTAACTAACTAACAACTAACTAAACTACCAGCGTGTCACTGGAGGTAATTTCCTCTAGAAACCCGCAGTAGTCATACATGTCACATAGAAGGGACCAGAGTTCCCTATTATTAGTCAGATGGATACAATGATCTTGTCTTGGCAATTTTACTATATATATATATATATATATATATATATATATATTCAATTCAATATATATATTCAATATTATCAATAAACTGTTTTGTTGTGTTGCAAAGATGCAGATACCCTAGATACTCCAGATTATATAGTTCTAAAGTTCTATGTACATAATATACAGTAACAGAAATCACACCCCCAATGTTGTTTTTGTCATTTTGCAATTTATTGCTTATATAAAGGCTCTAAACAGTTTTTGGTAAAAATAAAATCTATCAATAATAACAAATCACAAATAAAATCATCACAATGACTTTAACATGACATATTGCACAATGATAAGCCTTTTTTTTTTAACAATGATAACATAACAGAAGTGTCGCTGCTCTGGTCATGTGGGGATGTTCTGTGCAAAGACAGCCCACACGGACTGCATTTTGGGAAAATAAACCTGAACTTCTTCTGCTCCGTCTTTTGGCTACATCTCAAAACATTACACAGCCTATAAAGGATCTTGGCCAGATTACAACCCACACGAAACAAGTTTCCCTGACTACGAATGTGGTCGCGCTTGTGTGAGAGTGAACACTACAGCCTAGAGTTCCTTTAGGAGCCAACCGACCCACTGTTGACTCTGAGTGGAGTCCAGACGTTTGATGGACAGACCCTGTCTGTACGGGGGGGGGGGGGGGGGGGGTATGGATTTAAACTCCTTCTAGGCATGGGAAGAAAACAATCGCCGCAGTTTGAACGTGGAAGAAGCGGCAGGCATGAGTCCTGGTGAGTCCAACTGGTGAGTCCAACGATCAGACAAAACAATAGATCTGATACTGTGCAAAAGCATACAGCTTTTCACCTCTAGATTTGATCTACATCTGAGCAGATGGCGTGCTAACCGAGGAAGGAGTGACATCTATTTCATGGACAGCCATCGGATCAGATTTGTGCTACAGTGAGTTAGACGTCAGATGTTGTATTCTAGTGTGGATCTAGGATTTTGAAATGCCTCACTGCAAAACAAAAACCATACAAAAACAGAACAGCTCTCTTTAACAACGACAGGACTTCAGCCTCTACCAATGGTTCATCCCCCCGCTTCGGCTTGGCAGTTTATGATTGGTTCGACCACCGGGAGGTCTTAAAGACGAGCCAGCAGAAGTCAACGTCTGGCCTGTTAACATTGGCCGTGTGTGTGTGTGTGTGTGTGTGTGTGTGTGTGTGTGTGTGTGTGTGTGTCTGTGTGTCTGTGTGTCTGTGTGTGTGGTGTTCAGATGTGTTCCACTGCCGTGTTGAGCTCGGGACACAGTTCCTTCAGTAACATCTCCATCAGCACCTGGAAGAGACGGAGACGCAGAAGCAATCACAACCAACTCACATGGCTGGCACCAATGCTGGTGCGTTGGTCTGTTGAAGATAAGCCTTCTTCTAACACCATTACCCGAATCCCAATGTTGTAACAGTGTTAGAATGCACTGGTGCACACGCAAAAAGGTTACAGCATTCAGTTATTACTGCACTACAGTGTGTGTGTGTGTGTGTGTCCTGTTCCTACATAGAGCAGGTGTTTGTTGGCATTAGTCTCCTGCAGTGCGTTGAAGATCTTGATAATCCCAAAGCGAGCGTTCTGCTGGCCCACCAGAATCGCCAGGGCTTCTGTTGTCGAGCAAGAGGAAAAAAAAACATGATCAACATCCAGAACTGATGGAAAGCGCTCTCTCCAACCGCTATGGCGAACAATATATAGTTCATTGCAGCTGAATTTTACTAACAAATGTTTAAAGGCTGGTGGGTGTGGAGGATGTAATTGGTTACCAATCATTGCCATTCAAGATTAAATCCATACCCTTGAGCATATAGCATATGGCCATGTGGGGACGAATGCAAAATATTCCCTTGGATTTTTCATGTCGAAAATAGACTTGAGTCCTATACCAAGTGAGCAAAACGACAACTCCACTACTTTAGCGCTCAGTCTTGTTTTGCCCCATTTAAGACTTCATGAGTAATTTTGCCTTCTAGGTGTCGCTCAATAAAAACAATAAAGAAGTAAGTAGTTTGATGACGCAGATGCGTAACATGGGATCACAGGGGTTGTTGTCTTCACCACCAAGGCTGGTGAAAATCGGTCAGGTAAGTCAGCAAGTAACGTTCGTTAACGTGCTAACGTACCATGAGTTGAGGTGACTATTTTCACTGTTTACCCAGAGATAGTGGGCATATGGCGCCGTTGACATGCGATCGAACATAACGGTTAACGTCATTAAAACTTGGGATACGGAACAATTAGGATAAAGGTCGTTTGAAGATCTTTTTATGCGGAAATGTTACACTTTAGGCCTTTAAACCGATATGATCCTAATTCATTTTTGTATCACGCCACACACATTCTTGGAATTCGTGTGTTTGGGCTCTAGAGAGCTCAAAATGAAGGAGACTGCTTCAATGCATTCTCTACTTTTCATACACACTAAACCTCACAGACCAATGGGACCATTTCTCAATAAATATTAATAACCACATCATTAAATGAAGCCTGCTTCCTCGCGAGACAGACGCAGCAGTAAACAGCAGGGTTGGGTCCAGGACCCAGACCCTTACCAGGGATGTTGTCCAGGAGCTTCTGCTGGGCTCGCTCCTTGGTGTCCCGGCGCTCCGAGGCCGTGCGGGCATTGATGTGCGGCGCCAGCTTCCCATTGGGCCAGAACGCATCCCGGAAGATGTTAATGTAACAGACCAGCATCTGCTCACAAAAGATCCAGTTCACAGTGTCCCGGATCTGTCTGAAGGAGCACAAATAGATCACAAGGGACGAGGTTTAGAGATCACCGTTCACTCTACCAGAGGTGGAGAAGCACACCATTCCACTGCCATGGGCCTTGTTAACCCAGCGGCCGTCCTGCCTACACCTTAAGGCTGGTTTATACTCTGTAAAGTGCTGTACGGAGACACGGAGAGCCCTCTCCGTCGTCGGAGACCCTCTCTGTAGCTGTACATTCGCATCCAATATTTTTTAACTATCCGTCGACGCAACAGAGACGGCAAGGGCTGTGATTGGTCCTCTTACAAAATCATTTCCGGAATCACTTTGCACCTTATTTACTTGGCACCTTATGTATTTTGTACCTTGTTTACTTTGCACATTAAGGACCAATAAAACATCAAATACCATTTTAAAAGCATGACTACATGGTTAGTAGTCAGACTATAAGATCGATCAGGCGGCAAATTGCATTGCGTATCCGAGATCCCGACGGAGAACTGGGAAGGCTCGAGGGGTCTCCGTAGTTACGGAGTCGGATTACGGAGTCGGCGTAGTATCCACAGACGCTCAGAGCCACAGACACTCAGAGCCACAGACACTCAGAGCCACAGACACTCAGAGCCACAGACACTCAGGGCCACAGACACTCAGGGCCACAGACACTCAGGGCCACAGACACTCAGGGCCACAGACACTCAGGGCCACAGACACTCAGGGCCACAGACACTCAGGGCCACAGACGCTCAGAGCCACAGACACTCAGGGCCACAGACACTCAGGGCCACAGACACTCAGGGCCACAGACACTCAGGGCCACAGACGCTCAGAGCCACAGACACTCAGGGCCACAGACACTCAGGGCCACAGACACTCAGGGCCACAGACACTCAGGGCCACAGACACTCAGGCCTTAGTTTTCATAACTGACAATCAGCGATTACAGGACGGCTCAAAATTGAGACTTACTTGTTGATGGTGCGGCCAAACGTCACCTGGACTAGTGCAATAAGAGTCTTCCTCACCCACTTAAACACTAGGGAGCAACAGGAAGAGAAAGGAGGGGAAAATAATCATAACAGTATCAATAGTTAAGAATAACTCAGTCCCAAATTCACGGACACACACACACACACACACACAAGGAAGCTAAACATATAGGGCTAATGTCATGCCTCTATCAAATTGTAATCATTTTACGAATGAAGATAACGCAGGGAGCTGATAACACCATAAAGTAACAGACTCGGTGATGACGTCACCTTGCCGCGTGCGTCAACACCAGCAGATGGCATGGGAGACACATTTTGTCCAGCTTTCACGGAGCCACTGTACAGAGTGGTACGGAGGCGGTGTGAAGCGCACAGAGGGCCGCTGTACTAGTGTGACGCGGGGAGAGAGCATCGGGACTCACTGCCTCGCAGCTCGAAGATCTCCCCTATGAGCATGAAGCAGGGCTCTGCCAGGGCGTCCTTCCGGCCGTCGGGCTCATCGCCGTAATCTGAGTGGTCGCTGTCGTCATCAGCCTCCTCCTAGGGGGAGGGGACACACACACACACACACACACACGGATAGCACACGCCAGACACACACACACACACACCACACACCAGACACCAGACACACACACACAAGGATAGCACACACCACACACACACACACACATTCACCAAGTTAGCTCACACCAGACACACACACACGCACACACATAAGGATATCACAAACCAGACACACCCAAACACACACATTCACCAAGTTAGCTCACACCAGACACACCCATACACACACACACACACACACACACACAAGGATAGCACACACCAGACACACACATACACACACGCACACACACAACAAGTCAGCGCACAACAGACACACAAACAACCCAGACAATAAGGACAAACCCTCTCATACTGGGCATTCCTGATGAGGGAATGATTCAACACAAACTAGCTCTATTTGCTGATGACATTTTCCTAGAATGTTATTCCTAGAACATCCCATAGACTTTATCCCTGCACTTCTAAATAGTTTAAATAAATACAGTGCAGGGTCAGGATATAAGATAAATACCAACAAATCGGAAGCAATGATGGTAAGTGGCGAATGGCGCCAGCAATTCGATAAATTGGTATCCTTTAGGAAATCCAAACAGGGATTTAGATATTTAGGCGTTATTCTGACACCAAAACCAGCACAGCTTTATCCCTCCAATTACAACAAACTAGTCAAAGAGATCAACCAAGATATAAGTAGGTGGGATATTCTGCCTTTGTCCCTTTTTGGCCGAATAGAGTCAGTGACGATGAATATTTTATAGACTCCTTTTCTTATTTCAATCCCTGCCAATACATGTACCACAATCAACACTTAAGCTTCTTGAAAACATATATATCAACATTTATTTGGCAAAACAAACACACCAGACACAAGCAAAAACACACACCAAGTTAGCACACACACAGACACACACACACACACACAGGCCAGGAACACACACACTCTTTGATGTCATTAGTGTCATCATTAAAATGTGAAATGAGTTGCAAAAGAGTTCGCTGCACTCGAGGAAAATGAAAAGTGTAATTGAGCCCCCCGGGCTCCACAGGAAAGCTGTGTGTTCATCATCTGACCCAGATAATGAATGGCCCACACATGATTAGAGTGTGTGTGCGTGTGTGTGTTTCTGCATGTGAGTGTTGGTGTGGGTGTGGGTGTGTGGTACCTCTGTATGTGAGAAGAAGTCTCCAGGCAGTTTCTCCAGGAAAGATGCGAGAGAGAAAGACGACTTCTTGGTGATGGACATCACCTGTAGACAAACAGCACACAGTTACATACACACACAGTCGTCTGGTAGGTCTGCATAGTATTACCACTCTTGTACCAAGGCAAATGCACACAAGGGAATGTTTTGGTCCCGTTTTCAATAAACAAGTCAGGGTGAAGTATGGACTGAACATGTTCGAGGATAACGCTTCTAAATCCATTCAATTGCTGCATTTGACATTTTTTCGGCAATGGTTTTCAATAGACTACCCATCATTGTGGTAACAAAGAAGACTCAAGTTGGAATGAAATACACGTTCAAATGTGTTTAGATACTTTGGGGGCCCCAAATGGGTCATGAATCGCTGATTGAGAAAGCCTGATATACTCTGTAATATTGGAGTAAGATTAATTCTCTCAATCACAAAATAAATTATAAATTATTTCCGACGTATTTGTGAATGTGATTCAATTGTAAATCACGACACACATTTCTAAACCTTGCTCGTGGAGTTCAACTGATTAAAAGTGATGGACAGGTCCATGTGTGAGCCGCATGCAGGAGTTGCACAAGCTGCCTTACCTTGAGGTGCTCTGGGGAGGGGCTTAGGAATGCATAAAGAGCCTCTGACTGACACAACCGCTCATCTGTCAGTAGACGCTGCGCACACACACACACACACACACACACACACACACACACACACACACACACACACACACACACACACACACACACACACACACACACACACACACACACACACACACACACACACACACACACACACACACACACACACGGAGAGGGAGAAAGTCAGCATCACCGTTTCCAACACTGATTCTCGTAGGCGGTGTTGGCACGGTTCTGGCATGAAGTGCCTAATTAAACGACAGTGATACAGTTCCATCGTTCAACGAAAAGACAAAAGTGTCATTCTACCTGTAGAAAGGCGTTGAGCTGCGTTTTGCTCTTTTCTAGGAACTTCTGGTCGATGGATTTGAAGGGCAGTTTACTCAACGACGGCAACTGCTGTTTCTTCAGCGATGGAAAACACTGGCGTACGAACAAACGCAAAGAGACTCAGAACAAGACGTTTCACATGCCCATGTAATAAGAGAGGACGTACTCTTATTCTACACAGCGCCCGATGCAATCATCCAAACACTGGGTGTCTCTGCGTCACGTTACCTCGGTGAGCTTGCGGTGCAGTATCTGGAACTCGATGAGTTTCCTCTGGACGCACCAGCGGCTGTTGGCCGACTCCTCTCCCTCCGCCAGGCTCACACATATGCTGTAGGAGGCCGTCATCTCGCCGCTCTCCTCTGTGGCCTGGAACACACACACACACACACTTTTCACCTTGAGCACTTACAGCTTCTCAGAGTGACGTTTCTGCCATGCACCCTGAAGGGGACAGGGCTAAACCGTCACAGCCGATGTCTACAGGGGCGGCAGTAGCTCAGGAGTTAGAGCTGGTTGGCTGGTAACCGGAAGGTTGCTGGTTCTATACCCGGCTCCTCCTTAGCTGAGAGTCGAGGTGTCCCTGAGCGAGACGCCTCACGCTGACTGCTCCTGACGAGCCGGCTGTCGCCCTGCGTGGTTGACTCTGCCGTCGTCGTGTGAATGTGTGAATGAATGGTTGTAAGTCGCCTTTGGATAAAAGCGTCAGGAAAATGTGTAAATGTAATATCCCTAAACTTCTCTCTAAAACCAAGGCATTGTGTTGGAGATGGTCTCTCCCCAGTCCGCGCCGGGTTGGTTTTTCGAGCTGGTCCGCAGCGCGTTGGCTCCGGGCTAGCGGCGGCGGCGGTTACCTCTGCAGCGGTGATGGTCGCCCTCCAGTGGCCCAGGTTCTCACACCACCAGTCCGTCCGGCCGATGTGCTGCTGCAGCTCGCTGTGCTCCTTCTCCATGGCCGCGATCTCGTCCTTCAGCTTGCTCACGATCTAAAAACACCACGGTGCCCTGTTAGATGTGCCCCGTCACAGTCCGCCCTCCGGCCTGTGTGCGGCTGTTAGTACTGGGTGCTGCAGCACCACTACATTTAACTGTAGTTATGAGTTGAAAGACGGTTCACCTTTATTTTATTATTATATACAGTATATACTATTATTATAGTTTATTAATGTTTCCGTGGGCTAAAGATCACCAAACAAAAGAGCCGAATTAACATGCAAACATGTTTTTTCGCTAGGTGAGGTACAGTGTAACTACTCCTACCCACTTGTAGCCAACATAACACTGAAAGCTAGTTCAGTGAACACGGTGCAGTTATATCTGCATGGTGAACACAAGTCCGGTCAAGAAGTCCATTCCCATTCACTCCCATGCTCGGTGCTGCTGGACCGGCAGCGTGTTGGCTTGTTTCCCGTACCCTTTTGTCGGGTTTGGGGGCGTTCTGGATGGAGCCCAGAGCCTGGCGCTTGTACTCCAGTTTGTCGTAGAGCAGCCGCAGCTTGGTGGCGGCGTAGCTCGCCTGCTCGTTGATTCCTTTGCTCCCTTCGTCACACACGTCCTCCCCTGCGTCTAGACCTGGGCACTGTACAGGACACGCACGCACGCACGCACGCACGCACGCACGCACGCACGCACGCACGCACACACGCACACACGCACACACGCACACACGCACACACACACACACGCACACACACACACACACACACACACACACACAGAAAATGAGGAGACATTCTGTGATGATAACATTTATGAAATAGTGTGTGATCCGTTGGGCTGTATGTGTATGTGAACGTGTACGGCGCTAACCCCCTCCTCCTTGTCCTCGGTACTGCTCTCTGATTGGCTGCGTTGCTCCTCCCTCCTGATCAGCCTATCGTAGAGGTCAGAGACCAGGAAGGATGGGTAGTATCGCTCCCTCATCGTCTCAGCGACCTGGAGGACACAAGAACATTCTGGATCTTTGAGCAGAGTGCCTCCACGCAGGTCTGGCATCTGTGAAGCAATATCTACGGCAAAACAATGGTATCCAAGGGCTTGAAAGAAGCAAATGACAATCAGTTCCATTAAAGTATGACCAATGTACGTCAAATAAATGCTAAATAGAGAGATGAGAGAGAAGAAGCTATGTTACTACACAACTAAACCATGTTGCTCTGAACCAGAATGATCATATCATCATCATGATATATTCACTGTGAAAAGTAAAAGCATGCAGAACTCTATCTCTGTAGTTCTGCTACACATGCAGACCTGTCTCCCTGTAGTTCTGCTACACATGCAGAACCAGTGCGGTCCACCACCAGTTCACCATCAGTTGGTTATATTGCCAGTGACATTATGGATGCATTACAGTGCCCATTACCTGTTCCTGCAGTCTGATGAAGACCTGCGTTCCTCGGTTCCCCACCAGACTCTGCTGGACCTCCTTCAGGAGGACCTTCTCCACCGGGATCTCCTTGCTCTCCACAAAGAACTTCTGGTAGATCTCCCCAACGATCTGGGGCACCTCGTTCTGTCAGGCACACGATTGTCACAACAGCACACTTTTAGCAGTCGCTCCCTATTGGGACAATTATAGGATGATTCCCGACCTCCACCAGGAGGACAGGCCCTGCCGCTCCCTTCGCTCATCCTCATCTGGCCTTCTCATCATCCCCACCTCAGCACCATGGCTGCTAGGGCTTTCAGCTGCACTGCGCCCAGGCTTCTGAGCTCCGCCTCCCGCACATTCGACAGTCTGAACCATAACAGCGTTCAACTCTCGCCTCATAACACATCTGTTCCCACTGGCCTACTCACTAGCCCCCCTTAGCGTGCGTTCCCCTCCTACCTGGGTCTGCTCACTGTGCTGCTGCTCTCCCCACCTGTTTTGATCGTACTGTTGGCTATGCAGCTCTTGCATAGCCAGCTTGTTTTAACTCTAGATTGTTTTATGAATTAAAAGGCCACCTTGGGTGTCATGGAAGGAGCAAGCCGTCTGCTTTACTTGTCTTGTAGTAATAATAATAATAAAAATCAATAATCATCATAAAAATCAATATACGTGTACCGTGTGACTCAGACGCACCGGCACCACAGTTTGGATGTGCAAGTCTCTCCAATTTATATTTGGACCACAAAAAAACCTACACACACGCATGGACAAAGGTGTCATATTGGAGCGAGGTGTAAGGGATATCTCACCTTGTTAGCGGTCTTCAGGGTCTCCACCAGCTCCCAGAAGCTGATCAGAGCCCTCTTATCCACCTGCTCCATGTAGACCCGAAAGTGCTCCCTGTAGCCCGGGTTGACCATGATGTCGTCGAACTGGAGGATCTGGAAAGACATTCAAAAGGGATTTGACGGGTCAGGCAGGCATTGACTGGTCGCTTAATGGAGCTTACGTTGTCCTTCGAAAACCTGCCAATCAACTCAGTGAAAAATGATGCAATTTTATAAATGTTGATTCTAACTAATACTAAACTTACAAATGCAGTCGGAGCCCAAATGAACACCAGAACCACCATCATTTACCTCAGAAAAGGTCATTAGATTTATCCTGTCTTCCAATACTTTGTTTGTTAATTTCCACCGCAGTATCAGAGTTAGTTCAGATGGAGCAGTTCACCACCACCACCACCACCACCACCACCACCATCACCACCATCACCACCACCACCACCACCACTCTAATACACCACCGAGGTGGTGTTTTCAGGGATACATGGAGGGATGTTCGGAAGGGATACAGGGAGCCCATCTGATGCATCCAGCCTCCCATCACTTTACTACCGTGGTTGTGTTTGAAAATGCAGTGGATGTATGACTGAAGTCGGAGGCTCACCTTCTGGCTCTGCGGCCCGTCGGCCTCGTCCGCTGCCCCCTCTTCAGACTGCTCGTAGTTGGGTCCGCCCAGCAGCCGGATCCTCTTCTCACACTGCTTCTTAGCGATGGTGAGCTGGTTGATGTAGCGCTTCATGTCCCGGGCCCGGAGCAGGTCGGCCTTCATGGCCGCAGACTCTCTGCCTTTCCGGTCTGAGCGTGCACACAGAGGGCAGACACGTTCGGTCATTCCATGCAACAACGTCCTAATGGCGTAAGAGCCTGGGCTTGCTTCACGCCACTACGGACAGACTGTATCCGTCTCCTGATTGTTCCACTGCACTCCAGAGACACAGTAAGAAACACTGCTTGTTACGCCTTTATTTAAAGATACTAAATGTTGCTTGACATCCTGCATTTCTGATTTCCCTATTTGAATCAGACCTTTTCAAGCATGAAGGCACTGTACTAGAAAAAGTATTTTCTCTGCAGCACCTCCTCCACTAAACGGGGTAGGGCCTGGCAACAAACAGTCTAGTGCTCTTAATAAAACACTTTGCTTCGAGTTGGTGCACATTTGCTTGGTGAGCACAATGTACCTTTCTGCTTCTTGAGCTGAGGCAGACTGCTGATGGTGGTGGCATGGATGATCTCCATCATGATCTGGGTCCTGGAGACAAGGAGGGAGAGAAGGACAGCCCTTAAAGCCATTTCAGCCATTGCGATTGCACAAGATTGCACAAGAAAGTTATCCAAGGACCTGCTCTGAGTGGAAGATTTATTTGGATCGTATACAAATGCAGCAACCGTGTAGAACTGATGGCTGCACCAGGCAGTCTCCTGCCAGCACCATATATAGAACAGTCTACTGCTGTCTGTTCCCATGGTAACACAGCCCATCAGCAAATGAACCAGTAGATTGAGTGTGTGTGTGTGCGTGTGGGTGTGCGTGTGTGTGTGTGTTGCACTGTGCGTCTCAATGCTGGGCTGGAGGGGTAAGTGGATTGCGATCGTGGTTTTAATGAGCTGTTTTCATCCCAGGGCCTCTCTCTGTATGGGTGTGTGGCAGCATCGTACACCATCGGCAACATCGTCACGATGACTAGCCCCTGCTCATTGGAGCCTGCGGTGGCCGTATCAAAAATGAGTCGCGGGATAGCCTGCGTCATCCGGCACCTGAGTTGTGTGAGGAAGTTGATGTCGGCGGAGGTGGAGATGAGCTTGATGAAGTCTTCGTAGGAGGCTGCGTAGGTGTAGGCCTTCTTCTGCTGCTCCGACTGCTGCTCCCGCTGCTCCAGCTGGGACAGCAGCATCCGGTTGATGGTGTCCGGGTCGCTGAGCACCTCCACCAGAGGCCTCAGCACTGGAGGGAACACACACACACACACACACACACACACACACACACACACACACACACACACACACACACACACACACACACACACACACACACACACACACACACACACACACACACACACACACATACACACACACACACACACACACACACAGAGCGCACACACACACTATGTGAGCAAAACAACAGCAAGAAACACTGTGGTCCGGTCTCTTCTAATTAATCAATTATCCAGGCATGAAGGAAAGGTCAAAATGTGCATGGCAGACATCCTATTTGTGTAATAAGTCAATCGATCATAACTGGATTTGAAATGGTGACATCTCAACACAGCCGCCAGGGCCTTCACTGCTGCCACAGTGCATGCACTAGCTTTAGGTATGTGCACTAGCTTTAGGTATGTGCACTAGCTTTAGGTATGTGCACTAGCTTTAGGAAGGGCCCATTCCCTGGAAATGTCAGGGGCAGAGTCATGTGAGCCTTTAGTGGGCCTTTATCAAGTTAGCTAGGTATTGGACCTAACTCACATGCAGTTGAGTAAAAATCCTTGTCACTGATAAATTGTAGGTGCTTCTACAGGAGAGGCTCACTGAAGGCCCAGCTAGCTAGCTGCAGCTAGCTGCAGCTAGCTGCTGGTAGGCCCAGTACCTTTGGTAGTGATGACCTCCGTGAGGCAGCAGCTAGCTGCTGGTAGGTCCAGTACCTTTGGTAGTGATGACCTCCGTGAGGCAGCAGCTAGCTGCTGGTAGGTCCAGTACCTTTGGTAGTGATTACCTCCGTGAGGCAGCAGCTAGCTGCTGGTAGGCCCAGTACCTTTGGTAGTGATGACCTCCGTGAGGCAGCAGCGCAGCGTGTTGGACTTGGCGTCTCTGTGAGGCAGCAGACACAGCAGCAGGATCCGGGCCACGCAGCGCAGGAAGGCCAGCTCAGACTCTGGGCTGACCAGGCAGGGGTGCAGTGGGAAGGGCTTGGCACACTCCTCGGGTCTGGAGGGAGAGAGGGAGGGAGGGAGGGAGAGAAAGGGAGGGAGAAGGAGAAGTAGAGAAATAGATAGATAGATAGATAGATAGATAGATAGATAGATAGATAGATAGATAGATAGATAGATAGATAGATAGATAGATAGATAGATAGATAGATAGATAGATAGATAGATAAGTTAGTGACTACCATCCCATGTACATCATCTATATTTAATAGTCACAATATTATCACAATCATAGTTCTATCCATTAGTATACATGGTTATAACACCAGACAGGACGACACCGTGCGTGCAGCTTCGGGAACAATCTCATCTTTAGTAAAAGGCGAAAGATTTATGCGATCTGAAGAGAAACAAGAGTGCACTATATAATAATATGGAAGCTGAGGCTAGTGCTCTCCAGGACTTTTCAACCAACGGTTAACGTTTTTTTGTATTTCTTTTTCCCACAGCACCTCTGCTATATTGTGAAGTCCACCTGGGAATGGCTCAAACGACTAGTTATATCAAAAGGCTTTTGAGAACATTAGAATGTTTAAAATAGAGTGCTGTGCATGATGGGCAAATGCTATGCAAAGCGCAGCTTTGTTCCTCAATATTTGTATCTAAAAATATATTGTCCAATGCACAAAAAATGAAATGGTCAATGTGCGGATCAAAAGAGCTTGTTGATGGAATTATGCAACAATAAAAAAACTAAAGAAGAGGAGAAAGTTCAAGGGAACAGCAGAATAATCAGTGGTGGAAATACATTCACCAGATTTTACAACACACACGTATGTATGTATGTATGTATGTATGTATGTATGTATGTATGTATGTATGTATGTATGTATGTATGTATGTACGTATGTACGTATGTGCGTGCGTGCGTGCGTGCGTGCGTGCGTGCGTGCGCATACCTTGCAGAAGCGGCCTTGAGGTCAGTGAAGTGTGTGTGGAGCACCCTGATGGTGTCATAGCACACCACGTTGACAAGGTCTATGTCGGCGAGCCTGGCCCTCAACAGGCCAATCACCTGCCACCAGTCCTCGGACAGCATGGAGTGCAGCTGCCCCTCGTCCCGGCTCAGCGGCGCGTACCAGGACAGGATGTAGTCCCGGTACGAGTAGTCAAACACTGTGGCCAGACAAGGGAAAGGCAGCGGGGGGGGGCGAAATGAATGGGGAGATAATGGAAGGAGAGCCACGAAGTCGCTGGGGTTTCTCATCGCTTTAATCACGAATCTTTGCTGCACACTTCCATCAACGGTCCCTTGTTAGAAATGTTGTATGCACGAGTGCCGCTTTTACGCCACACTGCAGCGCTGTGAGTTTAGGCCCTCTAAGGATCTTATCCTTGTGTCACGCCCCGGCTTTGCCATGCTGGGTTTGCCTCACTCTACCGGGCTTTGCATAACGTCTCGAGTCTCTCTCCCTGCTGGCCTGCAGGGGGAGCTGTCCTGGTTAGCCATGGTGGCTAACCAGCCATTGGCTGCTGATTGGAGGGAGCATGAAAGCACTTTTGGATCACCTACACTACTGATACCTTTTGAACTTTGATATAATAAATAATTATTGATAAAAAAATGTAACATCACTCATTATGTAATTTCTACCTTGAGGTGAGGTGGTTCTGACACTTGGTATATAACGTAGCCACCTTCATAACCCTCCATAGATCCTGGTGGATATATTTCAATACATTTCACCCTCACCAGATAGCTTAGAATAGCTTATTGATCTATTTAGGTGAAAGGTATGTGGCTTTCTGGGATATCTGTTGGGGATTCTGGGATATAATTACTAAACATGCAGTTTTCTTTATGGGCATACGTCAGATGCATGAATGCCTTGTTTGCCTTGAGTTTTCTTGTAGTGATTAAAAGGTGACTTGATGAGTTGTGAGGTATTCTGCTTCTACTCCAATAATACCAGTACTTATTACTAACTACCGATAGAATAACTCATCTGGGAAGTAAACTAGAGTTTTTGAGGCACGCATCAATTATTTACAACAATTACGACATGTACATTGAATGTAAATAAGAATGTAATGTAAAAAATAGTGCTGTCAGTTAAACACATTATTAACGGTGTTAACACAAACCCATTTGTGGCGTAGATTTTTTTATTGCAGGATAAACAGGGTTTTTTTTTTTTTTTTCTTTACCCTTTTATTGATGGACAATGTTACATTGTGTGAGAGATTATTTTCTCCAAGTGTGAATGACGGTTCCAAGTGAGAATGTTAGTGTGAAATTGAACACTACAGTATATGCCAATGTTAAAAATGAGAAAAAAATAAATAAAAAAAGGGACAAAAAGAAATCAGGGGACATTTAGAAAAAAATGTGTGATTAATTGCGAGTTTACTATGACATGAATGCGATTAAATATTTTAATCGTTTGACCGCACTAGTAAAAAAACATTCCAGTGGAGATTCCCCCAGACCCCCCTACAGAGAGACCAGACTAAGTCCAGAAGGTCCTCAAATCCCAGGGCCTGTGAAGTAATGTTCTATTTACAGGAGCCAATGTGCAATGTTCCGAATATAGAATAATATATATGCTATGTCCGATATTTTAAGGGTGTTCATAAATTCGCAACGATACCAGCTACTACTGGAGACATGGGCTGGGCCTCCTGTAGGGGGCGCTGGAGTGTCTGTATGACGAGGTTGTGGAACAGGCTGTTGAGGATGAATGACAATAGGGCAAGTGAGGTGCATGATCTATATGTGGGACTGGGTGGTGAGGATGTATTTACAGACATGAAATGGATCTTCCAATAGAGGTAAAGAACTGGTATCCTTTAAAAAGAGAGAGAGTTGGTTTTCTGAAGTGAGGATGCCTAAGCGTCGTACATTTTGTCAAATTAAACATGTGTTTGGCACGGGAAAATATATTCTTTACAACTTGTCTAAAGAGAAAGAGTCTCTATGTGCTCAGATTAGGTCAGGAACACACCTCTACACATTGAATCAGGCTGGTGGGTGGGCACCAGCGAGGAGAATAGACATTCATTTTATTTTGTATTATTCGTTTTATCATGATTTGCGACTAATTCAAGAAAGAAAGTCGATTATTTGCGTGACACAGATATGTTAGCTTGTTAGCATTCAAATATAGAATTTTCGAATTTGTATTGTATGGTGTATTGTGATTGTGTATGTACTACACTCTTTGTGTAGTTATATCGGTGTCTTGTAATCCTGTGTGGGAAGGGCCATTTGTGTGGCATGCCAGGAAAATAAACATCATATACTATCTAAATGCTGTTTGGAGAGCCCTGAGAGTACACAAATAGTTACAACTCTAGCAGTGCGCCACAGCTCATTAACTCCTTTTTTTTTTAACAGGTGAGAAAGCCCCGCAATATAGCAGGGCATCAAAAAATTAGTTGATACTCATAATGGTCCTCTCCACGGAAATCTTTAGTAAAAGGCGAAAGATTTATGCGATCTGAAGAGAACCAAGAGTGTACTGAAGAATAACGGCGACGCCGAGGGTAGTCGTCTCCAGGACTGACGTTTAAACAAACGGTTAACGTTTCTTTTTTTCTTTTTTTTTCACAGCGCCTTCGCTATATTGTGACGTAATAAATGTATGTCCACCTGGGAACGGATCAAACTAACCGTCATATCCAAAGGCTTTATTTTAGAACATTAGAATGTTTAAAATAGAGTGCAGTGCATGATGGGTAAACGCTGTGCAAAGAGCCGCTTCCTGGTGGGCGTGGTTTAGCGGAAGCGCTAAAAACGCCGTTATGTACATATTCTCTTTCCCGCTTATAAAACTCAACTCTCTCACTGTCTACGCAGCAGACCAGACGCAACTCAAATTTATATAAATACATCAATAATTCAGGTTGGATGAATAATCATAGGTACGGTTTCATTAAAAGCATGGATCATGCAACTAAGGCTTTGTCTAATGAAGAAGTGGAAAACAAATTCAACGAATCAGAGCTCCTCGTAGGCCTAAAGAAAAGAAGATTAAAAAAGATAGTGTAGCCTGCTTTGCCTCGTTTCAGGTATAGCCTTCCACATGCAGCCCTGGTTTTAAATTACTTAAATCTGAGAACATGCACACAGTCAAATGTCATCTCCGAAAACGACAGCATAATCACATAAAGAGCTCATAAAAACCCTTTGAATACACATTAGTGTAATGCATGCAGCCATATGCCAGCATGACCCCCCTGTCCAGTGGAAAGTGAATTGCTGGCTACAAACTCTCCAATGGAGCAGAGTCAGTGGCTTGGCAATGTTTTGCTGACTGGCAAACCAACGGATATTTCACAATTACTTTTAACATCTTCAGAGAACTGAGATACATGCTTTTTTTGCAGGATAGACACCAGTCAGCAAAACATGGGTGGAAGTAAACAAAGCTCATGGGCAGAAGCCTTAATGTTGCCTCGCGGTCATGCAGCTTGGATTCTATGGTAAATTCGGTTCCCTAAAATAATTGTCAAGAAAAGCAACAGGCCAGCTCTGTGACGTATTTGTGACGTTTTATTAATATTGACTCCTTAATGACTGTCCTGCAGTCCAAGAACGATATCAGGTAAAGAGCTGCCCGTATTGAAACTAAAAGATCGCAGGTGAGCAGTTATAATAGGAGAGGTTTTATCTTTCACCTTCTTTCAGGGCCTTGTCCACGTTGTGTGAGATCACCACCCTCCGGTTCTGCATGGACTCCTGCACCGGCACCGAAAAACGAGCCTGGAAGCAAAAACACTGTCAGGATGGACCACTGTCAACCACATCTCAATCAGTCAAAGCATAGATGTACAACGTGGCCATCCATGAAAAGGTTCAATATTGAATTTTCAGTGTGCGTGCGTGTGCGTGTGTGTGTGTGTGTGTGTGTGTGTGTGTGTATATACAAGCATGTGTTTTTAAATCCAGCAGCATGACTTAATCTCATTTATAATACAAGAATACACGAAACCCTGGGGCTAGTGGTGGAGGATGCAGGGGAAAGGTCAGGAAGGGAAATCTAACTGAAGTGATAGCCAGACAAAGACAACTTTAGAGACATTTACAGGCAGTAGCGGTTCTGCATTGAATTACGCCCCGGGCGAGACCCACTCTGTGCACCCCCCCCTCAAAAAAAAAGGAGTTGTGGGGGGGGGGGGGGGGGAATCATTTTTTTTCTTGTGTGCTCCTGCCACCCCCCCTGCACAGCTGCCCGCTTCGCCTGTGCCTAAAACCACCACTGTTTGCAGGATCAACAAAATAAGTTATTGGTGATGTCTGTCCCTTCAACCACATGGTGCGGATGTCTTAATGTCATGGAGTGGGCTTAACCATCAGCCCCAAAGAGCTGTCAAACTACCCCAGATCCACAACCTGGTGTTGGATGGATGAAGTTAAGTGTGATCCATCTATAATCGTCTGGTACACACACACAGTAGCCCCTTGTTATTATGGTCTAAAGACTGAGAGGTACAATACCGTGTCTCTTACCATGAGCTTGTTGAAGAAATCCACCAGTGCGGCTGACTGCCTCCTGCTCCGAAAGCTGCTGACCTTCGGCGGACTCTTCCTCACCAAGAGGACGAAGCTGCCGGCCAAGAAGCACAGCAGGGCGAAAGACACGTAGAGGAAGAGCTTCAAGAAGAAGGCGGTCAGCGACAGGCCTCCCCAGGCGAGCTGAAAGGCCACCGCTGCCGCTACGCCCAGAGCGAAAGCCGGGACGAACCGGAACGAGGAGCTGATGGACGGAGGAGAGGACGAGGCAGACGCCGGAGCAGCAGACATGGGCTGCCCGGCTACTCCGGGGTCGTTACCGGTCCTCCCTCCGGCCAGCGGTGCAGGGGTTGCCGAGGAGGTGGGCATAGTGCGTAGCCACCATCCATATATGTGTCACTTGTAGTTCGGTTAGAAGGTGGGGAGGTGAGTCCAGGGATGGAGGTATGGCGTTTATAGTCGTGTAGTAGACCCTCGACTACCCAGCTGGTCCTGTGGAGAGGCATCCCCGCTCACACATCTCCTGACCGCCGCGCAGCGCCTCCTCTCACGGTCCGGCCGGTCCGCACCGTGCACTGTGCGATGCCTCAGACAGCACAGGTCTAGACCTCAGGGCCAGCGCCGGGGGGGGGGGGCCGTGGATCTCCACGGGACGGACGAGTCGCTCCAACCCCCGTCACCTTGGAGACAGTCGAACGGAGGGGTTACTTGGCGACGACTGCTAACCATCTAGGAGAGGTTTGGAGAAGGCTAGCATCTGTTGTTAGCATTAGCTTTTTCATCGGATCGATGTGTATTAAAACAGAGGACAGTGAGGACCCTCCGTGTGAGGGAGGACCGTGGTCGCCCATTGGCTCCGACCGGAACGCAATCACACCAAGCAGCTAGCTTATTGCTAAGCAACCGAGGCATCATCGGCCGCGGCGCATATATGAACACACTTACCACTCTTTAAACGAGGTCCCGGGACAATAAGCGTTCTCCCGCTCCTGTTTTAAACACACCTGCTTTATTTGTTTCTGCCACAGTTTGTGAATGAGTGAAACAGCAACAGTCTGTCAGAAAGCCGTCTCTATACATTGTTGTTGTGTCAGGCTTCAGCCGACTGCTAAATCTTACCGACGGTCGAACGCTGACAGCCAATCAGCGGCGCCCGTAGCGGCATGTGCTGCGCCTGTTTTATGTACTAGGGCCATCCGAAAGGGCGGCGTTTGATTTAATCTAATAACACATACCAGGGATTAGGAGCATACCCCGCCCATCTGTAAATACAATGCACCTCAACGAACAAATGCACATCATTGGAGCAAACGTTTTTAAATTTTCCTAACATGAGCGTTGTGTTGATGTATTACTGTGAACTATATATAGGCCTATATATATATATATATAATATTATTATTATTATTATTGGCGACCCGACCCCGGATAAACGGATGAGGATGAGGATGAGGATAATATTATATAACCAGACCACAACACATTCCAATATGTTTTATATATGTTTTATATGTATATATATATATATATATATATATATATTATATATATATATATATTATATAACCAGACCACAATACATTCCAACAGCTTTCACAACGAGCGGCTCTTCCCCGCCAGGGGGCGCCGTGTGACTGGCCGCACGCCAAGGCGATTTAGGCAACTGAAAACCTCTTAATTTGGTATTGATAAAGCAATTTGTTAAATAACTTCATTTTAATAAGGTTAATTTTAAAGTATGTATAGCTTTATGGAATTGTTGTGTTTACATTCCCTGTTGACATTTTGTTTGTTTATTTATTTATATTAGATTGTATCCCTCTCTTAATAAATGGTATAATGGTATAAAAACGCCATTGTTTTTATGCTAATTATTTTTCATAATTTACATTTATCAACACACTTGATAGTCTCTCCTCAGATTAATGCTTTAAGGCTGCAGTTGCACCAATATGCCATGTCCCCAAATAATAAAAAGAAAGTATTTGGGGACATGGCATATTGGTGAAACTGCAGCCTTAAAGCATTAATCTGAGGAGAGACTATTAAGAGAAAGGAGGCGAAATTAGATGAGAGAAGAGCAAGAAGAGGCGATAGTAGATGAGAGAAGAGCAAGAAGAGGCGATAGTAGATGAGAGAAGTGAAAATACAAAAAAACATAGTTTTAGTCCTACAGACAGTTAGTTTCTGACTAATGGCATCTGTGGTAAGCCGTTGTCAAGACAACCAGTCAGCTATTTCCTTAAGGCCCAGAGACAAACAGGAAGGCTCAGAACTAAGAACAGCAACTGAAACTGAAACAGCAGCCAGGGTTTTTTTTGGAGGCTATGAACGCTGGGGTGAAGTGGCAGACCAGTCATCTGTGGTGCAACCGTTGCAACAAAGACAGTAAAGGTTTCAGCCGCACCATTTCAGCCCGGGCACTGTGCAAGGCATGCCACCATTTCATGGATTGTGTGAGAAATATACCCATCTTTATTTCAGCAAGATGTGTTTGACTGTCAAAACTGAACAATATTTAAGAGTAATTAACTCATAATATACTAATTAATAAAATATCCTTTGCATTTATCTGCCATCAGGTCAATATTGAGTAAAGCGTTTCTAAAGTCATGATGGACGTTTACTCTGCACAATTTCATCATAGGAACAACAAAATGCTTAAAATGTTGTTTCTTGTTTCTGCATAATGTACATAACATTTATACATTGTTCACTGTCCATATGGCCATATTTTTTGGCCATATGAATGTATCAATTCCCAAGTGATCAAAATATCGCCCACTTCACATTAACACCAACAAAAGAATAAATAAAAGTCCTTTATTGTGATTTAGTAGTTGATCCACAGGTAAGATAGAATCCACACTGTAGGGCGGAGTATAACCAGTCAGAGCCAGTGCTGTGTGAAAACCTCTTGCTGTCCATACAAATGACTGTTTCAAAGCGGCAGTGATTCATGACCGAGGCCTCACTCACACTGGTCCCCGAGGAAGTTCAGTAAAATGGAGGGGGAATTATTAGATTTTCTATAATCTCTCTTGATAAAAATATTGAAAGAAGTAGGGTCCAGAGAGTAGGGCCCTCTACTCTAACACATGGGATATTTTGTGGTGTGTGATCTTACAACCTTTTGGACAATACATATAATTTTGATTGAACACATTGAAAATTCATGGTGCAAAGTATCAGCAGGCGAGCATAAGCCGATCTAAAAACATAGGTTATGATGATGGATTTTCATCTTGGTTGAAGGAAATACAATTATAATTGATCAAGTCACATTCAATCGTTCACTCTGTTCATTTTTCAGGTTCACAACTTAAGAACTTCCCTTTATAAAATGCATAAATGATAAATGCATCTATGCAGAAAGGGGCTCAGGGTTTAAGTGCACTTTGGTCGTTTATTTGACAGACCTAGATTAATTCACAGACTAAACAGACAAACAGGCAAATAGGACGGAGATATTCATAAAAAAAGGGGGCTAAATAAATCAATTAATAAATTGTATTATACTTGAAATATTTAGAAACAATAGTAAAATTTGGAAAAACACTGATTGAAAACGGATAATATGGGACAATCCATATAAATATACCACTTGTGGTATTAATTTCCCATTTACCTGGTCTGACGTCAAGTAACAAAAGTACAAGATATGCTTTTAAAGTTGAACAGAAAAAGCAAACAATACATTGAGAAGTTTTTCAAAGCTGGTCCTAATCTGATTAAAACCCTTAATTTGTAATCAATACCACATTGTCCCATATATTACCCTCTGGAAATTGTTGTCAAATACAGATTTTGCTCACAAGACTGCAAATTCAATCATTTTCAAGCACTTCTCCTGTGTCACAGTGAACCATTACCTTATACGATCTCATCATATAGAATCTCTGTGCTTGCTTTTTTTAAGGGGGGGGGACATTTCATAAGTTTCTATTTCGGGATTAAAATAAAAAGTGGTTAACCAGTGGGTACAGCAAAATACAGTGTCATCTAGTGTATCAGCTGCACCACACAGCTACCAACACATATCAACGCTATTTACAAAAACATGCTTGTAGTTCAGGTATACCTCTGTCCTGTCCTTTACACATCACAACCGGCATTCAAACAACAAACTAATTATCATTCAATGAAACTCACTAGTAATGGAATTATTGTCATCTCCATCCTTCCAGCTAGCCACAAAGGACCCTCTCTGCTATTTCTGCAACTCCAACTATGTTTTTTTGTATTACCTAGCATGTGCAGGGGTCACAATAAATGTGCCTCAGGAAAACAGGCACTGCAATTTTTGAAGGCACAAATCATCTATAAGGCTTGTCTAGTCGATTTCTTATATGCACACACACACACACACACACACACGAGCTGTTCATAAGGTGCAAAAGCATCTGAAAGACACACATATTTCTACATACTGTAGAGCGAGAAAGGAGGAGAGGGAGATAAAAAGTGACCAACAAGGTCACAGCCGATAAGTCAGCGGGTCCGCCTGCTTGTTGGGTTGTTTATCTACATTCATGTCCCAGTGTGAATGCTCCAGGGTCTGCCATCGCTGGGGAAGGACGGCCCAACTGACGGACAGAAAGAAGGAGGCTTTCCTACTACATGGGTTCATATTTGGCTTTTTCTGAAATTATTTACCCATTAAAAAAAAAAACGATGAAAAAAAAAAAAAAAGATCCCTGCGATTCTTTGATGCATGTCACCGCCGGCAGAGCTGATGTGCCAGCCGACATCCGAGTTCACGTAGAATATTGCATTCAGTCCCTTGTCAGAAACCCACCGCTTTGTCTTTGCCAAAGTCGAGTGACTCAAGACGCCACCGTGACGCGGCCCCAGAGTGGGACCCTGAGATCCCCCCCCCCCCCCCGCCGCCCAGCTCCCTGAAGTTGGGTCCCGGGGGGGGGGGGGGGGGGGGGGGGCTGTATAAACCTCCGTCACCACCGCCCTGATGTGTCCACAAAAAAACAATGCGTGTCGGCGTCCTTCCTACGCAGTGTTCGAACCTGATGACGGCCTGTGCACGGGTCAGAGGTCAGGAGGAGCTGACGTCGGAGGTCTTCATGATGACGCTGGCGCGGACCTCGTGGCCGGTGGTGCCGGGCTTCGACTTGACGTAGCGCGTGGTCCACTTGTCGGCGCGGTAACTGATGAGCGGGTTGGGGTCCTGGATGGTGGTGATGCGCAGGTTGGGCCGGTTGGGGGCCATGAAGCTGGACATGCCGGGGAGGGGGCCCGACGGCATGCGCAGGATGGACGAGCTGTAGCTCCGCATCCAGGCGCCGCTCGCGCCCTGGGAGTGGAGAGCACAGTTAACATCCGGACCGGCTCGGTCTAGAGGGAGACGCACCGGGCCTCAACCATTAGTTGAACATTCTAACCGACGTCGCGATGTAACAGGACGCGATTTGCACATCGCAACGGCTGCGGAAAAAATAAGTACAATTGAAATGCTTACTTAGGTACTTAGCCGGAACTTTAAAAAGAAAAGAAAAACCGCAATCGCAATATTGGTCGAAATAATCGCAATTCGATTATTTCCCCAAATTTTCCCCAAAGCAGTGAAAGGAAAGGTGAGCCTCTAATCTGAGCCCAGGTTCACGACCTGGAAACACAGGAAAAGCCTGTTTGATACTTTGAGCACATTGTATTAGTCTCTGTCATAACGGCCAGAGGCAAATAACGAGTCCAATTTCAAAACAATGGCGGTGTCTCAATGGTGAGGAGGCTTTGTGTCACCTTGCCACTAAAAAAAGATCACATTGGAGCTGACTTCAAAGTTACTATGCTAGCTGTTTGATTATAACGCTTTGTTGAAAACGATTAAATTGTGGGATTTAATTATGGGATATCCTGCAACCACTGAGGAACCATCATATGCCTCCTTCAATTTTTTTCTAAATCCAAGTGCCTAGTTATGTGTCCTTCTAGTTCACCACCTATTTAGGAGGCATCTTCGTATTCTAAGACCCAGCCATTGTGTCAGCCACATCTCAAACTGTTCAGTGTTGCCACCCCGGCTTCAGTGCTTGGAATCCCTTCTTTAAGCATGTTTGCATAGTTGAATGCAGTGCAGCCAAAAAAAGACTAATATTTATATGGCTGTGGTGTATTTCCTTGGCCTGGCTGTTCAAATGTAATCAATTTATGTGGAAGGGTGTAAACATTGAGAGATCAAAATGCAAAAACAGGAATGAGAACATCAATCAAATGGAGAGTGAGAGTGAGAGAGATCAGAATGTTAATGATTTACAGTTTGTGGAAAGCCCCTCCTCCTTTGTCTTTCTCCACAACAGGATGCATGAATGCTGTGTATGCGTCCATGTCCTCCAATGCACGTGCACTGGCGCACACACACACACACACACACACACACACACACACACACACACACACACACACACACACACACACACACACACACACACACACACACACACACACACACACACACACACACACACAACAGTAAGTCTGGGCCAAGCCTTAAACAGGTAAAGACCTGTTTATATCTGTGGATCACGTCAGTTAATGATTCATCCATCTCTCTTTCACTCCCCCACTCTCTCTCTCTTTAGCGTGTTTGGCTGCATGCCTGCAGGTGAATGTGTGTGCATGAGTCTCACCTCTCCTGCATCTTCTGTCTCACTGTTCAAGCTATCTGTGTCACTGTCTGTAGACAAAGAGAACCAGTTATTGAAAACCAGAAACCAAAATAAAAAAAATCTGTTTTGCTTCAAAAAGAGGAAGGAGAATGTGAGGACTGTTTGTGGGATTGTGTAACATTTGCATTAAAACGCAACAGATCTGGATCTGCTGGAAAGACCGGTCTGAGGACACCAGACTGTTTATACTGAAAGAAGGAGGGAGGGAGGGAGGGAGGGAGGGAGGGAGAGGGCGGGCAGGAGAGGATAAGTGGAAGTACAGAAGCACAGTGAAAGAGTAAACAGCGTGTTGTTGTCACAGAGACAACAGAGTGAAATACGTTTTTATTTATAGAATATTGAATAAGCTGAATGTTCAAAGGTATTAAAACGTAAGCAACAAACAATCATAGTGGATTCGCAAACCTTTGGTTGAACTACTAATGTTAACATTGCCAAATAAGATAAGTACGCCTTTATAACGCATGTCGTTGTCTATTGGTTATGATTGAGCTTTGTGGAGTTGCACTTTGTTCGACATACATTTTCGGTATCAGTGATCTTTTTTACTGTAGCTATCTCTTTAGAATGATATAACCCCTGCTCATAAATCACATACCCAATGTTATGCATCATAATTTGAAAGATAACATACAGTGACGATGGGGACAATAAAAGGACAAGGTAGAATTATTATAGGCCCCTATTCATCTTAAAGTTTATAATAATTAATAATACATCAAACAATCACTTAACAAAGAAACTAATTGCTTTGAAGACCAAAAAACATGTAAACTCAGTTTTCAAATTTTGCAACAGACAACAATTTTATAGAAATGAAATACTGGGTAAGACTCACAAAGGTATGTTAAAATAAGTTTAAATAAGTGAACCCCCGATTTCTGGGGGGAACCCTATGAAATCAAAACTTATTTATGGGCTGAGAGTTCTGGAAAGGAGGGGGGCCTTGTTATCCCCATGGTTACGACCCATGCCCACTTTGTGATGCTTTTAAAGCTAGTATTGACCCTTAAAGATAATTCTTAAAGAATAACTTTTAAATAGTTCCTAACTGCCTTATCTGCAATTCAATTAGTCATTAAAGGTGCCATGACATGCCACCAGGTGTGGTGTGATAGATGTGTGATGGATGGATGAGCAACGTTTGCTACAGTCCACTGGGTAGGCTGCTAGACTGATCAATCCAGCACATCTAGGTGGACACGCCCACTTCCTGCCCCATATGATGTCATATGGGGCAGACTTCCAAAATGGCTTGTAACGGCTAATCACACCACACCTGGTGGCATGTCATGGCACCTTTAACAAGAACCTTTAATTTTTCTTAAAACTTTGGTAACATTATCCAATCATCTAAGATCAATTTCAGACATTTGTGACGGTTACTAAATAACACATTCATTATTCATTAAGAGAAAACCCTCGTCAAATATTTTCATGATGCTCAAAACCAACAAAGGAACTTAAAAAGTGTCACAAAGTTGGTGTGGGTCGTTACCATGGGGATAACGCTAAAATTAAAACTGCTAAAACGGTCAGCCCAGAAGGGATTTATTTTTATCTCATATTGTTCAAACACAGAGAGTTCAAGGACATAACATGTTAAGAAGTAATTCTGCACCATAATAACAATAATAACAATAAGTAGACTCCAGAGAAGTGAATCCCTAGTATCAAAGTCTAGGCTGATGTCTTTTTCTACATCATGAAAATATCAATAGTAACATACGAAGTAGCAACACCTTATAATAAGATACAATTGAATATTGGTTCATGTCCTGTGTGTGTGTGTGTGTGTGTGTGTGTGTGTGTGTGTGTGTGTGTGTGTGTGTGTGTGTGTGTGTGTGCGGGGGGTCTCACCACAGAATGAAGACACGGGCGAGATCTGGAGCGGGTAGGGGTGGGAGGAGCTGACTATCTGCTCTTCGTTCTCAGTGGTCACCTCGATTGTCTGACAGACGAACGGCAGCTGCTCGCTGGTGATCAGGTGCTCCCCTATTGGATAGTGGAGACCTGCGGGCGGTCATGGGCCGTGATGTGAGTTAGTGCACCGATCGGGCACTAGACACAACGCCTTGTGTGGTTAACTTTCACTCAAGTCATACGTCGCAGTAACCAATACAATCGTCATATTCATCCATAGAAAGCAATCTCTTCCATTTCCTTCATCCCATTGGCCAAAACAATTTGACCAATACACCAAGGTTGTATTTTAATGTGCAGTGTTTCCCATACATAGACCAATGTGTGGCGCAGCGCCACAGATTCAACAACGAGCGCCACAAATTGATTCTGCTTTTTTTATTTCAACACGATTTTTAAGTATAAATATCTCACGCTCTCACAACAAATGTCACGCCAAAAAAAGAAAAATACCCGTTAGATCTCTCGTTGCTTCGGACAAGCGCTAAATTGCTGCGGATGTCACCCCCCCTGTCAAATCCCGTCCACCCGCAATCCAACACAACAATCCCATCCTCCCGCAATCCAACTCCCGCCCGCAATCCAACTCCCCCCCCCCACCCTGTTATAATGTAAGCATTATAGAATTCTACAGAGTCTCACTCCGGCCAAAAACCAAAAGTTGCCAACCCTGCAGGGGGGCACCACACATTGCTACCTGGTCTGTGGGAAACACTGATGTGCACATGAACCGTAGCCATGTAATAAAGTAGTGTAACAAAATAGGTCAAAATGACTTATGGCAACCGGCCCAACTGATCCCCCCCAGAGCGTTTCCCCGGTGAAAACGTGCAGCTCTGGACCATAACTGGGTTCTGAACCAGAGTCTCCTCCTCACCCAGGTTGCTGTCCAGCTTTCGGCCGTCCTCCTCCTCACACACTTCCTCCTTGATGTCCACCGCCATCATCGCCTCTCCCGTGTCCTCGGCCTGTGACAAAGCACTCCATGTCACCAGGACGTCCACTGGGGGTTTGTGTTTAACAGTAAAGTTCAGCGGTGCACTTTTTACATGAAAGGGAAGCGGTTCTACCATATCAGAGTACATTTACATTTGGGCATTTAGCAGACATCCAAAGGGACTTTGGATAAAACGGTTCATACACACATTCCCACACCGACGGCGGAGTCAACCATACAAGGCGACAGCCGGCTCGTCGGGAGCAGTCAGGGTGAGGCGTCTCGCTCAGGGACACCTCGACACGGCTCCCCGGAAGGTTGCTAGTTTGATCCCCGGCTCCTCGGAGGAGCCGGGGATCAAACTAGCAACCTTCCGGTTACCAGCCAACGCGCTCGACCTCCTGAGCTAAGCGTACTGAGAGCACTGCACCACGTACACATATTGGAGAGAAAACGTCTGCAACCCCCGGAAAAGTTAAACCATCCATTTCATTGGACCAGGATTTGCGTCCACCATCCATCCAAATTTACCTTGAAGTCGCCTTCTTTAGCCGCCTTGGGCTTCCCGTTCTTCTTCTTTCCTGTTTAGTCAGATACACACGAAAAACACACACACACACACACACACACACACATTTCAGAAACCATCAGATAGCACTGCAGAATACAGCAAACTTCCTGGTGAAGTGTGAGAGAAGCTCCTCCTCCTGCCTGGTGACCCCGCCCACCTTTCTTGTTGCTCCTCTCCGAGGAGGAGAGCATCTTGTAGACCCTGAAGGCGTTGGTGCCCTTCTTGATGCTCTTGTCCTTCACCTCCTCCATGTCTGGCAGGCTGTTCACCGCACAGCGGAAGTTGGCCTTCCACGTCTTGGGGTCCGGGCGGTCCACGCCTTGCTGGTACTTACCTGACACACACACACACACACACACACACACACACACAGACACACACACACACACACACACACACACACACACACACACACACACACACACACACACACACACACACACACACACACACACACACACAGTTCATCTCATTAACCTATGCTAGTGCATAGGTTAGTAAACAAGTAGTTATTAACTCACATGTGTGTGTTAATAGCAATAATCAGCAATTCTTTGTTATGTGTGACGTAAGGAAGTAAAATTTATTTATGAAGCACATTTCTAACAGTTGGCACTGACCAAAGTGCTGTACATAGTGCATTCAGTAGGTAAAAAGAACTACTACTACTACACCACCAACCTACCTGGCTAGCTACTAAACACAGCCATCGCCCTCATTTATATAGAATGAATGATAGGTCTTTTCCATATACATTCTTAGGGATTCTGTCATATTCTGTGGATCTTTTGGATAGTACTGTAACCTTCACGTTGGGCAGTTAGTGCCCAGCAAGGCAAGGCAAGCCAACTTTATTTATATAGCACTTTTCATACACAAGGCAGACTCAAAGTGCTTCACATATAAACATTGTCATTCAATAAAAGAAAATAATAGAAAAGTAAAAAAGTAGTCAGTAGTAAAAAAGTAAAATAGATTGAAAGAAAATAAAGGCAAAGTAAAAAAAAAAAAAAGCATAAAAAAAAGCAAGGTGTGTATTCACTGACTGTAGGCACATGGGCTAGTACTGTGAGCTAGTACTGTGGGCACATGGGCTAGTACTGTGAGCTAGTACTGTGGGCACATGGGCTAGTACTGTGAGCTAGTACTGTGGGCACATGGGCTAGTACTGTGAGCTAGTACTGTGGGCACATGGGCTAGTACTGTGAGCTAGTACTGTGGGCCCTGTCCCTTACCGGTGTGTATGGCCCACTTCATGAAGAGCGGAGCGTCTTTCTGCAGATCCCAGCCATGGCGCGCCGCGTGCATCCATGGGATCTGGAAGATCTTCTTTTCCTGAAATAAATGAATCACACACACACGGTTGATGACCCCACCCTCCGACCAATCAACAGAGGCGGATGAGATAAGCATCACACTGCTCGCATTTCAACAAAACACATTGAGATAACGTCAATGGAGATTAATGGACAAAAGGACAATCATAACTTGTCAAAACTCATGTGGAAATGCCTGTGTCTTCAGTCGGTGAGGATAAAGCAGAACTAAAAGACGATCAGTTGTGGTAGTAAATGGCCGAGTCTTGCTGACAGCATTGTTCTCCATACATTTTGCACTCACCCTACAATGCAACCCCACTTAGTGCACGAGAGTGTGTGAGTGTGAGTGTGTGCGGACTCACCTTGTTGACCCACTTGAGTCCTGGTATCAGACAGGAATTTATCTGCTCTTCTAACCATGGCCGCATTCGCATCCTCTCCACCGGCATGGTATCCTACACACACACACACACACACACACACACACACACACACACACACACACACACACACACACACACACACACACACACACACACACACACACACACACACACACACACACACACACACACACAAACACACACACACACACTTACATTGTGCAATTGACCAATTCTATGAATATTAGGGAAGATAGTGTACAATGTGTATCTTCCTATCTTCCTACTTTCTCTATGTTCTTTATATTAAAACTTTAATAACTATAGTATTTTAATAGCAACACCTCATGATAAATTACTTGATTAATCTAATATTATTTTATATATATATTACATTATTATATTATTTTTTTTATATATTTAACCAAGGATTAGGCTCGAACTGTTGTTTTTCCTAATGCAACTAGCTTGGTCTTTGGAAGGAATAGTAGTTTAAAACCTAAGTACAAATACATATACGGGGAAACATGTACATTTATAAACAGGAAACAGGATATGTCTTCAAAGACGCAATCAAATCCATGAAAGCGATCGGCTCCTAATCGTCTTATTGCACCAGTGGAGAAGAGATCCGCCGTGCATGCGGTGCAGTCTGATTACATGGCCATCATTTTGGAGCCATCAATCACACTGGTCTTCAAGACCAAAGGTTATCAAATCGTAAATCAAGGAATCCATTTTCGAACAATTAACAGCATACAGCTATTGAGTTCTAGGATTTCTTCCATAGTGATAAAGGGAGGGGTTTTTTGCCCTCTTGGGGCTAGGGTAAGGGGGGGGGGGGTCATAAATATACGGCCTTTGAGACTGTACCTGTGATTAAGGGCAATGCAGATAAAGCTGAACAGAATTGAATACAATGAATGTTTTTGGACGTAGACATTCCCATTTGTATCAAGTTCCGGAGAAAATGATACCTAAGAAAATGCCAATGTCATGACGTCATGACAACTGTGGTGCCAGAGAGGATTAAAAGTTAGGACCACATGGTGCTAGGGGAAACAGGGTGTTACCATCTTGGCCCATGCTCCTCCTCACCTACAGTAGTTTCATCATGTAACAGAGATGTAGCAGCTCATTAGATTTGGTTTCCTTTCAATAATAATGTGGTTCAATTAATTCATTAAAATAATTTGCAATCAGCTCCTCCCCCTAATTCCAGTGCGGAGCTCTCAAAACGAATTATATTTTTTATATTTTTTTATCTCAATCTCCCAACACAGAGAAATGTTTTCTGTGTTGTATTGGGAGAGGGTTGATAATGATGCATTAACCTGGACAGGGGTCACAACTGTACACTATTAATTAAACTGCCTAATGCACATTTTGCTACTGCTTTCGTTTAAAGGTTGACTTCACGTAATGACTGGATTCCTGAGGCTTTAAGTGTCATTCTACCATGGTAACGACAGTGACGGGCTGATAGGACGCTTACCTCACCGTAACTCTCTTCCTGATTATACCTCTCGGTGTGTGACATCCCGTCCTGAGTAGCAGTATCACAATAGCCCTGCATATCAAAATACCCAGCAAACCAAAGGGATTTCTTTAATATTATATTATGATAAGTATCTGGGTTTAAGAATGATGTGATTGTAGGTGCGTGGCCCTCTCACAACAAGCAAAGGAAATGCACAGCCTTTCTTAAAACGCCGGGCACCATTGAAATCAGCACATATTGTATGCAATACATTATTGGAACTTAACTAGTCACCAGAATCCTTGCAGCCATCGGCCGTTGCTCTAACCTCTATCAGACGTAATGTCATCGCTACAAGCATGGGACTGCTAGGTTGGTATAGTATTGTTACATCATATGAACAACTTCATACCATCTGGTAGCTGCAAACTCTTCTAACACCATTACCCGAATCCCAATGTTGTAACAGTGTTAGAATGCACTGGTGGTAACTTTTGCACGCAAAAAGGTTACAGCATTCAGTTATTACTGCACTACAAACGGTGTGTGTGTGTGTGTGTGTGTGTGTGTGTGTGTGTGTGTGTGTGTGTGTGTGTGTGTGTGTGTGTGTGTGTGTGTGTGTGTGTGCGCGCGCGCGCGCGCGCGCGCGTACTTGCTCTCAAATAAAGTCACAATCTGAGTTGGGTCCCTGTGTGATCGAAATCTGTCTAAACCTATACAGAGACACTCCCTGCAACATCCCAGCACACGCGCGTTGTGGTACTGGTTCATAATATCAGATCTGTTGACATGTCGGGTTATTTAAGGTCGATCTGGTGGGACTGGGAGACGTAGCTTACGTTTCAGTCCAAGAGGTTCAGCGAGCACGGTTAAAACACCAATATATCATGTTAAAACACCAATATATCAAGTTAAAACATCATGTAATACATCAACCACTTAAAGTTCAGCATGTTGCATTAAGTAAATTGAGGTTTTCAACGGATCAACGAGAATAAACTGTACGGTACCTGCAGTACAGCCTCACTGTCGGCGCAGTCTGCAGCACATGCATCCGAACCATCATCCACTATGCTGGACATTTCTATTCTCTAGGTTTGAATTCAGTTCCTCAGAGAACAACCAGAAGCTTTCGATCACCTGGAGCGGAGAACCGTTCCCTGGTTCAGCATTTGGCACTAAAGAGTTAACAGTGCGCCTTTCCTCTCGGCGCGTCTCTCGAAGCCAAGCAAAAGTGAAATCAGATAGAGAAAGACAGTTTCACTTGTGCCAGCGCTCGGCACAAATGCGGAAATAAAGAGTTGACTACCTGTGAAGTTCCCCCCCGCGGATCTGCACCCTCGCCTCGTCCCGCTTCCAACTCAGTCACACACAGTGTCGACGAGTCGCTGTTCCTAGTGTCCGTAATGTTTGTTATTTTTGTATTAGTTCTGGTTTAAGAAGAAACGTTTGACGGAGCCATGGTGTTTATCTCCAGAAGAACGAAACCAAAAGCAAGGCTCGGCGGCGGCGGCGGCGCTCGCGCTGGAAATCCCCGAGTCTCTGCTCGCGGCGCGACCATTTGCTGCTTGGCGGAAGTCCTTGGTGCGCCTGCGCAGGGCGCCCGAGATCAGAACAACAAACCGCCCCGATTTCGTTTTCATTTCCTCAATCCTGCCACATTGACGCACGTCTCCTCTGTCGCTGAAACGAAACCAGCGACCTTTCTGTGGGGCTGGGGTGTTTAAAACCAGACTGAAGAAACCCGAGAAACTGTTTTCTAACGGAGGACAATGTTTAGTTTAGGTCAGGTGGTGTGAAGACATGTTGACTCAAGAGTTGGTTCAGAATCTTTTCTGCTGACTCACAACTGCTGGTTAACAGGGCGCAGCGCGCCATCTAGTGGCCGCTTTTAGAAACGACCAAGAAGGAAAGTCATTCGATGACGCCTCAATATATGATAATAATAAAAAAAAAGATTTGCTGTGTGTCAATTTAGAGGATCTATAATGAATGAATTGTTAATTATTTGAGAAATTATTGAGTCATCCTTCATTCTGTGTTGCTTTTTATTAAGACTTTTCATAACCCATATGCTAATTTATCTTAAAAGTGCATGACAAGTTTGGAATGCCTCCCTATATAAATCAATTGCTACTAAAACTGGGGAATAATAATATCCTAATATATAATATAATAATCTTAAACCTTTCATTTCAAAACAATGTCTTACGTACAAGCATACAAAAACAAACAAATTCAAGCCAAGCACAAATGCCTTGTTTTCACTTTGGAATGGATACACTTTTGGAGTGAATTCAAGACACAGATACCCTCATGGCAATAATTATAAAATTACATAAAAAAATAGATTTTACATAAATAAGAGATCCCTGTTCTGGACCAAATGTGGCCAGCTTCTAACCTCCACCTTGACGGTGCAGATTACACCATCACAATACTGTGTAAAGTACATCAAAAGAAGCCAAGGAATCCCAGTTCAACACACCCAGTGCACATCCAGCACAACATCCATCCCCCATGCACACAAACCCAATTATATTAATCATAGAAACAAAAACCCAGCCAATCATCTCCTCAGCACCAGTAGTCGAATCCACACGATCACTTTGCTTTCAAAAACGGACTCCATCAGTAGTCGACTATCAAGGGAAGTAGAAGTCCTTGGTCAACATGGAGATGATGCACGGGATCTGCTTCTTGGCACTGAAGCCTGGCGTGCTGGAGGCCGACTCGAAGTCCAGCGCCACCTTGTGGTTGACCCTTGTCATGATCTGCATCAGCTCCAGCTGGCTGCTGTGTTTCTTCAGCATCTCGCACAGCGCCTGCATGAACCACGAGCCGTTGGTGGTGTTCCTCCAAGAGTAGTAGCCTGGTGGGAGATCATGAGGCAACACAATTCATTTTAGGACAGATCATCGTTTTTACTCTCAAGACTCACCTGTTCAGAGTTCACCTAGACTCTGCATAGCCACCTCCTCCTACCCCTCCTACTTATTGTATGTTGTACGTCCTGGCACTTAATGTACGCACTTATTGTATGTCGTACTTAGTTATAGTACTTAGTTGTGTAGCATCTTATCCTAGCTATCTTTGTTGTGTACGGGGAATGGGTTAACCTAGTGATTGTGTTTTTCACTTGGTTCTATGAACATCCTTACTGTACCGACAGCGATATATTGTTTCTCTTTCTTCTGACAAATGTACTTATTAGTTGCTTTGGATAAAAGCGTCTGCCAAATGTCCTAAATGTAAATGTAAAGTAATTTTAATACTTGTTAATCCCCTGTGACTTTGACTGATCCACCCAAAAGGTATGGATGATAGTAATAGTATGATAATAATAATTATATGTATTTTATACATCGTACTGTTCTCACACACACTTCACAGAGACGGATAAACAGACATATATATATATCTATACTGGACATGACATTTGAGAACCATTAGGCCAGCTTTGACCCAGAGGGAACTACATTCAAGGTGGAAAAGATGTGTTGGAAATCCCTGAACCAATTTCAGATTTTATATTTTTAAGAAAGCCTCATGCCTGATTACTATGGGTTTTAATATTAGGGGCTTTGCCACCCAGCTTTAAGAGTTATACATTAAAATGTGTATGAAGCCAAAATATTTGTTTGGGCAAATACCATAACTAATTATAGCTGCTGCGCAGCAATGGGTCGGGTCCGGGCTAATTTTGGCAAATTCTGAGCAACAAACAGGAGAATAGGAAGACAGGACAGTTGACCTTATAATGTTCAATTTGCACCAGTTGAGGATTGAACCCACAACCTCTGGAACCAAAGACCATTGTCTATCGCACTGAGCTAATTGGCAAGTGGCATTTCAACAGTGGCTTCACAAATTGAGTGACAGCTGTTGTAAAGGCAAATTTAAAAAATGGTCAAAATTTCAGAAATTCAGTCATCTAAACAAAAATCTGATAATACATAAATTGCATCTTGACAGCATGGAAATGTTGGTGATTTGCTTTTAATGATAAGTGTTTTGCTTCATAAGAGAAAATATGATGTTTAAAAATTCCACTCTCACATTGGCTGCAGTTGTTCCCATGAGAGCAGAATTCAAAATGTTCTCAAAAATTCAGTTTTTGAGATAAAATTCTGATATTTGCCAAACTTCATCAACCATGACTCCAGAATATTCTCAATTTTTTTCAGGAAGATTGAAAATGTATTTATCAAGAATTTGATGGTATACGTTTACAGTACTGTTTACAGTCATACGTTTTCATGCACTGTAGGATCAATTTTTGCTTAATCAAAAATCCGAGAAACAAGTTTTGTTGAGGACGGTCTGGAGATGCTCTGTACCAAGTTTGGTGACAATTGAGCAAAAATTGTGGGAGGAGATACATTTTAAAAGTTTTACAGTTATTGAAAAAAACAGAGTGATGGACTTCATAATTTGTAATGAGTTTAAGTGGACAAAAGTTTCAGCAGTATTGAGGCTACATTGTGGTGAAGTTTCAACACTGTAGCATCTACCATTGGTTTGGTAGGAATTTTTTAAGTTTTTAAATTTAAACGCTTATTGTGCCCCCCCTAGGAGGGGGGGGCACATGTCCTTGGAGTTGAGTGAATCTGGCATGGGACTGGACCTTTGTGCAAAGTTTGGTGAGTTTTCACCCATGGGAAGTATGACTTCCTTGGAAGAAGAAGAAGAAGAAGAAGAAGAAAGAATTCCTAGGAATACAATAGGTTCCCGGCAGCTTAGCTGCCCGGACCCTAATAACAATTTGGTATGGATAAGTCTTCAAACAAAAATTACAATAAAATGGGCAGTAATGATTAAATAATGAATACAATGTTAGGATAATAATGTAGGACATATGTTGTTTCTCACAAAAGGACCACGATTGGCATAACCCTAACCCTGCATTTATTTATTCATTCATGTATTATTTTCATGATTCAAACAGCAGCGTTTACTGATTACCTGGAGCTGTGGAGTAGGCGTACAAGAAGTCTGCCTCCACGGGAATCCTATCCGATGATTGGTCGCAGGAGCTGTCCGTCTGAATGCCATCATCCAAAAAGGTTCCACGGCATGCCTAGCAGAGATAAGATTAGTTTAGAGCATTGCTTGGTCTAAGAACGGTACTGTTTAATATGGAAGCATATATGTAGTAAAATTCAAATGGCAATGCAATTTGCAATTTGCAATTCAATAAGTCATTACATTGTGCAATTGACAATTCATTATGCAATTGAATAATGTAATTTGTAAATATGTTATTCAAAGTGTATTTTAATATGCAAAGTGACAATGAAATCCTCAATAAAATTTGCAAAAGTTATAACAATAAAAATAGAATAAAATTTTGTCAAATTGTTTGAGTTCCTTTATTCAAATTGAAAAGCTATAGCGTCCCCGTGATTGCAATGCACTTCGCCACGCTCCGTGTGTTGCAAAATTCAAATGACATTTCAATCCGCAAAACACTTTGCAAATCGTTTTGCAAAACGTATCAGCCAATCGCGTCTGGGGGGGAACTACGTCACTTGCTCGCCAGACCAGCTGATCATCCACGCACATTGCAATTTATTTATTTATTTATCCCGCAGCAGCTGCCAGACCGTCTTTTCCGCCATTTTCAGTTATAATTACGTAAACTCAGTCAAACCATAGACCTATTAAGAGTCAAATCTGGCACAATGCTAGGCATAGAAAATAAATTGCAACGTGCGTGGATGATCAGCTGGTCTGACGAGCAAGTGACGTAGTTCCCCCCCAGACGCGATTGGCTGATACGTTTTGCAAAACGTTTTGCAAAACGATTTGCAAAGTGTTTTGCGGATTGAAATGTCATTTGAATTTTGCAACACACGGAGCGTGGCGAAGTGCATTGCAATCACAGGGACGCTATAGCTTTTCAATTTGAATAAAGGAACTCAAAAAATTTGACAAAATGTTATTCTATTTTTATTGTTATAACTTTTGCAAATTTTATTGAGGATTTCATTTTCACTTTGCATATTAAAATACACTTTGAATAACGTATTTACAAATTACATTATTCAATTGCATAATGAATTGTCAATTGCATAATGTAATGACTTATTGAATTGCAAATTGCAAATTGCATTGCCATTTGAATTTTACTACATATATGCTTCCATAGTTTAATGATCAAACAGTAGCCTGTTGTTTAATATACTGTAGAGGGCTATGATATTTCTAATGGAGAAAACATTTGATTTAACACAAATACTAATAATGCGATCAAAGATTGATACACACCAAAATACAATTAATAAGGTCAACTGTAAGGTCATAAGTTAAGAGTTATAAAGTTAAAGTTATAAAGTTATACAATTAATAAGGTCAACTGTACTCTCCCTCCACACTAGCTTTTCCACCCATTACCATAAAAAGGAAAGAACATCCACCTTAGTGCGCTAAATAAATCCACACATCAGTTAACCATATGTCATAATAACTGTCCTTCAAAGCCCACCTGTATGAAGAAGAGTTTGGGCTTGGCCACCAGAGTCTTGCAGCGGTCGCCGCGGAACATTCCGGTCAGCGTCTTGAGCTGGATGAAGCCGTCTGTCCCGTAGAAGATCCCTTCATCGCCGTGGCTCAGCAGCACGCACACAAAGGAGGCGGAGCCACTGTGGTCCTCCTGGGACACTGGGAGGGGGTAGAGGACAAGATGGAGGCTGTTCAGATCGAGGAGGATGAGAATGGAGGCTGTTTATATTGAGGAGGAGGAGAATGGAGGTTGTTTAGATTGAGGAGGATGAGGTGGAGGTTGTTTAGATTGAGGAGGATGAGGTGGAGGCTGTTTAGATTGAGGAGAATGAGATGGAGGCTGTTTAGATTGAGGAGGATGAGATCCAGGCTGGTTAGATGCATAAGTGTTGGTGTTTATAAGCCCCGAATGGGTCTGAACAGGCGCTCCATCTTCAACACTCATTACACGGACAAGTCTGTACCAGTTACCACTTGTGTAGTTGTTGTCTCCCTGTGGCGACTCCACTCAGTAACACCATGGATATACAGTTTGTGGTCGCTGAACCTCTACAGGTGTGGCTTATCCTGTTGGATGTTTATCCTGTTTATGGTTCTGCTGGCAGTTCACCAGGGACCGGGTGTCTCTCTGTCTGCTTGTACACTCTGATAAGAGCAGCACTGGGACTATCTGCTCTGGGTCAAAGTACTACACTGATGTGCCCTGTGTGGCACAGATTGCGTCAGCTTGAGTAATTATATTCAAATAGAAAACCTGATTCAATTTCAAATGATGTTTTATGTAAGGAAAACTGGGGTTTCAAGTAAGATAGAACTTAAATATTATAATTTTACTAATGCTATTTTTAACTAAAAGCCAGGAACAGGTGTGGTGTTGTCCGGAGCACCTGGGAGCAGCCAAGTGGTGCAAGCAAAGCAAAATCCCATTAACCATTTTAGAATGGTTAACTAAAACCTTTTCCTGTTAGCTTGTACAAGTTAACTTACATATGAAGAAGTGTACAGTAAGGTGTCTGAAGTTTACACTTTTATGCTTTTATTCTAAAATGCTACCGTCATTGGAAAAACAGAGACCAACTTTGATCACCTTTAGGGAACAATAAATTAATAAAAACAATAAAGTTTTAGGGTGTCGTAAATATATGGCCTGATAATCCCCTTTGAGACAGAAACAATTGAATTCTCCATGAGCACAAGAGACACAGCTGCAAGGCGTGTAGAGCTTAGCTAGCGTGTAGCTGTTTTGCTAGCTCTGGCACATTTACATTTTGAGTGTAAACAAACTATTTCAATTGATGTGCATTGTCCCTTTTAAATCAGCAAATAAATAAAGGCTTTGGTTCAGTTTGAGCTCTGCATGATGTGTCCTGTACCGGTGTAGAGCAGCTTCTCCAACTCTGCCACTGTCAGGTCGTTGGCCATCCTCATCTTGTAGCCCAGACCGGAGAAGGTCTTCATCGCACCCCCCGCGTCTAGGTCGGTCCCATTACGGATGTTCATGCCTGGAGGGGTGGGTGGGCAGACGCGCGCGCACACGCACACACACACACACACACACACACACACACACACACACACACATTTAATTCATTTATTTGGAATGACCAATACTTACAACGACACAGCATTCCAAATATTAATAAAGAGCCCATTTATGTCTCACACAGCAACAAAAAACACTGTGCAAGTACTTACAGCCAAGCAAATCAGTAAATAAATACATAGTTATCAGGGGTAGAGATGGCACCGCCTTCCCCATACATGCAGACTTCCTATGCTTGCTGACACAGAGCAGTATTTGGCTATTTGCTTAGATTTCTTCTTATTAAGTCCAGCAATTTGCAATCCTCTAACACAGAGTCTATGAACGTGTCCAAGGCTACTATATATATATATATATATAAACTTTATTACAGGCTCTAGACCCAATAGACAACAACAGATACATAAACACATACAAACATACTCTTATTCATGAGAGTCTTAAAAGGCACCCATACCAATGTTTCCACAGATATGATTGATATCTGACCGAGCTGCACCTGGGGCTTGTGAGCATCATTATAATACAGTTTTGTGACTCATCAAGTCGAGACATAAACTTAAACATCAGGTTCCTCAAGAGAGCCTGTAAAGTGCTTAGCCCTGAGTCACAAAAGAGCTTACTAGCACTGCTACTCCTGGGCTTTTTCAGTAGTATCCTCAGACAGTCATTGTATGCTACCTGAAGTTTGCGCAGTCTCCTTTTTGTAGCTGACCCATAATGGGGCTGCATACATAGGGGTGCAGTAAGAACGAAACAAGTTTACTTTCACATCATCAGAACAGTAGTGGAATTTCCTGACTAACATGTTTGCTTGGACATACAACATTCGTCTCTGCCTGTACATGTCAGCATCATCTTCCATCTTGTCAGTGATGATGTGCCCAAGATATTTCGTACAGTTAGATACACAGAGGGATTGCCCTGACAGGTAAAACATTGGAAAGTGCAGCTTCTGATCTTCCTTGATCCTACATATCAATACAACACTCTTTTTTGCAATGTACTGTACGTCAAACTCAACCCCATACTCTGAGCATATATCCAACAGCTGCTGGAACCCAACAGTGCTGGGGGACATAATAGCCAAATCGTCTGCGTACATCAGATGGTTTAACAGAGTGTTCCCTATCAGACAACCTGTCTTACACTTCCCCAACTGCTTTGACAGGTTGTCCATGTATAGGTTGAACAGGGCTGGAGACAGAAGCCCCCCCTGCCGTACCCCATTGCCTACACTGAAGGGTGAGGATAGGCTGTTTCCCCATTTCACCTGCATACCTTGGTTGGCATACCAGTAAACCAGATTTGTATGATGCATCCAGGCACACCCCTAAGCATGAGTTTAGTAAAAAGCTTATGGTGATTTACTCTGTCAAATGCCTTGGATGCATCAATAAACCCTAGAAACATTGTAGAGCCCTGCCTTCTGTAGGATTCAACAGTTTCTTTCAAGGCATAGATACATAGATCTGTACTGTGCTTAGACTTAAAGCCAAATTGATTTTCTGTGGTGTAAATGAACTCACTCAGTCTATCTAGTAGCATCTTTTCTAGCACCTTTGAGAGAATGCTGGCTAAGGCGATGGGTCTATAGTTGTCCAAACTCCCTATTTTACCTGCCTTGTCCTTAATGACTGGCACTAATGTGACTGTCAGCATGGTGTCTGGCAGTATACCATGTGTCATCAGCCCTGTGAGGCAGATGGACAGCAGTGCTGCTACTCTGGGGCTGGCTAACTGAAGATGCTCGGCAGTGATGTTATCCTTGCCACTAGCTTTGTTATCAGCTAGTTGCTCTATAGCATGATAAACCTCGTTGGGAGTAAAATGAATCACTTCCTCATTTAACTTGCCCACACAATAGGGCTCACTTTTGATACAATTAAACAGAGCTGCATAGTGCTGCCTCCACCGCTCTGCTATATTGTCTGCACCAGATACACCTTCAATGTGGCATGGCAGTACTGTTTTGGCCCTATTTGTAGCTTTTACCTCTTTCCAAAACTCAGTGACATTGTTACCAAGCAAGTTTTCAGCCATAGAATGAGCTCTTACAGCTTGCTCATGCTTCCCAATAAAGCGCACTGCATATTTATATCTAGCATTAGTAAGTTTCTTGTGCTCTAAGTCTGGCCCCTGTCTGGGTCTACCAGCTATACCCCAGGTCCTATGAGCTGCCTTAGCGGCTTCTTGGTGGTCTGCTACATACTTCCAGCCAGGCTTGGTATTCTTAACCTTTCTGGTGTGAGTGTGTAGATGTCTACTGGCTTCATGTATAGCACTCACTATACTATTATACATTTCACATAGGTCATTACAGTGAGTGACATCATCACAGTTAATATTTGGACATAAAATAGCATCCATGGGTAGCTGTACTTCCCTTAAGAGAACATCTGACCTCCCACAATAATACAAGACATCCTCTTTAGATAGTTTAGCCCAAACCACTTTGACCCTGTTGGCGCCATCTTCTGTTGAACTGCTGCAGTCAGGTAGGTTATCAACATTTATCATCATAGAGACAGGTAAGTGATCAGTGGTAGTCAACCCATACAAAATTTCAACTACTTCCAGACTTTCATGAGCATCGGCTGTACAGATTACATGATCCAGCCAGGATGTTGTGTGCCATGCTTCACTGATGTAAGTATAACTATCTACAGGCAGGAATTTCATGCTGGAAAGAACCAGTTTACTGTCATGACAGAACTGCATCAAGTGCTGACCAAAGAGAGATTTATCGTCAGAGATGTCTGCATTCAAATCACCCATCACAAATATATTTGCATATGTACATTCCTTAATATAAGAGTTTAAAAATGCCAACCTATTCATATATTTATCTTCTATAACTATAAATAAGTACAACCAGTTTTGTGCTATAACCACCTACTGAAAGTTAATGGCTGGTATTTTAACATTTTGTCTGAGAAACACAGGTCCATGTACATGTCAAAGCAACAACCCACTTCCAGAATCACAATGGTTTTTAAAAGATCATCAACAACAACAATGTCAGGAGTGTTTGGAGAGTCTCTAAGAAGACTATTTCTAGCAAGTTGTCATTCAAGTGTGTGAATCAGTTCAATTGTATTTTTTTGTTTGTGTGTATTACACTTTGTCCATATATTCTGCGTAGTTCGTTGGCTGTAATATCGACAATGCGATCGTGTTGGGCTATGTAGAGTGCTTTATATGCTGGGCAACCTGGTTCATTATGTGCGCGGTTGATTCTATTGCGCTATCATTGTGTAGTAGACAAAATGGTTCATGATGTTGTGGATACCACAGAGAGAGGTTATATTGAGTGGGGAGTGCTTGCAGCCTAGCTTTAATCACAAATTGTTGAATGCCTGTGTTAACAGATGGGTTATGTAGTGCCAAATGTGAAACTGTCCGGTCCGTGCACTGTAGCCATGCGAGTTTACCTTGGTGGCGCAGGTTTACCCAGTAATTGCGCTGCTGCGAATGGAAGTGTTGGAGGATCTCGTACCTGCATGTCCGGCTGTTCAGCTTTGTGCTGGTTTCGTCATGGTGTAGAGTCGCTTCAGCATGCACATTTAAGTCCATGATTAGTTCCTCGCTGACGTTTACCTTTTCCTCCGCTTTCGTGTATCCAATTTAGCTGTATGTTATTGCTGCTACACTGATCGTTCAGATCAGGCCAATCTGACCGCACTCCAAATCCTGTGGCCCTGGTGTCCAGCTTCCCACTGGGTTTCTTTTTGAAGCTCAGGAAACCTGGTTCTCCACGAGGGGCAAGGGGGATCTTGCGTTTGCTTAGATCCAGTAGCAATGAGCTCCGGGCCGTTACTCGCACAGTCGGGTCGTCGTTATTTAACATATGCAATAGGTGACTTATTCTGGTGGCTGTATAAATCCATTCAATATTGGGGACTCCAAGTCCCCCCTCTGATTTGTTCATGAAAATGATACTCCTTATTGTTGTTGGCGATGTGAACGTTGGCAAACAGGTGTTGAATTTTGGAGAGGGCTATGTCCCGAACTGACTGAAGTTTCATACAGGTCGGCAAGGGGCATTGGTCTATCAGGTCCAATCTGGCAGAATACTCATCACATATATATCTCACCTGTTCCTGCCATTCGCCCGCCACATTAAACTTGTGTCCAAGGTAGCTGTAGGTTTCGTGTCTTTCAAACACTTGAATATCACTGCCAGCTAACTACCATTGAGGAATAACAAAATGTTTGCAAGACGTGGTTCAATGTTATCCAAGTTTTTTCTGGCCTCATCATAATCAAACGCATGCCTATTATTCAACAGCGACTAAAAACAAATGAAATAGGATAACAGATTAGCGTTTGGTGAAATAATAGGAACAGATTCATTTGAAGTTATTTGTATTAATTTTTCCTTTTTTTAGTTTTCTGTTTGACTTTTACACTGTAACAACACAGGCAGATTCCCACCGCAATATAGGAGTGAGGGACCAAGCAGGTGACATACAGCAGGACATATGCGTCCCGGACCACGCTTCCCAATATAGACGGTGTGCTCCTACCTTAACGTGCCCGGGAAGCACCGGTCTGCAAGATGTATGGCTGTGATCTGACCACCCAAGGAGTCCTTCAGAGGCCAGGTGTGGTCTGTGTGTGTGTGAGGAGTCATGATGTGTAATGGGGGGCTTTACCCGTGCTCTTATGGAAGTTCTTGTTGTTGATGATCACGCAGGTTCCTATGCTGGGGTAGTCCATTCTGTAGCGGTAGGGGTCGGCGGACACGGCTCCAGCTTTTCCCTCTGGCCCCGCCTTGTCAGTCGCTTTAGGAACCTCGGAGCCACCTTGCCTTAACACAGAATTTACGTTTGGTTGAACACATACCTATTATGTCTGTCATTTCTTCAGTATGGGATGTGGTTTCACCTTTTTTAACGTGTATGTCTTCTTACTGTGATTAAACGTTTGCCCCTATGTTATGAAAAGGAATATCCTCTTTGATGAGGACAAAGGACTATCTCTCTATCTTCAGTAGGGTCCAGCAGTGGTTACCTGTGAGGATAAAACACTATCTATCTATCTATCTATCTATCTATCTATCTATCTATCTATCCTCAGTAGGGTCCAGTAGTGAGTTACCTGTGAGGATATAGGACTATCTATCTATCTTCAATAGGGTCCGTTCAGTAGGGAGTTACCTTTGAGACCAGGATTTGGCGTCCACACTGTCTCCTCGCTCCTCTGCATCGCCACAGCTCTCCGACATGGTTATTCTATACATTACCAAAAAAAAAATTATAAATGGGCTATTGAGAGATTATAAATGGGCTATTGCCTTGCAAACCCCACTGCCTACTGTACCAGGTGCATAATAAGCCATCATAAGGTATCAGCTGATGTGTGATCAGGTGTGTGATTGGTGGACTAAGGGCTCTTTCTGAAGTGTACTGGCCACATATATATTCAGTGAAACACAAATGAACAATAAGAGGGGTTTCACGTTAAGGGAACTCATTAAAAGTCAACATTTGTTCCCATCTCAAGTGACAATAAAGCCAGTGAATGACACGAGAGGAAGCTGGCTTTGTACGACTCTGAAGTAGCGCTGCGTTAAGGTGAAACCAAAAGAACAGGTATCAGCTGATGACGTGTACAGTTAATTCAGTACGAGGTGTCTAGGTTTACACTTTGATGCTTTTACTACTGCAGAGACCGACCAAGATCACTTTTAGGGAACAACTTGACGCTTAAACAAACAAATAAAGAAACTAAGGTGGTTGGGTGTTGGCTCTTATGGATTATCATTCATACGCATAACTACATGTTACAACATAAAGACAATATACAATATAAAGACAAGTATACACAAATGATTAGTATACCAGGTACCACGAAGTGTTTAACTAAATGTACACTACTTTGTCTGACTTACCGTTTAGACGCGACCGAAGGTGAGTGGTGACAGGACCGAGACGAGGTCGAGGAAGCGCTCCCTGTCAGCGGCCAGCCAATCACGGAGCAGTGACGAACAAGGGGCGGAGCTAGGAAGAAACTGATGGATTTGAATACTGTATCCTGTGTTGCAGAGCTATTTAGAGAGAACCAAATACATCTCTAAATGGCTCTGCTGTGTTGAAAGTTTTAAATTGATTTATTCTATGCTTTAGACCACATGATATTCAAGCGTACATCAGTACCTCATTGGACCACACATTTGTAGTGCAAACACCAGTCCTGAATAGCTTCTTCTTCTACACATAGCGTGGTCAACAACACATCACCACATACAGTTGTATGTGTTTGAGATAAGTCAGACCCTACGAGCCTGGCTTCTGGCCATTCCGCCCAGACCAAGAAAGGCCGAAGGTGTACCTGGGTAAATTACAACCTGTTGGCATGGCTTATTTACCATTTTGCCCATTTCCAAACTGAATTCTTACTTGTGTTCAAGAGATTCTTCATGAAGCACCTCGAGTGCCAGCTCCTTAACCTTGTGTCTCTGAATAAACCACCTGTTTAACATTTCCCACTATCTGAGTAATACCGAGCCTGAAACAACGATACAACAGAAGATTCAACTTTCGAACAGTCTACAAAATGCAAACTGGTGTGAATTCCCTGTTGAATATCACAATTATAACCTATAACCTTATTAGCATGGCAGAAAACTGTGAAATGTCAAGTCTCATGGCCAATTCTGGTCTATGGTTTTTATTGCAGATCATATTATGGGTTGATTTCAAGTCAAGCAAGATTGGAAAACGACCTAGTGTGTCATTAAATTTATTTTGTGAGGGAAATTATAATTGTTGTGATTGTTTTGATTGACAATGGTGATGAAGCCACCATTGTCAATCAAAACATAATACATGAACAGATAAAGGGAACGGATGCTGCATCTTCACACTAATCACAAGCGAACAATGAAGGGTGGTCCACATTCTGATTGAGTGGAATGAACCAACCTGTTAAGGATCCACAGACCACTGTCTAAAAAAAGACGGTGAGGTGATAGTTCATGGGTGCCACGGTTTCTGGGGTGTTGATTGACAGCTCAGAGTCCTGCAGTGCTGAACTCAGAGGGCTTTAAAGCCTATCCAAACCCCAGTTTCAGCTGAGCATGTGACCTGTTTCCACTCATCAGACTGGGGGTGAGAGTGACCGCAGACCTTCTGGGAGGACCGCTGTATCTCTTCTACGTTCACACTTTTGGAATACAAATATTGTTTCACTGGAAACACTATTGGAATTGATCATCTACTACATTTTCCCTTGTTAATCTGTGTGTGTCTGAAATCCTTTCAATTTCTTATCTTGTTAAAATAATACTGTTGACATTGTTACCTCAATCAACATGAAGATACTCAAATATTTTAGTAGTCTTGATGGTTTTTTTAGTTAATAATTAATAATTAAGTTAATTTAATGAATTGTGTTGAAAGTAACAACTGTTTGCAAGTGTGTCTTCAAAGATTTTATGAAAAAAAAATCTATTTGGTTTATTAAAACCATATGCATTCAAACAATGGATAATAATAGGTAGTCCATCGGCCTCTCCACAGATGACGAAGGCCGCCCCAATTCATCCTGGTCTCCGTGCCACTGGGTCCTGGGGTGCTCCTCAGTCAAGGACCGTTTGGTGACTCTGGTCCATCGGTCTCTCCGGGTAACAGATCCTACATACAGCAGTCCTCCCAAATGGAGGCCCAAGCAGTTCATCTTTAGGACAATCAGATGCACCAACACCAGTGTTCTGGAGGACGGCCACATCAGCCTGAGGGATCGGGCAGTCCCCTGCGCTCGGCTCCGGGCTGGACTACGGGCACCGGGTTGGAAACTGATTCCAAGCCGGTTTGTGAATGTGTACATGGACTGTCGTCAACTGGTGTCCAGAGGAATCGCAGCCTCAGCCAGTCTATAACAGACATGCTCGGGCTGTCTGCCTCATGTAGCCTATGAGTTCCTATCAGCAGGATATATAATGGATCACTTTGGGGAATAGTTGAAAACACTAAAAGGTTAGGGGTCGTTATTTGAGAAATGACTGATGAGTCATGCATTACTCTGGGTTACTTTTTATTTAGTATTTTCATAAACAAATTGAAGGTAAATTTTGCTTGAAAGTACAATTTCAAAAACATTGCCAAATACAGCAACAACAAACCAATATTAATCAAGCAATATACTGGTAGTTGAACATTTAAATGACTTGCATTCACTTTGGAGTGAAAGCAATATACACATTTTCCTGTAGAAAAATTCAATACATTCTGAAATAATCTAGAAATTCTATGTAAAATAAGTGATTAAAATGTGGCCACAGCTGTTCATCTCCAGAGCACCTTTTGGCATAAAATCCACCATCACATTACAACGTAGAGTATATCAAAGCAAGCGCAGGAACCCCAGGTCCAGATAGCACAGCCAGCACCAAATGCTTCTCCCATCCACCACAAGCACAGGCAGCACATACCTGAAGAAAGAAAAAAACAGCCAATAATAAAGCCTCCTCAGCACCAGTAGTCGAATCCACACAATCACTTTGAACGGTTCCAAAACTTACTCCATCAGTTGTCAACTATCAATGGAAGTAGAAGTCCTTGGTCAACACAGTGGTGCTGGATGGCATCTGCTTCTTCTTATGGGTCTCTAACTCGTTGGTGGACGACTGGAAGTCCAGCGCCACCTTGTGGTGGACCCGCGTCATGATCTGCATCAGCTCCAGCTGGCTGCTGTGTTTCTCCAGCATCTCGCACAGCGCCTGCATGAACCACGAGCCGTTGGTGGTGTTCCTCCAGGAGTAGTAGCCTGGTGGGAGATCATGAACCATACATTTATTGTTTTAATATTTACCCCCTGTAACTACACATGAGCCAAATACCATCCCCCCACGACCCAATCCACAACAAGGCATTGATGATGATTAGCCTGACATCACCAAATTCAGCCAACGCGTGCTCTGGTGTGTTCCAGATGCCTCGTACACCAGCCTTATGAGTTACAAGTCGGGAAATCTCCCAGCTTTCTTGCTGCATTTCACGGAGGCACGCCCCCTTTTGTCGGGCCCACTCGTAGTTCTGAGAGTAGACCGAGTTCAGTGAAGTACGACTCCACAACAAAAATGGGCCCATGAAGATAAACATTTTCTTTGTATTTGTACCACGTTGGCCATTTTAATGTCGATTTTAAATGCTCTTACACACTTGATTACATTGTTACTTTATTCCGGTCACCAATTTATGCATTGCACGATCTTGCTGTGCAAGCAATACAATGTAAAGTTGTGTTGTTTGTTTTCGAGCTGGTTTGCTAAAGAGGCTAATGTAGCTAACATAATAATGACTAACCAATGACATGACACGATCACAAAGACGAACGGGAGCGCTATAAAGGCGCGTTCATGGTCCTGGTAATAACGAGACGCCTCGTCAGTGATGACGCTGACGCTTACGCGTGTTCCCGACAGCGACCGTTCATGAGCACTGCATTTGGAATCTAAAAGTTATTTCATCCGATAAAAAAACAGAACTAAACAGAACTTATTAGAATCAGTTTCAAGTTTGCACACCTTTATTTCCTTGTAGCCTATCACCTACTATCCCTTTGCTTTTATTTATGAGAAGCACATTGTATTGCCACTCTATGGAAGGCTACACTTACACTCATCTAGAGCTGGTTTACCAGTACACAACGTTTAAAACTGAGCAAAGACGATACCAACAGACGGTTACAACGTCAATCAATAGTAAAGTATGTGATATGATGGTTGATCCTTTATATTGAGTAAAACTTTCATGGTCCGCCATCTTCATGCGCGTCACTAGTAAACCATACGTCTCCAACTGGGCAACTCTGTCGAACGGAAGTAGAATCATCAGAGCATCATTAGGGGTCGTTCACGAGAACTTTCAGACGTCGCGAAAATGTTTTCCCCATAATTCCCAGTGATGTGAACGCACCATAAGTGCTACGAGACAGGAAATTAGGTCGCAAGTGCAACTCGTAAGGCTGGTGTATGAGGCATCTGGAACACACCATTAGTCCTGAACCCCTTGGATGATGATTTCCAAGGGGCGAAAACAACAGGCGTCGACCGAATGGCCTCTGGAGGCAATTGGATAAACCTACAACCAATCACAGCAATGTGTTTGTTTGGACACACGTATGATTACCTGGAACTGTAGAGTAGGCATACAAGAAGTCTGCCTCCACGGGAATCCTATCCGATGATTGGCCGCTGGAGCTGTCCGTCTGAATGCCGTTGTCCAAACTGGTGCCACGGCACGCCTAGCAGAGATATTTATTCATTTATTTATTTTATTTAAGCTTTATTTAAAGTAGAATCATTCCATTGAGTTAAAGTAATTCTTCTCCCTGGCAAAGACTCACGGCAACAAGTTTCAAAATACGTAAAAGACAGGACAAAGGTTACACACTACACCACAAATCTCATACTACACATACTAGAACCCACACATCAGCAGTAAACCACACATCATAGACATAGTCCCGGTCACTCAAGCCCACCTGTATGAAGAAGAGTTTGGGCTTGGCCACCAGTTTCTTGCAGCGGTCGCCGCGGAACATTCCGGTCAGCGTCTTGAGCTGGATGGAGCCGTCTGTCCCGTAGAAGATCCCTTCATCGCCGTGGCTCAGCAGCACGCACACAAAGGAGGCGGAGCCACTGTGGTCCTCCTGGGACACTGGGGGGGGGGGGGGGGGTTTAGTTCTAGTTCTAATATTTTTTCAGTTGGCGTACTATGCCGCTATAACTTATGCCGCTTCTCCATTAGCGCAGGAGGGTCAGCAACCCAGGGCCCTGCAGACCCGTGTACCGACCAGGCTTTGAAGAGCGCCATTACTCCTACAACTCAGGGCTTTGGGTCAGTTTAAGCGCTGCCTGATGTTTTCCTGTACCAGCGTAGAGCAGCTTCTCCATCTGTCCCACGGTCAGGTCATCTTTCCTTCTTATCTTGTAGCCCAGACCGCCGAAGGTCTTCTCCACAGCGTCCGCATCCACGTTGGTCCCCTCACGGGTATCCTTGCTCTTGCCTGAATGGGTGGGTGGGTAGGCACACACACACACACACACACACACACACACACACACACACACACACACACACACACACACACACACACACACACACACACACACACACACACGTTGTTGCAAGTAAAAAAAGATTCTGTGTGTTAATAGTGCAAAAGGTGACCACAAGTCAAAATCTGTACAGATCACAGTAACCGCTTATCTCCTACCCTATTGCACATGTCAATATCTAGGGCCGCAGTTTTGCTGTAAACCATGACCTTATTTGTTGTTTTGTTTAAGACAAAAGTACCATGATCCAAAAGGGTTTTGTTCTCATTTTATACAAAAACATTGTTCAGCACTTGATGGATACTATTTTGCTTTATAGATCCGTTTTTTTAAGAGTTAACCACAAACATGTAAAAACTATAATGTTTGAACTGCATGATTGCAATAGTTTTTCATTGAATACAGTTTCCTATTATATTTCTTCAATAGAGTAATAATGATTGTAATAAATGTCTGTCCCCCTAATTTTATTCACAACCCTCAGCATGGCCCTCAGTAAGTTCAATTTGACACACCCTCTCTATTTGTCACTTGACTGTTAAATAAAATGCATTCAGTTGATTATGATGGGTCCAGACACTTGGCTAACATTGATCCATGTCCTTCACAGCGGTCTGCAGTATGGCTGTGATCTGACACCCCAAGACGTCCTTCAGAGGCCAGGTGTGGTCTGTGTGTGTGTGAGGAGTCATGATGTGTAATGGGGGGCTTTACCCGTGCTCAAGTGGAAGTTCTTGTTGTTGATGATCACGCAGGTTCCTATGCTGGGGTAGTCCATTCTGTAGCGGTAGGGGTCCCCGGACACGGCTCCAGCTTTTCCCTCTGGCCCCGCCTTGTCAGGTGCTTGGGGAGCCTTGGATTGACTCAACACACAGATGCCGTGTGGTTAAACACAGAACTACAAAGGGGGCGTGGTACAACAGAGATCAACAAACCAACACACGTGTAGACACATGCATCAATGGCTTTAAGAAGCCCTGAATGCCATGATAAAGAACATATAGGTAAGCAATGGTTAAGAACATGTTCCTCATCCAGTTGTTCAGGTAGCTGATGTTTCTTGTTAAATTAATGTTCATTATGGTCTTTCCACTCAAAGGGACTGTGGTGGGAGCAGCAGAACGTTTTATGTGTCTGTAGTTTATTCTTTGTCTGTTGGGTTTTCGTCCTGTGTGCTTGTGCACTGTGTTACTCACAATGATCAAACATGCACCCTGATTTCGCAAAGGAATTTCCTCTGCAATGCTGATAACCCACTAATGATATATCGATCACCATTAGGGTCCAGTAATTAGTTACCTGCTGTGAGAGGATAAAGGACTAACTCTATCTTCAATAGGCTCCAGTAGGGAGTTACCTTTTAAACCAGGATTTGGCGTCCACACTGTCTCCTCGCTCCTCTGCATCGCCACGGTTCTCAGACATGGTTATTCTATACATGGAGTTAGTCAGAGGTGGAAAAAGTACTAAAAAAAGCTACTCAAGTAAAAGTACAGTTACATCACTGAAATCTTACTCAATTCCAAGTACAAGTATTGCAGTGAAGATTTACTCAAGTACAAGTAAAAGTACTATTTTCAAAACCTACTCAGTACTAGTTACTAGTTACTTTTGTACTGGTCATATTTAATGCCTCACCAATCATAAGTTTTCAACTGCAATGGGGGATCCAAAATCTCTAATCAGGGTTAACTTTGAACAACGACTGAGCAATTTTACATACTTTCATAAGATAACTCTTGAAAACATATCTTGAATATATTGGTTATTGTGACTTAATTAGCTTTTTTCAAACTCAAAACAAACATTAAGGCCTTCTATTTTACTCTATAGCCTACTTTGACTTGAAGGAGTGTCATGACATTATATGCTTGACCTGTGATATTAACACTCTTATATCAGAATAATTTCATCAATAGCCTACACAAAACGACTAAAACTATTTCAAGTCCATAACTGAAGTTACAGTTTGAAGCTTGACATAACAAGACAGTCAGTCATTATCCATTCAGCCTACCGACTACACCCTAGTCTGACTGCACTGATGGCTGAAAGGTAGGATGTTGCTAGATACTTCTCAGGGCAATGCAGCATGCATCTTGTCGTTCGACAAACTTGCCTGCAATTTTTTACTCAGTAACTTGTGTGGTTTAATATGTAACTAAGTACAAAACTTCAACCAAAACTCACTTAAGTAAAAGTAAAAGCACCATTTTTACCTAAAACAATCTACTCAATACACTTGAGTAAATAATGTAATTAGTTACTTTCCACTTCTGGAGTTAGCTACACATTAATACACACGACCGGGTGCATGACGGGGAAGTAACTCATCTACAGTATAGTCGATTTGTTTGAAAAGGTGACAGTAGAGCTAATGAATAATGCGACCTGGAACCACAGGACCGATTGTTTGACGAGAAGAAACGCAGAAGTGAAAGTGAAAGGGCCAACTCAAAATAACTAGTTTACGCTCAAATCTTTTTCAATTTTTAATTTTTTAAATAATGCTCCGCAAATGATTAACATAACGTAACAAGATATCCCGAAGTGTTTTTAAAAGTTCATTAGCCTACCGTGTACGCAAGTCGCGACCAAAGGTGCTGGACATGTAAGGGCGCGACTTAAGTAAGTTCAGGAAAGGAGACAGGGAGACGCTCTTGGGGACTGACAGCCAATCATAGGGCGGAGCTAGGAGGAACCTGATTGGACCAACTGACGGCCAATCACAGGTCCAGAGCTAGGAGGAGCCTGATTGGACCAACAGAGAAGTGCTAGGAGGAAGCTGATTGGACCAACAGACAGCCAATCACTGGTGACTAACGGGCCTGAGCTGTCGGCCACTGCTCCATGACTTTCTCCTGGACCACAGGGAATCGGTTGTCAATGTGGCAGGCCTGTAAATATTGTAATAAACCTAGAACACGAGGTCAGATTGTTGCGGCTGGAGGAATGTGACAAACAACCAAGGCAGCACCATCAAGATACAAACAATGATATTTATTTGATACGATAAGTAGTTCCACTACCAGCCAGCTCAGACTGGGTCAGGCTCCGGAGCTACCCCACCTGCCTAAGCGACCCCCTAACCCGCCACGTCAAGGAAACACACACACACACACACACACACACACACACACACACACACACACACACACACACACACACACACACACACACACACACACACACACACACACACACACACACACACACACACACACACACACACACACACACACACACACACACACACACACTTTCCAACTTAACTCTGCCGGGATACGGGACCCTCCCCCGGGGTCTAGGCTTTGGTGTTGGTAGGCCAACGGGAGAAGGGAGACGCCAGTCCAGCACTCTTAAGGCCTCCGATTAGTGACGGAACGGAGCACCCCTCACTGGGAAGACGCACCGCCTACGCACTCCTACTCCCCGGCCCTAGCTCTAGTGCAGCCCGCTAATCTATCTTCGCCGCCGGCAGCCCTATCAGTGTGCGAACGGCACCCACCCCAACCCTTGAGTGCAGCTCGGCGTTAGCGGTAACACGTCACTTCCCAGATTCTACCACCCGTCGCTGTGCCCTTCCCTTAAATTCCTCAATCACCGTCACCTGCTCACCTGCTCCTTCCCCCTCACCAGTGATCAGGTGCGACCAATTAATTAACACAACCGGCTCTTCGGTCCCTCCCCCCCCACACAAGACAGTCAACACAATGCCTTCACACAAGTTCTTCATTACAATATATCTGAATAATAAATAAGTCTTCTCATTGATATGTTGTAATGACTTGGTGCAAATAGGGGCGAGTAATCTGAATCATTCTGAAACACGCATACACAGGTGATTCGCAAAATATATTTTCTTTAATTCGTCAACATAAACGGTATAATTACTGCCAACAGTTGCTTTCCTGCTCATGAGTAGGACCAAGACACGCATAGAAGAAAAGGTCACAATGAATTCTGACGTTGAAATAAACAGTTAATTTAGCAGACTAATACATTGTTTGTGTGCTTTCAACGTCACTTGAGTGATGTCCGGATACGATCGGATTAGATTCATTCATTGAACACAGCAGGTGTTCCCAGACGTCCTCATTGGTTCATTCTCTCATCCCGGCCTCCAGCCGGTTGTTGATGTCTCGGAGGTGGTCCTCAGCTCTCAGGAGGCTCCTGGTCTCCAGCAGCAGGGCAGGCAGACTGGACGACCCATACTAAATAAGGACGCAAAACACCAAGAGTCATTCATTATTTCATTACATTAGAGGAGAACAGATTAGCCCGACAAACTACAAGGGACGATTCAAACCAATCAAGAAAACAATTATGAAACGTAGAAGTAGCCTTATTAGAGCCATCTCCCTGAACAGGTCAAGCCACCAGACTGGGCTTATAGTTGTTGTTTGTGACGGGAGTCACACTTTTCCTCTCATTATAAAGGCGCTGTAATCAATGTGGTCGTTTTGGCTAACTTCCTGTCCGTGTCTGGAGTCAAGACACGGACAGCGCAGTCTCCCTCCTCTCCATATCAACGTGGCTCTGGCACGACGACAGACGGTTTTAACTGCTCTGCCTGTTTGGTTGTCAAGCTATTCCCGGGAACGGGATACCAGATTGTTCTAGTTTACTGCAGAGCGGAGTGACTGGAAAACACATAATTCTGACCAACCAACCACTGACCAACACTGCATTGGCAATGTCTGTCGGAATATAGCGCTGTCCAACACTCTTTTTAACACATTCATTTTGATCAATTCTGCTTTAACTAATTGAAAGCTGCCTTAGACGTACGTTGTGTAGTCTTTATGGGGTTTGTCGTGGCAATTCCCTTTAACAGAGATTGCGTCTAGGCCAGATGAGATTCTCACTGCAATAAAAGCACACAATACATTGGAAAGCAAGTTCCAATGAGTAAGATTTAATGCATGCATACTTTAGACTCCTCTCTAGCAGAGTGAGTCCTGAATACAGGTTGACATGGTTTTTTATACATTATCCAGAATGGTCACTCCCACTTACCTTTGTTAACTGTATATTCCCTACCCACAATGCAAACGTTTCCCTATAAGAATCTTGTTCACCCATTGTCTCACTGAATGTATCTTTGGTAACTTTGCTGCCTATACTTTCCCATGATCATGCTCTAATATTAAATCAAATATTTCGCTGGCCGACGTGTCCTAAAAAGAAGTTTCTCTTCATCAGTCTGATATCACGATGACAGTCATATAAACAGGATCATACGTTAGGGAGGGTACAGGAAGCCAACCTAAAGAGGAGGACGTCCTGGCTAACTGCCGCTGGCGGTCAGCTGACCGGCTGGAGGAGGACTTCCTGGTCCGGGCCCTCTTGGGACCAGGGCTCTAAATACATGAGAGAAGAATTTCAACACAACAACACAGCAAACCCCCACAGTATCCATTGGCCTGCATTCTAGATCCGGCCCTGAGTGGTTGAGGCCTCGCCCAGAGGCCTCAACATGAGCAAGGGCCCTAGGCAGGGGCCCACAGTCACGCCCCTTCTATCTCTGAGCCCGTCTGTTATGACGGTGATTCAGTTGCTTTGCTTTGTAAAGTAGGAACCTCTTAAAAATAATGTCTACATGCTATTACATCTTCCACTAAGCATATCTTCTAGGTACACCAATGTCTTCCATACATGCTAAATAAACCATGAAAAACCAACCGCACAGAAATTGTATTCAATGTTTTATTAAGCATCAACACCTCAAGCATTACAAAGACTATCTTAACAATCACTTCCTTACCGGTGTCTGAGAGCTGCTGGACTTCCTGTTGGCTGATTTCCCCAATTTCTTGTTCTTCTTCTCTGCCCCCGGTTCTTTTTCAGGTCTGGCAGAAGAGAACCGACACACAGATGATAAGAACAGGGAGCAGGGTATCTATGCTGGGTAGGACGGTGTGTCATACAAAACATCAAGGGAGGGTCAGCCTTTTCGTAGCGACAGAGCCAGTGTGTGCCTCTTTGTTGTGAGCCTGCATGAGGGAACCAGGCTAACTGACCGTACCTGGCTACAAACTGGAGCTGCAGCTGCCGGCTAACCCTCCTAGCAGCGGTCTGTCTATCTGGGGGTGTGACCCTGGGTGAGGCCTCTCTGGGGGCTGGGGCTCGGGCTGGTGGCGGGTTCCTTCTGGTGGGGAGAGGACCAGGCCTCCTCCCTAAGCCTGGGCCTTTCCTTCTCTCCTCCTCCGTGATCCCTCCTGCCTTCTTTCGGCCGGGCTTCCCCCCTCTCCTGCTTCATTACAACAGAGATAGCTGTTGTGTATTGGCAAGAAAGTGATGCTTCATTACAACAGAGATATCTCCCACCCGCTCTCTTTCACAATGCATTGCGAAACTGTGTGTTGAATGATTTGATACTGATGCCGAACTGTTCCAAATATGATGGTACATTGGGAAATAGGATCATGCTAAGCTTATGAAAGTGTTCTAACACCACTGACTTAGCCAGTCTGAGGAAATATATAAATTAAAATATCAACAACAAGAGAACATGAAAACATTTTACTTTTTATTTAGTATTTTCATAAACAAATTGAAAGGTACATTTTGCTTGAAAGTGCTATTTCAAAACATTGCCAAATACAGCAACAACAAATCAATATTACTCAAGCACAATACTGGTAGTTGAACATTTAAATGACTTGCATTCACTTTGGAGTGAAAGCAATATACACATTTTCCTGTAGCACAATTGAATAAATTCTGAAATAATCTAGAAATTCTTACGTAAAACAAGTGATTAAAATGTGGCCACAGCTGTTCATCTCCAAAGCACCTTTTGGCATAAAATCCACCATCACATTACAACGTAGAGTATGTCAAAGCAAGCGCAGGAACCCCAGGTCCAGATAGCACAGCCAGCACCAAATGCTTCTCCCATCCACCACAAGCACAGGCAGCACATACCTGAAGAAAGAAAAAAACAGCCAATAATAAAGCCTCCTCAGCACCAGTAGTCGAATCCACACAATCACTTTGAACGGTTCCAAAACTTACTCCATCAGTTGTCAACTATCAATGGAAGTAGAAGTCCTTGGTCAACATGGTGGTGCTGGATGGTATCTGCTTCTTCTTATGGGTCTCTAACTTGTAGGTGGATGACTGGAAGTCCAGCGCCACCTTGTGGTGGACCCGTGTCATGATCTGCATCAGCTCCAGCTGGCTGCTGTGTTTCTTCAGCATCTCGCACAGCGCCTGCATGAACCACGAGCCGTTGGCCCGGTTCCTCCAGGAGTAGTAGCCTGGTGGGAGATCATGAACCATACATTTATTGTTTTAATATTTACCCCCTGTAACTACACATCAGCCAAATACCATCCCCCCACGACCCAATTCACAACAGGGCATTGATGATGATTAGCCTGACATCACCAAATTCAGCCAACGCGTGCTCTGGTGTGTTCCAGATGCCTCGTACACCAGCCTCACGAGTTACAAGTCGGGAAATCTCCCAGCTTTCTTGCTGCATTTCACGGAGGCACGCCCCCTTTTGTCGGGCCCACTCGTAGTTCTGAGAGTAGACCGAGTTCAGTGAAGTACGACTCCACAACAAAAATGGCTGCGCCCATGAAGATAAACATTTTCTTTGTATTTGTACCACGTTGGCCATTTTTATGTCAATTTTAAATGCTCTTACACACTTGATTACATTGCTACTTTATTCCAGTCACCAATTTATGCATTGCACAATCTTGAGAAGCTAATGTAGCTAACAATAACAATGACTAACCAATGACATGACACGATCACAAAGACGAACAGGAACGCTATAAAGGCGCGTTCATGGTCCTGGTAATAACGAGACAGTGATGACACTCATGCTTACGTGTGTTCCTGACAGCGACCGTTCATGTGTACTGCGTTCGGAATCTAAACAATTTTTTTATCTGATAAAAAACAGTCAGAACTAAACAGAACTTATTAGGATCAGTTTCAAGTTTGCACGCCTTTATTTCCTTGTAGCCTATCACCTACTATCCCTTTGCTTTTATTTATGAGAAGCACATTGTATTGCCACTGTATGGAAGGCTACACTTACACTTATCTAGAGCTGGTTTACCAGTACACAACGTTTAAAACTGAGCAAGGTCGATACCAACAGACGGTTACAACGTCAATCAATAGTGAAGTATGTGATATGATGGTTGATTCTTTTATATTGAGTAAAACTTTCATGGTCCACCATCTTCATGCGCGTCACTAATAAACCATACGTCTCCAACTGGGCAACTCTGTCGAACGGAAGTAGAATCATCAGAGCGTCATGAGGTGTCGTTCACAAGAACTTTCCGACGTCGCGAAAATGTTTTCCCCATAATTCCATGATGTGAACGCACCATAAGTGCTATGAGACAGGAAATTACGTCGCAAGTGCAACTCGTAAGGCTGGTGTACGAGGCATCTGGAACACACCATTAGTCCTGAACCCCTTGGATGATGATTTCCAAGGGGCGAAAACAACAGGCGTCGACCGAATGGCCTCTGGAGGCAATTGGATAAACCTACAACCAATCACAGCAATGTGTTTGTTTGGACACACGTATGATTACCTGGAACTGTAGAGTAGGCATACAAGAAGTCCGCATCCACGAAAATCCTATCCGATGATTGGTCGGTGGAGCAGTCCGTCGCAATGCCGTCGTCCAAACTGGTGCCACGGCACGCCTAGCAGAGATTTGTATTAATTTATTTATTTTATTTAAGATTTATTTAACCAGGAAAAGTCCCATTGAGTTAAAGTAATTCTTCTCCCAGGAACCCCCTGGTAAAGACTCACGGCAAGTTTCAAAATATGTAAAAGACAGGACAAAGGTTACACACTACACCACAAATCTCATACTACACATACTAGAATACAACCAAGACATTACACTTAATAGGACAAATAACAAGCTAATACAGACATACAACTTAAAGGGCACCTAGTTAAAGGCAGTTACACTGTTCAGATAAGGCGGGACTAGATTAGAGTCCAATAACTTAGGTCTTAGAACGGTACTGTTCAATAGGAAGGTATTAGCCTGCTGTTTAGTATACTTTATATGTATAGGGCTGTGATAAGTACTCTCCCTCCACACTAGCTTTTCCAGCCATTACCATAAAAAGGAAAGAACAACATGCACCTTAGTGCGCTAAATAAACCCACACATCAACAGTAAACCACACATCATAGTAGACATAGTCCCGGTCACTCAAGCCCACCTGTATGAAGAAGAGTTTGGGCTTGGCCACCAGAGTCTTGCAGCAGTCGCCACAGAACATTCCGGTCAGCTTCTCGAGCTGGATGGAGCCGTCCGTCCCGTAGAAGATCCCTTCATCGCCGTGGCTCAGCAGCACGCACACAAAGGAGGCGGAGCCACTGTGGTCCTCCTGGGACACTGGGGGGGGGGGGGGGGGGGTTTAGTTCTAGTTCTAATATTTTTTCAGTTGGCGTACTATGCCGCTATAACTTATGCCGCTTCTCCATTAGCGCAGGAGGGTCAGCAACCCAGGGCCCTGCAGACCCGTGTACCGACCAGGCTTTGAAGAGCGCCATTACTCCTACAACTCAGGGCTTTGGGTCAGTTTAAGCGCTGCCTGATGTTTTCCTGTACCAGCGTAGAGCAGCTTCTCCATCTGTCCCACGGTCAGGTCATCTTTCCTTCTTATCTTGTAGCCCAGACCGCCGAAGGTCTTCTTCACAGCGTCCGCATCCACGTTGGTCCCCTCACGCGTTTCCATGCCTGAATGGGTAGGTAGGCGTGCACACACACACACACACACACACACACACACACACACACACACACACACACACACACACACACACACACACACACACACACACACACACACACACACACACACACACACACACACACACACACGTTGTTGCAAGTAAAAAAAGATTCTGTGTTAATAGTGCAAAAGGTGACCACAAGAAGTCAAAATCAGTACAGATCACAGTAACCGCTTATCTCCTACCCTATTCCACATATGTCAATATCTAGGGCAGCAGTGTTGCTGAAAACCATGACCTTATTTGTTGTTTTGTTTAAGACAAAAGTACCGTGATCCAAAAGTGTTTTATTCAACTTTCAATTCTCATTTTATACAAAAACATTGTTCAGCACTTGATGGATACTATTTTGCTTTATTGATCCGTTTTAACCACAAACAAACAAAAAAAAACAACTATAATGTTTGCACTGCATGATTGTCATAGTTTTTCATTGAATACAGTTTCCTATTATATTTCTTCAATAGAGTAATAATGATTGTAATAAATGTCTGGCCCCCTAATTTTATTCACAACCCTCAGCATGGCCCTCAGTAAGTTATATTTGACACACCCTCTCTATTTGTCACTTGACTGTTAAATAAAATGCATTCAGTTGATTATGATGGGTCCAGACACTTGGCTAACATTGATCCATGTCCTTCACAGCGGTCTGCAGTATGGCTGTGATCTGACACCCCAAGACGTCCTTCAGAGGCCAGGTGTGGTCTGTGTGTGTGTGAGGAGTCATGATGTGTAATGGGGGGCTTTACCCGTGCTCTTATGGAAGTTCTTGTTGTTGATGATCACGCAGGTTCCTATGCTGGGGTAGTCCATTCTGTAGCGGTAGGGGTCCCCGGACACGGCTCCAGCTTTTCCCTCTGGCCCCGCCTTGTCAGGTGCTTGGGGAGCCTTTGATTGACTCAACACACAGATGCCGTGTGGTTAAACACAGAACTACAAAGGGGGCGTGGTACAACAGAGATCAACAAACCAACACACGTGTAGACACATGCATCAATGGCTTTAAGAAGCCCTGAATGCCATGATAAAGAACATATAGGTAAGCAATGGTTAAGAACATGTTCCTCATCCAGTTGTTCAGGTAGCTGATGTTTCTTGTTAAATTAATGTTCATTATGGTCTTTCCACTCAAAGGGACTGTGGTGGGAGCAGCAGAACGTTTTATGTGTCTGTAGTTTATTCTTTGTCTGTTGGGTTTTCGTCCTGTGTGCTTGTGCACTGTGTTACTCACAATGATCAAACATGCACCCTGATTTCGCAAAGGAATTTCCTCTGCAATGCTGATAACCCACTAATGATATATCGATCACCATTAGGGTCCAGTAATTAGTTACCTGCTGTGAGAGGATAAAGGACTAACTCTATCTTCAATAGGCTCCAGTAGGGAGTTACCTTTTAAACCAGGATTTGGCGTCCACACTGTCTCCTCGCTCCTCTGCATCGCCACGGTTCTCAGACATGGTTATTCTATACATGGAGTTAGTCAGAGGTGGAAAAAGTACTAAAAAAAGCTACTCAAGTAAAAGTACAGTTACATCACTGAAATCTTACTCAATTCCAAGTACAAGTATTGCAGTGAAGATTTACTCAAGTACAAGTAAAAGTACTATTTTCAAAACCTACTCAGTACTAGTTACTAGTTACTTTTGTACTGGTCATATTTAATGCCTCACCAATCATAAGTTTTCAACTGCAATGGGGGATCCAAAATCTCTAATCAGGGTTAACTTTGAACAACGACTGAGCAATTTTACATACTTTCATAAGATAACTCTTGAAAACATATCTTGAATATATTGGTTATTGTGACTTAATTAGCTTTTTTCAAACTCAAAACAAACATTAAGGCCTTCTATTTTACTCTATAGCCTACTTTGACTTGAAGGAGTGTCATGACATTATATGCTTGACCTGTGATATTAACACTCTTATATCAGAATAATTTCATCAATAGCCTACACAAAACGACTAAAACTATTTCAAGTCCATAACTGAAGTTACAGTTTGAAGCTTGACATAACAAGACAGTCAGTCATTATCCATTCAGCCTACCGACTACACCCTAGTCTGACTGCACTGATGGCTGAAAGGTAGGATGTTGCTAGATACTTCTCAGGGCAATGCAGCATGCATCTTGTCGTTCGACAAACTTGCCTGCAATTTTTTACTCAGTAACTTGTGTGGTTTAATATGTAACTAAGTACAAAACTTCAACCAAAACTCACTTAAGTAAAAGTAAAAGCACCATTTTTACCTAAAACAATCTACTCAATACACTTGAGTAAATAATGTAATTAGTTACTTTCCACTTCTGGAGTTAGCTACACATTAATACACACGACCGGGTGCATGACGGGGAAGTAACTCATCTACAGTATAGTCGATTTGTTTGAAAAGGTGACAGTAGAGCTAATGAATAATGCGACCTGGAACCACAGGACCGATTGTTTGACGAGAAGAAACGCAGAAGTGAAAGTGAAAGGGCCAACTCAAAATAACTAGTTTACGCTCAAATCTTTTTCAATTTTTAATTTTTTAAATAATGCTCCGCAAATGATTAACATAACGTAACAAGATATCCCGAAGTGTTTTTAAAAGTTCATTAGCCTACCGTGTACGCAAGTCGCGACCAAAGGTGCTGGACATGTAAGGGCGCGACTTAAGTAAGTTCAGGAAAGGAGACAGGGAGACGCTCTTGGGGACTGACAGCCAATCATAGGGCGGAGCTAGGAGGAACCTGATTGGACCAACTGACGGCCAATCACAGGTCCAGAGCTAGGAGGAGCCTGATTGGACCAACAGAGAAGTGCTAGGAGGAAGCTGATTGGACCAACAGACAGCCAATCACTGGTGACTAACGGGCCTGAGCTGTCGGCCACTGCTCCATGACTTTCTCCTGGACCACAGGGAATCGGTTGTCAATGTGGCAGGCCTGTAAATATTGTAATAAACCTAGAACACGAGGTCAGATTGTTGCGGCTGGAGGAATGTGACAAACAACCAAGGCAGCACCATCAAGATACAAACAATGATATTTATTTGATACGATAAGTAGTTCCACTACCAGCCAGCTCAGACTGGGTCAGGCTCCGGAGCTACCCCACCTGCCTAAGCGACCCCCTAACCCGCCACGTCAAGGAAACACACACACACACACACACACACACACACACACACACACACACACACACACACACACACACACACACACACACACACACACACACACACACACACACACACACACACACACTTTCCAACTTAACTCTGCCGGGATACGGGACCCTCCCCCGGGGTCTAGGCTTTGGTGTTGGTAGGCCAACGGGAGAAGGGAGACGCCAGTCCAGCACTCTTAAGGCCTCCGATTAGTGACGGAACGGAGCACCCCTCACTGGGAAGACGCACCGCCTACGCACTCCTACTCCCCGGCCCTAGCTCTAGTGCAGCCCGCTAATCTATCTTCGCCGCCGGCAGCCCTATCAGTGTGCGAACGGCACCCACCCCAACCCTTGAGTGCAGCTCGGCGTTAGCGGTAACACGTCACTTCCCAGATTCTACCACCCGTCGCTGTGCCCTTCCCTTAAATTCCTCAATCACCGTCACCTGCTCACCTGCTCCTTCCCCCTCACCAGTGATCAGGTGCGACCAATTAATTAACACAACCGGCTCTTCGGTCCCTCCCCCCCCACACAAGACAGTCAACACAATGCCTTCACACAAGTTCTTCATTACAATATATCTCAATAATAAATAAGTCTTCTCATTGATATGTTGTAATGACTTGGTGCAAATAGGGGCGAGTAATCTGAATCATTCTGAAACACGCATACACAGGTGATTCGCAAAATATATTTTCTTTAATTCGTCAACATAAACGGTATAATTACTGCCAACAGTTGCTTTCCTGCTCATGAGTAGGACCAAGACACGCATAGAAGAAAAGGTCACAATGAATTCTGACGTTGAAATAAACAGTTAATTTAGCAGACTAATACATTGTTTGTGTGCTTTCAACGTCACTTGAGTGATGTCCGGATACGATCGGATTAGATTCATTCATTGAACACAGCAGGTGTTCCCAGACGTCCTCATTGGTTCATTCTCTCATCCCGGCCTCCAGCCGGTTGTTGATGTCTCGGAGGTGGTCCTCAGCTCTCAGGAGGCTCCTGGTCTCCAGCAGCAGGGCAGGCAGACTGGACGACCCATACTAAATAAGGACGCAAAACACCAAGAGTCATTCATTATTTCATTACATTAGAGGAGAACAGATTAGCCCGACAAACTACAAGGGACGATTCAAACCAATCAAGAAAACAATTATGAAACGTAGAAGTAGCCTTATTAGAGCCATCTCCCTGAACAGGTCAAGCCACCAGACTGGGCTTATAGTTGTTGTTTGTGACGGGAGTCACACTTTTCCTCTCATTATAAAGGCGCTGTAATCAATGTGGTCGTTTTGGCTAACTTCCTGTCCGTGTCTGGAGTCAAGACACGGACAGCGCAGTCTCCCTCCTCTCCATATCAACGTGGCTCTGGCACGACGACAGACGGTTTTAACTGCTCTGCCTGTTTGGTTGTCAAGCTATTCCCGGGAACGGGATACCAGATTGTTCTAGTTTACTGCAGAGCGGAGTGACTGGAAAACACATAATTCTGACCAACCAACCACTGACCAACACTGCATTGGCAATGTCTGTCGGAATATAGCGCTGTCCAACACTCTTTTTAACACATTCATTTTGATCAATTCTGCTTTAACTAATTGAAAGCTGCCTTAGACGTACGTTGTGTAGTCTTTATGGGGTTTGTCGTGGCAATTCCCTTTAACAGAGATTGCGTCTAGGCCAGATGAGATTCTCACTGCAATAAAAGCACACAATACATTGGAAAGCAAGTTCCAATGAGTAAGATTTAATGCATGCATACTTTAGACTCCTCTCTAGCAGAGTGAGTCCTGAATACAGGTTGACATGGTTTTTTATACATTATCCAGAATGGTCACTCCCACTTACCTTTGTTAACTGTATATTCCCTACCCACAATGCAAACGTTTCCCTATAAGAATCTTGTTCACCCATTGTCTCACTGAATGTATCTTTGGTAACTTTGCTGCCTATACTTTCCCATGATCATGCTCTAATATTAAATCAAATATTTCGCTGGCCGACGTGTCCTAAAAAGAAGTTTCTCTTCATCAGTCTGATATCACGATGACAGTCATATAAACAGGATCATACGTTAGGGAGGGTACAGGAAGCCAACCTAAAGAGGAGGACGTCCTGGCTAACTGCCGCTGGCGGTCAGCTGACCGGCTGGAGGAGGACTTCCTGGTCCGGGCCCTCTTGGGACCAGGGCTCTAAATACATGAGAGAAGAATTTCAACACAACAACACAGCAAACCCCCACAGTATCCATTGGCCTGCATTCTAGATCCGGCCCTGAGTGGTTGAGGCCTCGCCCAGAGGCCTCAACATGAGCAAGGGCCCTAGGCAGGGGCCCACAGTCACGCCCCTTCTATCTCTGAGCCCGTCTGTTATGACGGTGATTCAGTTGCTTTGCTTTGTAAAGTAGGAACCTCTTAAAAATAATGTCTACATGCTATTACATCTTCCACTAAGCATATCTTCTAGGTACACCAATGTCTTCCATACATGCTAAATAAACCATGAAAAACCAACCGCACAGAAATTGTATTCAATGTTTTATTAAGCATCAACACCTCAAGCATTACAAAGACTATCTTAACAATCACTTCCTTACCGGTGTCTGAGAGCTGCTGGACTTCCTGTTGGCTGATTTCCCCAATTTCTTGTTCTTCTTCTCTGCCCCCGGTTCTTTTTCAGGTCTGGCAGAAGAGAACCGACACACAGATGATAAGAACAGGGAGCAGGGTATCTATGCTGGGTAGGACGGTGTGTCATACAAAACATCAAGGGAGGGTCAGCCTTTTCGTAGCGACAGAGCCAGTGTGTGCCTCTTTGTTGTGAGCCTGCATGAGGGAACCAGGCTAACTGACCGTACCTGGCTACAAACTGGAGCTGCAGCTGCCGGCTAACCCTCCTAGCAGCGGTCTGTCTATCTGGGGGTGTGACCCTGGGTGAGGCCTCTCTGGGGGCTGGGGCTCGGGCTGGTGGCGGGTTCCTTCTGGTGGGGAGAGGACCAGGCCTCCTCCCTAAGCCTGGGCCTTTCCTTCTCTCCTCCTCCGTGATCCCTCCTGCCTTCTTTCGGCCGGGCTTCCCCCCTCTCCTGCTTCATTACAACAGAGATAGCTGTTGTGTATTGGCAAGAAAGTGATGCTTCATTACAACAGAGATATCTCCCACCCGCTCTCTTTCACAATGCATTGCGAAACTGTGTGTTGAATGATTTGATACTGATGCCGAACTGTTCCAAATATGATGGTACATTGGGAAATAGGATCATGCTAAGCTTATGAAAGTGTTCTAACACCACTGACTTAGCCAGTCTGAGGAAATATATAAATTAAAATATCAACAACAAGAGAACATGAAAACATTTTACTTTTTATTTAGTATTTTCATAAACAAATTGAAAGGTACATTTTGCTTGAAAGTGCTATTTCAAAACATTGCCAAATACAGCAACAACAAATCAATATTACTCAAGCACAATACTGGTAGTTGAACATTTAAATGACTTGCATTCACTTTGGAGTGAAAGCAATATACACATTTTCCTGTAGCACAATTGAATAAATTCTGAAATAATCTAGAAATTCTTACGTAAAACAAGTGATTAAAATGTGGCCACAGCTGTTCATCTCCAAAGCACCTTTTGGCATAAAATCCACCATCACATTACAACGTAGAGTATGTCAAAGCAAGCGCAGGAACCCCAGGTCCAGATAGCACAGCCAGCACCAAATGCTTCTCCCATCCACCACAAGCACAGGCAGCACATACCTGAAGAAAGAAAAAAACAGCCAATAATAAAGCCTCCTCAGCACCAGTAGTCGAATCCACACAATCACTTTGAACGGTTCCAAAACTTACTCCATCAGTTGTCAACTATCAATGGAAGTAGAAGTCCTTGGTCAACATGGTGGTGCTGGATGGTATCTGCTTCTTCTTATGGGTCTCTAACTTGTAGGTGGATGACTGGAAGTCCAGCGCCACCTTGTGGTGGACCCGTGTCATGATCTGCATCAGCTCCAGCTGGCTGCTGTGTTTCTTCAGCATCTCGCACAGCGCCTGCATGAACCACGAGCCGTTGGCCCGGTTCCTCCAGGAGTAGTAGCCTGGTGGGAGATCATGAACCATACATTTATTGTTTTAATATTTACCCCCTGTAACTACACATCAGCCAAATACCATCCCCCCACGACCCAATTCACAACAGGGCATTGATGATGATTAGCCTGACATCACCAAATTCAGCCAACGCGTGCTCTGGTGTGTTCCAGATGCCTCGTACACCAGCCTCACGAGTTACAAGTCGGGAAATCTCCCAGCTTTCTTGCTGCATTTCACGGAGGCACGCCCCCTTTTGTCGGGCCCACTCGTAGTTCTGAGAGTAGACCGAGTTCAGTGAAGTACGACTCCACAACAAAAATGGCTGCGCCCATGAAGATAAACATTTTCTTTGTATTTGTACCACGTTGGCCATTTTTATGTCAATTTTAAATGCTCTTACACACTTGATTACATTGCTACTTTATTCCAGTCACCAATTTATGCATTGCACAATCTTGAGAAGCTAATGTAGCTAACAATAACAATGACTAACCAATGACATGACACGATCACAAAGACGAACAGGAACGCTATAAAGGCGCGTTCATGGTCCTGGTAATAACGAGACAGTGATGACACTCATGCTTACGTGTGTTCCTGACAGCGACCGTTCATGTGTACTGCGTTCGGAATCTAAACAATTTTTTTATCTGATAAAAAACAGTCAGAACTAAACAGAACTTATTAGGATCAGTTTCAAGTTTGCACGCCTTTATTTCCTTGTAGCCTATCACCTACTATCCCTTTGCTTTTATTTATGAGAAGCACATTGTATTGCCACTGTATGGAAGGCTACACTTACACTTATCTAGAGCTGGTTTACCAGTACACAACGTTTAAAACTGAGCAAGGTCGATACCAACAGACGGTTACAACGTCAATCAATAGTGAAGTATGTGATATGATGGTTGATTCTTTTATATTGAGTAAAACTTTCATGGTCCACCATCTTCATGCGCGTCACTAATAAACCATACGTCTCCAACTGGGCAACTCTGTCGAACGGAAGTAGAATCATCAGAGCGTCATGAGGTGTCGTTCACAAGAACTTTCCGACGTCGCGAAAATGTTTTCCCCATAATTCCATGATGTGAACGCACCATAAGTGCTATGAGACAGGAAATTACGTCGCAAGTGCAACTCGTAAGGCTGGTGTACGAGGCATCTGGAACACACCATTAGTCCTGAACCCCTTGGATGATGATTTCCAAGGGGCGAAAACAACAGGCGTCGACCGAATGGCCTCTGGAGGCAATTGGATAAACCTACAACCAATCACAGCAATGTGTTTGTTTGGACACACGTATGATTACCTGGAACTGTAGAGTAGGCATACAAGAAGTCCGCATCCACGAAAATCCTATCCGATGATTGGTCGGTGGAGCAGTCCGTCGCAATGCCGTCGTCCAAACTGGTGCCACGGCACGCCTAGCAGAGATTTGTATTAATTTATTTATTTTATTTAAGATTTATTTAACCAGGAAAAGTCCCATTGAGTTAAAGTAATTCTTCTCCCAGGAACCCCCTGGTAAAGACTCACGGCAAGTTTCAAAATATGTAAAAGACAGGACAAAGGTTACACACTACACCACAAATCTCATACTACACATACTAGAATACAACCAAGACATTACACTTAATAGGACAAATAACAAGCTAATACAGACATACAACTTAAAGGGCACCTAGTTAAAGGCAGTTACACTGTTCAGATAAGGCGGGACTAGATTAGAGTCCAATAACTTAGGTCTTAGAACGGTACTGTTCAATAGGAAGGTATTAGCCTGCTGTTTAGTATACTTTATATGTATAGGGCTGTGATAAGTACTCTCCCTCCACACTAGCTTTTCCAGCCATTACCATAAAAAGGAAAGAACAACATGCACCTTAGTGCGCTAAATAAACCCACACATCAACAGTAAACCACACATCATAGTAGACATAGTCCCGGTCACTCAAGCCCACCTGTATGAAGAAGAGTTTGGGCTTGGCCACCAGAGTCTTGCAGCAGTCGCCACAGAACATTCCGGTCAGCTTCTCGAGCTGGATGGAGCCGTCCGTCCCGTAGAAGATCCCTTCATCGCCGTGGCTCAGCAGCACGCACACAAAGGAGGCGGAGCCACTGTGGTCCTCCTGGGACACTGGGGGGGGGGGGGGGGGGGTTTAGTTCTAGTTCTAATATTTTTTCAGTTGGCGTACTATGCCGCTATAACTTATGCCGCTTCTCCATTAGCGCAGGAGGGTCAGCAACCCAGGGCCCTGCAGACCCGTGTACCGACCAGGCTTTGAAGAGCGCCATTACTCCTACAACTCAGGGCTTTGGGTCAGTTTAAGCGCTGCCTGATGTTTTCCTGTACCAGCGTAGAGCAGCTTCTCCATCTGTCCCACGGTCAGGTCATCTTTCCTTCTTATCTTGTAGCCCAGACCGCCGAAGGTCTTCTTCACAGCGTCCGCATCCACGTTGGTCCCCTCACGCGTTTCCATGCCTGAATGGGTAGGTAGGCGTGCACACACACACACACACACACACACACACACACACACACACACACACACACACACACACACACACACACACACACACACACACACACACACACACACACACACACACACACACACGTTGTTGCAAGTAAAAAAAGATTCTGTGTTAATAGTGCAAAAGGTGACCACAAGAAGTCAAAATCAGTACAGATCACAGTAACCGCTTATCTCCTACCCTATTCCACATATGTCAATATCTAGGGCAGCAGTGTTGCTGAAAACCATGACCTTATTTGTTGTTTTGTTTAAGACAAAAGTACCGTGATCCAAAAGTGTTTTATTCAACTTTCAATTCTCATTTTATACAAAAACATTGTTCAGCACTTGATGGATACTATTTTGCTTTATTGATCCGTTTTAACCACAAACAAACAAAAAAAAACAACTATAATGTTTGCACTGCATGATTGTCATAGTTTTTCATTGAATACAGTTTCCTATTATATTTCTTCAATAGAGTAATAATGATTGTAATAAATGTCTGGCCCCCTAATTTTATTCACAACCCTCAGCATGGCCCTCAGTAAGTTATATTTGACACACCCTCTCTATTTGTCACTTGACTGTTAAATAAAATGCATTCAGTTGATTATGATGGGTCCAGACACTTGGCTAACATTGATCCATGTCCTTCACAGCGGTCTGCAGTATGGCTGTGATCTGACACCCCAAGACGTCCTTCAGAGGCCAGGTGTGGTCTGTGTGTGTGTGAGGAGTCATGATGTGTAATGGGGGGCTTTACCCGTGCTCTTATGGAAGTTCTTGTTGTTGATGATCACGCAGGTTCCTATGCTGGGGTAGTCCATTCTGTAGCGGTAGGGGTCCCCGGACACGGCTCCAGCTTTTCCCTCTGGCCCCGCCTTGTCAGGTGCTTGGGGAGCCTTTGATTGACTCAACACACAGATGCCGTGTGGTTAAACACAGAACTACAAAGGGGGCGTGGTACAACAGAGATCAACAAACCAACACACGTGTAGACACATGCATCAATGGCTTTAAGAAGCCCTGAATGCCATGATAAAGAACATATAGGTAAGCAATGGTTAAGAACATGTTCCTCATCCAGTTGTTCAGGTAGCTGATGTTTCTTGTTAAATTAATGTTCATTATGGTCTTTCCACTCAAAGGGACTGTGGTGGGAGCAGCAGAACGTTTTATGTGTCTGTAGTTTATTCTTTGTCTGTTGGGTTTTCGTCCTGTGTGCTTGTGCACTGTGTTACTCACAATGATCAAACATGCACCCTGATTTCGCAAAGGAATTTCCTCTGCAATGCTGATAACCCACTAATGATATATCGATCACCATTAGGGTCCAGTAATTAGTTACCTGCTGTGAGAGGATAAAGGACTAACTCTATCTTCAATAGGCTCCAGTAGGGAGTTACCTTTTAAACCAGGATTTGGCGTCCACACTGTCTCCTCGCTCCTCTGCATCGCCACGGTTCTCAGACATGGTTATTCTATACATGGAGTTAGTCAGAGGTGGAAAAAGTACTAAAAAAAGCTACTCAAGTAAAAGTACAGTTACATCACTGAAATCTTACTCAATTCCAAGTACAAGTATTGCAGTGAAGATTTACTCAAGTACAAGTAAAAGTACTATTTTCAAAACCTACTCAGTACTAGTTACTAGTTACTTTTGTACTGGTCATATTTAATGCCTCACCAATCATAAGTTTTCAACTGCAATGGGGGATCCAAAATCTCTAATCAGGGTTAACTTTGAACAACGACTGAGCAATTTTACATACTTTCATAAGATAACTCTTGAAAACATATCTTGAATATATTGGTTATTGTGACTTAATTAGCTTTTTTCAAACTCAAAACAAACATTAAGGCCTTCTATTTTACTCTATAGCCTACTTTGACTTGAAGGAGTGTCATGACATTATATGCTTGACCTGTGATATTAACACTCCTCTTATATCAGAATAATTTCATCAATAGCCTACACAAAACGACTAAAACTATTTCAAGTCCATAACTGAAGTTACAGTTTGAAGCTTGACATAACAAGACAGTCAGTCATTATCCATTCAGCCTACCGACTACACCCTAGTCTGACTGCACTGATGGCTGAAAGGTAGGATGTTGCTAGATACTTCTCAGGGCAATGCAGCATGCATCTTGTCGTTCGACAAACTTGCCTGCAATTTTTTACTCAGTAACTTGTGTGGTTTAATATGTAACTAAGTACAAAACTTCAACCAAAACTCACTTAAGTAAAAGTAAAAGCACCATTTTTACCTAAAACAATCTACTCAATACACTTGAGTAAATAATGTAATTAGTTACTTTCCACTTCTGGAGTTAGCTACACATTAATACACACGACCGGGTGCATGACGGGGAAGTAACTCATCTACAGTATAGTCGATTTGTTTGAAAAGGTGACAGTAGAGCTGATGAATAATGCGACCTGGAACCACAGGACCGATTGTTTGACGAGAAGAAACGCAGAAGTGAAAGTGAAAGGGCCAACTCAAAATAACTAGTTTACGCTCAAATCTTTTTCAATTTTAATTTTTTAAATAATGCTCCGCAAATGATTAACATAACGTAACAAGATATCCCGAAGTGTTTTTAAAAGTTCATTAGCCTACCGTGTACGCAAGTCGCGACCAAAGGTGATGGACATGTAAGGACGCGACTTAAGTAAGTTCAGGAAAGGAGACAGGGAGACGCTCTTGGGGACTGACAGCCAATCATAGGGCGGAGCTAGGAGGAACCTGATTGGACCAACTGACGGCCAATCACAGGTCCAGAGCTAGGAGGAGCCTGATTGGACCAACAGAGAAGTGCTAGGAGGAAGCTGATTGGACCAACAGACAGCCAATCACTGGTGACTAACGGGCCTGAGCTGTCGGCCACTGCTCCATGACTTTCTCCTGGACCACAGGGAATCGGTTGTCAATGTGGCAGGCCTGTAAATATTGTAATAAACCTAGAACACGAGGTCAGATTGTTGCGGCTGGAGGAATGTGACAAACAACCAAGGCAGCACCATCAAGATACAAACAATGATATTTATTTGATACGATAAGTAGTTCCACTACCAGCCAGCTGAGACTGGGTCAGGCTCCGGAGCTACCCCACCTGCCTAAGCGACCCCCTAACCCGCCACGTCAAGGAAACACACACACACACACAGTTTCCAACTTAACTCTGCCGGGATACGGGACCCTCCCCCGGGGTCTAGGCTTTGGTGCTGGTAGGCCAACGGGAGAAGGGAGACGCCAGTCCAGCACTCTTGAGGCCTCCGATTAGTGACGGAACGGAGCACCCCTCACTGGGAAGACGCACCGCCTACGCACTCCTACTCCCCGGCCCTAGCTCTAGTGCAGCCCGCTAATCTATCTTCGCCGCCGGCAGCCCTATCAGTGTGCGAACGGCACCCACCCCAACCCTTGAGTGCAGCTCGGCGTTAGCGGTAACACGTCACTTCCCAGATTCTACCACCCGTCGCTGTGCCCTTCCCTTAAATTCCTCAATCACCGTCACCTGCTCACCTGCTCCTTCCCCCTCACCAGTGATCAGGTGCGACCAATTAATTAACACAACCGGCTCTTCGGTCCCTCCCCCCCCACACAAGACAGTCAACACAATGCCTTCACACAAGTTCTTCATTACAATATATCTGAATAATAAATAAGTCTTCTCATTGATATGTTGTAATGACTTGGTGCAAATAGGGGCGAGTAATCTGAATCATTCTGAAACACGCATACACAGGTGATTCGCAAAATATATTTTCTTTAATTCGTCAACATAAACGGTATAATTACTGCCAACAGTTGCTTTCCTGCTCATGAGTAGGACCAAGACACGCATAGAAGAAAAGGTCACAATGAATTCTGACGTTGAAATAAACAGTTAATTTAGCAGACTAATACATTGTTTGTGTGCTTTCAACGTCACTTGAGTGATGTCCGGATACGATCGGATTAGATTCATTCATTGAACACAGCAGGTGTTCCCAGACGTCCTCATTGGTTCATTCTCTCATCCCGGCCTCCAGCCGGTTGTTGATGTCTCGGAGGTGGTCCTCAGCTCTCAGGAGGCTCCTGGTCTCCAGCAGCAGGGCAGGCAGACTGGACGACCCATACTAAATAAGGACGCAAAACACCAAGAGTCATTCATTATTTCATTACATTAGAGGAGAACAGATTAGCCCGACAGATGAGTGAACTACAAGGGACGATTCAAACCAATCAAGAAAACAATTATGAAACGTAGAAGTAGCCTTATTAGAGTCATCTCCCTGAACAGGTCAAGCCACCAGACTGGGCTTACAGTTGTTTTTTGTGACGGGAGTCACACTTTTCCTCTCATTATAAAGGCGCTGTAATCAATGTGGTCGTTTTGCCTAACTTCCAGGACCCACCTGCTCTTTCTCCGAGGGGTGTGCCCGTCTGTGGGCCAGGTATCGTGTGGTGAGGTCCCTGAGGCCCTGCAGGAAGGAGACGCCTCTCCGGATGTGGGCCAGTCGCTGCCCCAGCTCCACCTTCTCCTTCCTCAGCGAGCCCAGCTGCTGCTCCGCCCTGTCGGACCGGTCGGAAGACGTCAGAGAACACACCGCTACGCAAACCGCCTGCTACGAGGCAACCCGCACGCTACGAGAACACTGTAGAAGGTTGGTGTTTTCTCTTGTCTATCTGTGTTCACATTTCTTAGTGTGGGGACAGCCCATGCCTCCATCTGTTTATGTCCCAACAAGGATGAACCAAATGGCCGGTCCCAGGCCATCTGGGACATAGCCAGGGTCATATACCTTATCAAGGGAGAAACTGCATCTGTTGTTTTGTTATTCACACTTTCTTTTGTATAACAATCACCCCAAACTTTTGGTTTGGTGAGAAGATGGATCGACAGCCAAGGAGTACGTCAGGAGACTGCGCCTCACCCACCTACACTATTCCACCTATGTCTGTACCTTGCTGTATTACATCCTGGAATAAACCATTTATTCGACCTTCTGATCCAACCTGTCAAGCTGCCTTGATTTCTACTCCAAGAATTACCATGACAACGAAAAAATAGCATAGAAATAAGATGAAATCTAACTCTTATTATTACTGTTATTAACTTTTATTCTACTTCGTTTAAGAATGCTTGATTCTGATTGGCTGGGAGGAGGGTATTAACCCGGCAGGTTGCCCGCTGACTGAGCACAGCGTCATCAAATAGTAGATCAATACACCGCTTGTATTTTTTTTCTATCACAGAATAGTCAAACATGAGGTCCATTGTAAAAATAAACCTTGTTTAAAAAAGTTTCTAAAATGTTTCTAAATCGGAAATCTATCGGAGGGTCAGTCGATACATGTTTCGCAAGCGAGATACAATGTAGCAACTACGTTATTAAACTAGTGATCAGATGCAGCCTTGTGCGGTTGCTATAGAAACTAATAAGCTACAGCTGAGCTAACGGGGAGCGTACCTATGCTCCCCGGGTCCTAGTTCCCCGGTCGCATGTGTTTTTTCGTAGGCGGAATCCGGGAAAGTTCCACCTCAAGTGCTAGGATTGGACAGGCAAACTCACACGCTGACTCCTAAACCTAACCATAACCCTCACCCTAACCATAACCGTAACCGTAACCCTCACCATAACCATAATCCTAATATTCATGATTCTTCCGGATTCCACCTATGAAAAATTCGCTAACGTTATTCACCATAGTTCTAAAACTACTTTTTGAGGGAGATGAACTCAAACAGAGTATACATTTATTAAGCATGCAATACGAATAAGAAAAAGCAGAATTATTAAAGTATTTGAATTGTTTCATAATGTTGGCAAGCAAGAAGTACAATAAACGGGATAATCACCTCAAGGCAGGGCAATAAACAGTTTGATATGCCCGGCTAGTGGAAGGTTACCGCCCGTCCACTAGCCGGGCATATCAAACTGTTTATTGCCCTGCCTTGAGGTGATTATCCCTTACTTATACACCATTTCTAGCTGACGCATTTTATGGCAAATACAGGCTATGTTTTTAGTGATTTCACTCTGTCACGCCTAATGTTTACTCATGAATCTTCTCCGGTATGGTTTGTGGTTTTTAACTGGAGGGATCTCAAAACTCACCTGAACCGCTCATACTTGGCACCCAGCAGTTTGTGTGTCTTTCTTTTGATCAAAGAGTCCACCTGTCAATCACAGAGGAGATCAAGCCTTGAGGGACGGCAGGGAAAGCACTGGAAAATGCTGTTGTTATCACAGCCACTGGTTTCCATGGTTACCTTGGCGTTGTCTCTCTTCAGAACGCGGACCTCCTTGGAGGTGGTGATCTGGGGGGAATCAGAGTGTTAACCGTGTGTTGGGGTCTGCTGCTCTGTGCGTTGGATTCAGGGCAGTGAATACCAGGTTTAATAGTCAACCACAGAAGACCAGGATGGGAGCGCTCACCCTCTCAGCGAGCTGCTCCTCGAGGGTGGAGGAGAACGTGTCGATGGCGCGTCGAATGGCCGTAGACTCCACAGACTCTCTTCCCATGAAGAAGAGACAGATTAGTCCATGTTGGTTCATTGTGGCAGAGGGATACCAGAAACTGTGTAGGGCAACATTATCTGATTCTGATACAGGTCATCTTTACATTACAGATCATCCGTAAAACATTCGCCCCAACAAATACATTCATATACGTTAAGAAATACAAACTTTTTTTTGCACTCGTAAGGTTGTAGTTGGAGACAAAGTTGGGAGGTGTTTCCCCCCATCCCCCCCCCCCAAGATAAATGACTGACTTGTATGTTTGGCAAAGGGACAGGAAGCTGTCCAGCACCACGGATGAGTCCGCCCCTCCAGGCCCCCGTGGCCTCTCTCCTGGACTGTCTGTCTGTGTGACAGAGGGCACATCTCCACCGTCTGGGAGGAGGAACACAGAGGAACACTGTCACCTTCACACCTTCATAATAAACCCTTACCCGGTGGACAGTCTTGGCTCAAAGGGCCTTTCTATTTAGTACCATTTTGACCTCTGAACAATCGCTTGTATTGAAAGTGCGTCTTTTGAGTAATGTAGCATGTAGGGGCGTTGCTTTGTTTCTTGCTGAAGAATACACAGAGGAAAACAGTTAGAGAGGGTGTCCAGCAGTGACATCTTGCACCTTTCAACATCCAATCAACTTGACTACAGAATACTATTTCCTGATACTGTGTAAAACATATTGGTCTGTGTCGTGGAAATATTAATCATAACTATAATACACAATTATAAACCTTACATTAACCTTGATTATATAATTACTAGTCAATCTAAAAGGAACTGTTTACATTCTCCTTGGACCTTTGGAGTTCAGATTTGCATTCCCACTGGAGCCACTGAGTCTGATACTGAGGCCAGGCCAATCGACTGACTTCTTTGTTGTGTAGATTTGTTTAACTATTGCAGCCCTGTCTCACAGACTTGCAGACATGTCCACTTTCCCCATAGTGTATTGCAAATTAACTTGGCCTCTCCCGCCAATCCTAAATGCTCCAGAAAGGTCACTCCCACTTACCTTTGTTAACTGTATATTCCCTACCCACAATGCAAACGTTTCCCTATAAGAATCTTGTTCACCGTCTCACTGAATGTATCTTTGGTAACTTTGCTGCCTATACTTTCCCATGATCATGCTCTAATATTAAATCAAATATTTCGCTGGCCGACGTGTCCTAAAAAGAAGTTTCTCTTCATCAGTCTGATATCACGATGACAGTCATATAAACAGGATCATACGTTAGGGAGGGTACAGGAAGCCAACCTAAAGAGGAGGACGTCCTGGCTAACTGCCGCTGGCGGTCAGCTGACCGGCTGGAGGAGGACTTCCTGGTCCGGGCCCTCTTGGGACCAGGGCTCTAAATACATGACAGAAGAATTTCAACACAACAACACAGCAAACCCCCACAGTATCCATTGGCCTGCATTCTAGATCCGGCCCTGAGTGGTTGAGGCCTCGGCCAGAGGCCTCAACATGAGCAAGGGCCCTAGGCAGGGGCCCACAGTCACGCCCCTTCTATCTTCGAGCCCGTCTGTTATGACGGTGAATCAGGTGCATTGCTTTGTAAAGTAGGAACCTCTTAAAAATAATGTCCACATGCTATTACATCTTCCACTAAGCATATCTTCTAGGTACACCAATGTCTTCCATACATGCTAAATAAACCATGAAAACCCAACCGCACAGAAATTGTATTCAATGTTTTATTAAGCATCAACACCTCAAGCATTACAAAGACTATCTTAACAATCACTTCCTTACCGGTGTCTGAGAGCTGCTGGACTTCCTGTTGGCTGATTTCCCCAATTTCTTGTTCTTCTTCTCTGCCCCCGGTTCTTTTTCAGGTCTGGCAGAAGAGAACCGACACACAGATGATAAGAACAGGGAGCAGGGTATCTATGCTGGGTAGAACGGTCAGCCTGTTCATAGCGACAGAGCCAGTGTGTGCCTCTTTGTTGTGAGCCTGCATGAGGGAACCAGGCTAACTGACCGTACCTGGCTACAAACTGGAGCTGCAGCTGCCGGCTAACCCTCCTAGCAGCGGTCTGTCTATCTGGGGGTGTGACCCTGGGTGAGGCCTCTCTGGGGGCTGGGGCTCGGGCTGGTGGCGGGTTCCTTCTGGTGGGGAGAGGACCAGGCCTCCTCCCTAAGCCTGGGCCTTTCCTTCTCTCCTCCTCCGTGATCCCTCCTGCCTTCTTTCGGCCGGGCTTCCCCCCTCTCCTGCTTCATTACAACAGAGATAGCTGTTGTGTATTGGCAAGAAAGTGATGCTTCATTACAACAGAGATATCTCCCACCCGCTCTCTTTCACAATGCATTGCGAAACTGTGTGTTGAATGATTTGATACTGATGCCGAACTGTTCCAAATATGATGGTACATTGGGAAATAGGATCAGTAATAGGAGAATACGAAAGTGTTCTGACACCACTGACTTAGCCAGTCTGAGGAAATATATAAACAACAAGAAGAAAACATGAAAATACTGAGGTTTTGTGTGAGGGGGCGAGTGTGTGATGGGTGATTGTGTTAAGGGGTGAGTGTGTTGTGGGTGAGTGTGTGAGGGGCAGGTGTGTGAGGGGTGAGTGTGAGGGGTGAGTGTGAGGGGGTAAGTGTCTGAGGGGTGAGTGTATTAGGGAGTGAGTGTGTGAGGGAACGAGTGTGTGAGGGGGTGAGTGTGTGAGGGGGTGAGTGTGTGAGTGTGTGAGGGGGCTCCGTTGCCTGCGTCAAAAAGTTGAGAAATGTTCCGTCGGCCAATCAGATTGCGTTACTGATACATCAGACACGCCCTCCGTCGACGGACATGTACAATATGAACGCGGTGTGAGGGGGCGAGGGTGCGAGGGGGTATGACTCATGCTGGGTCGTACAGAAAAATGTAGCATCACATTAATTATTGGGGATTTTACACAATGATGATAAATGTCACAATATACTTATGAATTCAGAAGACCATTCTAAACAGTCTTACCGAGGGTCCTTACATTGAAGTCTGTGGAAATGTCAAGTATGCTATCAGACGAAGATAGTTTTCTTCTTTCACTCATTTATGAACCTGATATTTGATGCATCAGGATTGATCGACGGACCATCATACACATCAGACACGTCATATTGATGACACCATCCCCGATGGTGTCATCAATATGACGTGTCTGTTTGTCATGGGGCTGCACAACACTTATTAATAATATTATTGTTTATTTTCTTTTAATGGTCCAGCACCAAGCCTTCTTGTGGATAAGATAAGGGACTACTTTAAAAGGGTCCCAAACAGGGGAGCACGTGTCGATGATCTTACCCAGCCGCCTCTTTCCCCCCAACACTCTTCCTCTTCCTCCCCCTCTTCTCTCCCTGCGCGGGGCCCTCCTGCCTCCTGGGGGACGCCGCTGGCCTCTGCTTGGCCCCCGCCGACAGAGCAGCCTTCCCAGGACCTCCTGCTCTTCCTTTGCCCTTGCTCGCCACCTTCTCTACGGGCCTGGACACCTCCTCCTCCTCCACCTCCTCCTCCTCCTCCGGGAGTCTGAAGTCTTCTTCCAGAGCCGTGCTATGGAGAGGGTTACCTGGGCAACCACAGCATCAACAGTCAAGCAGGGGAAACGTAATCGGACCACCGGGTGTTTGGTTTTGGACCGCTGGCTCACTTCGAGAGCACATGTCAGGAACCAGGCTGTTTCCAAGTGTGCGGGAGACTCACCGTAACTGTTGTGTGGTTCTCCATCCAGGATGCTGGCCCGCTCTATGCTGGACACGTCCAGGCTCTCAGGCACCACCCTTTTCTGGAGGGCAGGCGGAGGTCTTTGTAACATTCAGTCCACAAGCTCTCTCCAACACACACACACACACACACACACACACACACACACACACACACACACACACACACACACACACACACACACACACACACACACACACACACACACACACACACACACACACAGGTCTCTACTCACCTCAGCCTGACTGAGAGCAGCTTCAGCCATGGCTCCCTGCTTCTTGGGTCTGTGGATCCAGCAAACATGTTGAGTCAATGTGAACAGAAATAATAATAAGAGCCGTTTCAACAAACTAACAAACCAATAATAATAAATACAAACAAACAGGTGTAAATCACGGTCTGGATTTTCGGTACCCACAGTGCGTGTTTTGATTAACAATATAATTAACTTATTAACTATATATTTTATAATTATATTATATATTATTGTAAGAGCCATGTTTAGTAAATGTGTAGTTTAGATATTTGAGTCATTCATTTGTAGTCTATGACTACTTTTCAGATTGCATATCACCATGGTCCCATGAGGCTTCCGTAGAGTCAGGACGTCAAAATAGTGAAATCATGCGCGGGAAACACAAAGCTCGAGTCCTAGGGAGCAACACATTTTTCTGACCCTTATTTGGATTTCAGGCCTTTGTTTGTATTGTTGTTCCCTGAGACGTGTCGTATTTGGAGTCTAACTCATTGCTTCTTTAGGCTTACCGAGTGTTGTGAAGAACATTGGAAAGACGACGCTACACTTATAATTCATGGTACATAGCAGAGAACAACATACCCCATCGTTATCATGAACGGCCCCGCCTCAAGCTTTCAGCCCAGCATCAGTCCTCCAGAATAGTGAACCGTATTCAAAGTGAACTACAACAACACTAGATCAGCGCTGGTCGCCTGGACCGTACCACTGAGCTGAGGAGGGGTTCCCGCTAAACCATTCAGAAGTCTGGACGGTCTTCTTCTGGCCGGGGTTGCTGGCAGTTAAATGCGTCGACATGGGACACTGCCCCCCGCAGGACGACCAGGAATGACACCAAACACAGAAGCAGAATCAGAAATACTTTATTGGTGCATACCTGATTCACGTCGAAGTTGGTAGTCCATAGTCCTATAATCGAAATATAGGCATTGAACAATTATAAGAAAATATTAAATAAGAAATAAGAAATGTATACAAATATGTAAACATCTGTGTATTATATACAGTAGGTTTTGCTTATTAAGTACATTTGGTATGAATGGTATGCGTTATTCCATTTGATAATCAAATTTAACTTCAATTGTAGTGGATTTAAAATATAATTTTTAAAGTGTGATTAATCGCGAGTTAACTCACCAATACTATGCGATTAATCTCGATTACATTTTTTGATCGTTGCCCAGCCCTAGTTATTTTACAACACATTATAATATAAAGACGATATGAAGACATGGACGTTTTGAGTGTAAATCTACTATGAACGATACTGAATAAAATAAAGAATTATAATATTTAAAGTATAAAGGATCAGGTGATATAACTAATATAATATAATAAAGCCCAATTATAAAGAATTGTAATACAGGCATTAAAGTGATGCTGTAAATAAATGCTCTTCTACATTGTCTAATTGTATAATATTATTAGACCCTAATACACTTTTGAAACACAAACTTTTAAAATCACATTGTTCATATTATCAAACTAGGTCTTTACTACGTTTGTAAACTGAGTGGTTATTTATCAAAATATCAGATTTCTGATGAATTTCAAAGGGTATTAGCATGTAGAAGAACACACAACAAACAACACACCACACATGATATACATACAGTTTTTAATATTTATAAAAACTGACAAATCCCCGAGAGCACAATGAAAGAAAATGATAGCACAACAATCATATTTGGATTTGTAAGAAATAAAATACATTTAAATGTGATCTCGTCAACATAAGACATTCCACAAGCAATTTCTTTAAACAAAAAATACTTTCTGAATTACCTTAATTAGCTAGCGTTCCTAGGAACATTTCATACAATAAAAAGCTGTCTTCACGTCTATGATAAATAAATGAACACGCAATGAGCTCCAGTGAAGGAGTGAGTAAATACATTTTAATCTCTAATCGGTCACGTCCCTGATATGGACCTGAGCACCACAACAAACCAACGTAGCACTGTGCAGAAACACGTGCTTCAATGTCTCTGTTGTGGTTCTCCACCAAAAATAACCTCAAACACTACTTTAAACCACCTTTCCAAACAAAAAACATGGTTTACATGACACTTGAGAATTCATCTTAGGTGTAAGAGAAGAAAGTATTCAATATGGCTGGTAAGTATATTTAATCCCTGTTTGAGAGAATCCCTTTTAAAAACGTTTGTGCCAACGAGATCCAGTGTGGTTTAGCAGCATGACGCCCGTCCCTGATCCAATGGAGCAGTTACCAGTGTTGCCAGATTGGGCGGGAAATCTGGCCCAATCTGGGAACACTGGCAGTTACCCGCACTGTTTTCCCTTTAGAAAGCCCTCTCAGCTCTGAGACCCACCGACACACCTGATTCCTAATCAACGCCTAACGGTGTGTATAGGCCTCATCTGCTCAGTCACACATCACAGGGCCACTCTTCTTCTGTGCCGTACGTCTAACATGACCCCACATGGACCCCTGTTTCCTTTACTGAATAAATCCCACCATAATGCTCTATGAAATCATCATTTAATCAGATAGCATCACACACAGACACTCACACGCTGAAACAATCCAGGACCAGGAGTGTGTGTGTGTGTGTGTGTGTGTGTGTTTTCATCTTTACAATGAATTGCCGGCTCTTTGTGCTTTCAGCTGTAACCTTGCATCCTTCTGCTACCCCCTCCTCCTACATCTGGACCCTGGTGTAGCTAGGGGGTCCCCAACACGCCCTCCTCCTACATCTTGACCCCCGCGTACAGCTCATCGATCTGGGCCCTGAAGCGCGCCTGCAGCTCGGTCCTCTTGGCCTTCAGCGTGGGGGTGAGCAGGCCGTTCTGGACGGAGAACATCTGGTCGTGGACATGGATGGCCTTCACCTGGAGAACAGGGAGGCACGGATCAACATAGGCACACGCACGCACCCCCGCAGGATCGAACCAGCAACTCGTGGGTGTGTTCTTGAAGGGGGCGTGATATTTACACCTATCCCCTTCACTGACACACACATGTCAGACTTGAATGACAGAATGTCTGCATTGGTAGGTTGATTGAATGCTGATGGCGTCTACATTAGTGATGAGTACCTGCTCAAAGGACTTGAGGCCTGCTTGCTTGCCAATGTTCAGCAGATCATCCAGGATGGCCGCCTTCACCTCCTAGGACAGCAAGGGAATTAAGAAGAAGCTGAAAATGATGTCACATAAGCTGCTTTCACATATGACCTCCGTCTTTTCTCCGCATTTGTGGAGCAGGAGGTTCGACCGTGAGGGTCATTCACACTTATTCACACTTGATGCCCGATATGCGGAGATCGGTGTCAGTAGAATCTCCGGCTGCTTAAGGGGGGCGGGCTTGCAAGGGACGGCATATGACGTAGGGTCGCAAGAGGCGGGATCGGGTTTGTTTTGGTTTGACCGCAGACAGCACGCAGGCAAAATGGGCAGAACTCATCACGATCATGTTAAATGTTGCTGCAGCGATGCATATATTCCGTTGCATCCACAACATCCGCATCGATCGATGAAAGACTGGAGCATGAGTTACAGACAAATAGAAGAAACGACGAACAAGAAAGGCGTCGCGAACGACTGCGTTACCGGAGGAAGAGAGCGTCTTTTTTGGCTTCATTTCACATCTAACAAACACTGGGACAAATGTAGTTGATTTCTGTGTTTAACTGAGAAAACAGGGAGTGGAAGGACGGGACCCTATAATGTTCAGCTAACTGTTGTCAATAATAATTGTTACGAGAGTAACACATGTGTGTGCGCGAGAATGGCAGTGTGTGTGTGTGTGTGTGTGTGTGTGTGTGTGTGTGTGTGTGAGTGGATGAGCGAGGAGAGCGAGCGGTAGCGTGTGTCAGTTTAGTGAGGTAATGAACGAGTCCGATTGTGTCTGTGCAAACGTGTAGGCCCTAGCCTACTGTAAAGTTAGTGAAACTAAGAATAAAGTACACAGCCTGTCAATAATCTGTGGCCGCTTCATTCCGACCATATTCAAACCAAAGCAAAGCACTGCAGACCCACTGCCGGTCAAAGTGAAGGGTGTTACTCCCGAGAGAATCTACGGAGCTCCTCGACTATGGTCTGGGAGCCGACAGCAGGAAAGGTGTAACATAATAATAAAAATATTTTTTAAACCATTCAGCGAACAAAAGGCAATAGGCTGATTATCGATTAGGGTGCGGGTGCCACTCAATGACATGCAAACGTAGACCGAAGCGTCATCAACACGCCCACTCAACTGGTGTGAAATGCCGACATCCTACTGCTCATTCACATATAAGGTAATTAGCATTTCCTGCGGAGAACATACTACCTCGGGGGTAGTATTTTTTCAGGAGGTCCAACGTCAGGATATGTCATTCACATATACGGCACCTCCATAGAATAGACGGAGAACAGACGGATGCACGTCCATATGTGAAAGCAGCTATAGTCATTCAGATTATTGATGTTGGTGCAGATGTTTACTTGTCTATTACCCATTTATTAATTGAGTACAATTAGTTTAATGTCCCCAATATGAATAATAGAATTCAAACAAATTTTCAGTACTGGATTTTTCTGGCACATCTGACTAACTTTAGCTTCCAATTGAAAATATAGAAAACACATGACAACAATGAAATTATGGTAAAAAAGCATACTATCAGCCAGCCGTAACTTAGTTACGTAAAAAACTATTGTATGGACTCTGCACTGCGTGAGTGTATGTGTCTCCATGTGAGTGTGCGTGTGTCTGTGTGGGTCACTGTGTGCGTATGTGCATTTGTGTGAGTGTGTGCGTGTGTGTGTGAGTGTGTGCGTCTTTGTATGTATGAGTGTGCATGTGTGTCTGTCAGTGTGTGCGTGTGTGCCATTGTGTGTGTGTGTGTGTGAGTGTGCGTGTGTACGCTTGAATGTGTGTGTGCGTGTGTGTGTGTTTATGTGAGTGTGTGCGTGCACCGTGTATGATTCCATGTGTGTGTGTGTGATGGTCTGTAGTCCTCACCTCTCTGCCACTCAGCTCCAGGTAGCTGCCCTCCAGCCCCAGGCTCTTCCTCACCCAGCCACACAGGAAGTCTGGGTCAGGGACCACCACCGCTACCAGGCAGGCCTGGAGGAGCGGAGGACAGCATGGATACACCTTCAATACACACACACACACACACACACACACACACACACACACACACACACACACAGTGCCCCTACCTGCAGGCTGTCCCCGTGCACAAAGACTTGGGCCAGGGCGTCACTGCGGATGTAGACGTTCTCGATCTTCTCGGGTGCGATGTACTCGCCCTGCGCCAGCTTGAAGATGTTCTTCTTCCTGTCCACGATCTTCAGCGTTCCGTTCTGCACAGTCCAGCACAGTCCATGATCAAGTGACATTATGTTTTGATATAGCTGTCCATAGTTGCAATATTTTATTAGGACCGTTTATCAAGGTCCAGGGTGTAACATTGAGGGGACCCCTAGTGGTGCGGTCAAAGATTGCAGCCAACGGTTGTTTCTAGAACTGTTGGTTGGTTCTGGCGGTGCAGCATCATGTCTACACACTGCCCCTTCAGAGCGTGAGCTGAAGCAGCGCGCGGGGCTGATTTGAGTTCACGACTCACCGGCAGCCATTTCCCGATGTCCCCGGTGTGTAGCCAGCCGTCTGCGTCCAGGGCCTCCTCCGTCTTCTCTGGGTCCTTCAGATAACCTAAGAACACGTTGGGCCCCTTCACACACACCTGCACACCACACACACACACACACACCCTCTCTGTTGGCATCGGAACTAAAGAGTCTTTGTGTGTGTGTGGTTGTGTGTGTGTGTGTGTTACCTCTCCCTCCCCGTTGGAGGCCAGGTAGTTCATGTCCGCCACGTCCACCAGTTTGATGGCGTTGCAGGGCAGGGGAGCACCGACGTGGCCTTGGTGGGGGAAGACAATAAGAAATATACTGCAGCCTGTGTGTGTGTGGGTGTGTATGTGTGCGTGCATGTGTGTGTGCGTTCATCCTACCTGCGCTAAAGTCACCGGGCATCGATAAAGTGCATCCAGCAGTGCATTCTGTCTGCCCATAGCCTTCATAGAACTGAGAAAACAAGAGACAACATCAGGCAATGTGTGTGTGTGTGTGTGTGTGTGTGTGAGTGTGAGTGTGAGTGTGAGTGTGTGTGAGTGTGTGTTACCTGACAGCCCAACGCTGCTCTCAGGAACGTGAGCACAGTAGGAGAGACTGGAGCGGCTCCAGTTATCATGAGCCGCACGCGACCGCCAAGACTGTCCTGTAGGGGGCAGTGTTGTTATGTTACATTATTATTGAGAGATGACATTTTCAATACAATAACAACAATACAATATCCATTATCAGAATTGCCTTTTCATTTGCTTTGTGAGCTAACATATAGAATATATTAGGCAAATGCAGTTTTAGAGGTGATTTTCAAATCAAACATTCCTGTGAAAATATTACAGATGCTGAGCACTGAAATTAGTCTTGGTAAGTCTTTGGTATCAGAGAATATTCACACACAAAAACCCAATATCAAGAACTATTATTTCATTGTCTTTAAATCTTGCTAACAACATAGCGTGTTGGAGTACATTTACATAAAAAATATAAACTGATAGCAAGTTATTATTTCTTGCTATAATTCTTCTACCATAATTTCTGTAATTATCTCCTTGTGTTGAAGGTAAACAAACCAAGACCATTGCAAAGAATTGCACATATATCAGTGAGCTGCGCAATTCCTACAATTTTTTCAATTATGTCAAGTCAATGCCAAGTCCGCTTCAGAGAACCCCAACGAGACCTAACATTTGATGTTTCCAAAACGTTTTGTTTTGTTAGCTAACAAAATGGCATCACCATTTAAAATGACCACTGTTGCAGGTGCTCAGCGACAGCAAGACATTTTTCTATGCTGACTTCGACCATTCCGAAGGCAAATGCTCAGGGTTGTCAAAGTTGGTCCACATATGGAAACTGCGCTGAAGCAGGTCTCCAAAAAGTAAAGTACCGCTTCGGCGACAGGGGGCACCATACCTCGCAATAAAACAAAAACGACCAGCACGATTATCGACCAATCACAAGTCCACTTCAAAGCCGCCCGGGGACTTGATACTCAGTGTGCTCTCTCATTAGACAAGCCCGGGTGGCATTAGAATGTCAGCACGTTCACGGAACCTCCCGCACACGAAGAGTTGGCGTAACCACACACATTTTCTTTAGAAAATGCACATGCAGCAACATGTCTAGTTATGACTTGCAATAATTTACTTCAGACTGTTTACCCAAGGGTTACTCTTTATCCATATTCCTAGTGAAGAGAAACTTATACTGTTGGGAGGAAAGGAATCATCATCATGCATAATGTCAGAATACACAGTTGAAATCTCTTATGGAAACCTGAGAGACAAGCAGCCTGATGTCACACTGTCTACTCATAGTCGGCTTGCGTTGCAACATTCTGCGTTTACATGCTGGAGCATAATCGTGTAATGAATGTATTGAATAAAGATTGGATTCATGTAAACAGGTTTATTCGATCTACTTCGCCAAAAGGATCGTCTCAGGACCGGATTTGTGAAGTCGATAGGATAGCTGGGCTTGAGCCGGTCATAGGCGGCTATCTACCGGCATGTGTACTTGATCGTATTGTATTGCCGGGAGTTTGCGTCCTGCGCATGCTCGAGAATTTCGGCCGGGGATTTCACCCGGAAGTTCTATCGCCGCCGCCGCAGCAAAAAGCTCCATTAGTTCCCTCATATGTATTTGTATTAGGGGTGCACGATAATTATCGGGCCGATAACAGAAATTATTACGTCATTCTGATAAGTCTGATATGATGACGAATAGCCCCGATAACATAGCCTATATAATTTCAGTGCCCCTAGCTGCTCAGCTCAGTGTTCATAACTGCATGTGGATATAGAAAATGTTTTTTTTATTATTATTATGTTACACCTTTCCTGCTGTCGGCTCCCAGAGCGTAGTCGAGGAGCACAGCGCCGATGTTCTCTCGGGGGTACCACCCTTCACTTTGACCAGCAGTGGGTCTGCTTATAGGTCGGAATGTGGTCGGAATGAAGTGGCCGCCGATTATTGACAGGCTGGGTATTTTATTCTTAGTTTCACTAACGTTACAATACACGTTTGCACAGACACAACCAGACTCGTTCGTTACTTCACTAAACTGACACACACCGCTCGCTCTCCTCACTCGTCCACTCACTCACACACACACCATTCCCGCGCACACACATACGCTACTCTCATAACACTTATTATTGACAACAGTTAGCTGAACATTATAGGGTCCCGGCCTTCCACTCCCTGTTTTCTCAGTTAAAAACAGAAATCAACTACATTTGTCCCAGTGTTTGTTAGATGTGAAATGAAGCAAAAGAAGACGCTCTCTCCCTTCGGTAACGCAGTCGTTCGCGACGCCTTTCTTATTCGTCGTTTCTTCTATGTGTCTGTAACTCATGCTCCAATCTTTCATCGATTGATGCGGATGTTGTGGATGCAACAGAATATATGATGCATCGCTGCAGCAACATTTAAGATGATTGCGATGAGTTCTGCCCATTCTGCCTCCTTTGCTGTCTGCGGTCAGACCAAAACACACCTGAGTGACAGGGGCCGCCAAATAGTTTGTTGTTGCTTTTACGTTGCCGTGAACCGGAAGTGGCTCTAGTACCTCTTGTTGAAAGGACTACAGCGCCTCCTAGCATAGCGGAGTCAGCCAGGTCTCCGACCATTATTCCAATCTGATCCGATGTATGTATACTCAGACAAGTGACAGCTCCCCCGTCGAGTGGCAACATTGTTATATGGCTTAATCCATGATAAGTCGATCTGGTCCGACCATGTAACTGCAGTCTTGCAGCATGTTCAACATCACACTAGAGGGCCAGCACGTTTTAAGTTTTAGGCTAACTTTCCTGAAGACCAGTGTTGCCAGATTGGGCCAGATTTCCCGTCCAATCTGGCAACACTGCTGAAGACCATGCTGAACGTCCCCGGACTGCTGGGTAGCAGGGGGAGCAGCCACCCACCTGGACCTTCCTGAAGATCAGCTTGTCCCAGATGCTGTCTCTGCGGATGATGCCTCTCTTCAGCTCCGCCTCCTTCCTCCGGTAGGCGAAGCCCAGGACCCAGCGTTTCAGCGAGCTGTTGGCCTGTCCGTAGATCTGCACACACACCAGGGCACACACACTTCAGAGGGCTTCACCACCCGGCAACAGGAGCATCAGCACACAGTTTACGGTTTCTGAAGCCCAGACGCACGCACGGACACGCACGCACGCACGCACGCACCTACGGGGCCACATAAAAAACATTAAAAATCGGCTGCTATGTAGTTGCTATGTAGTGTGTAATCAATGTGCGCAAATTGTTCCCCACCACCGTGTCACCGGGCTCTGCTCTCTACTTGTCCTAGACACAAGGACATCAAGCGGCCAGCTGGCAGGTGAGGCGAGGGGGGGAGGGGGAGGGTCCTGCAGGCTGACCTTGTCAAACATCCTGTTGAGGAGTCTGGGCACCACGGGGAAGATGGTGGGCTTCAGGGTCACCAGGTCGTCCATCAGCAGCCGGATGTCCCCCTGGAAGTATCCGATGCGGCCCCCGTGCACCAGCAGCAGGCCCTGAGGACAGGACACACGGTTCAGGGGAGGGGGACGCAGGCCACTGAGGCCGGGCGGGCGGCGGCGAAGGAGGAGGCAGGTGGGGTTAGGTCAGAAAGAAGATGGGTTAAAAGTGACACGACAAGCAAAACGAGATTTAACTTTCATTCAGTTCTATATTTTTTTAATCTATTTCATTATTTATTGTATTTTCGTGGTGGATTTAGGGATGTAGGTCAAAGGTAATTGAGGAAGACTTTATATAATATAATGGGTCAGATGATCATGCACTATTCGCGGCCAGAAGAGTAAGGAATGTACCGGTTTCCGGAGCCGTTACCAAGGCAACGATGCACAAACACCTCGGTTTGTGGCAGAGACAGAGAAGGGAGGGGCTCGGGCTAAGATATAATTAACTGGCAGCTGGGAACCAGACACCAGCCGGGCCAGTCGGGGATTGGAGAAACAGCGTCGTGGAGATGACGGAAAAACAGGAAGGAGGAGAGGACGAACCACAACACGCTCAAAACATACCTCTACTACTCTCTCAAACATATGAGCCAGGGGCAGGTAAGACATGTGGACATCACTGGAAGTACATGGAGTGATAGCCTACAGGGTGGTACACACACACACACACACACACACACACACACACAGGTGAGGAGGGCGGCCTGGGAGGGGAGTGTCAGTGTTCATGTGTACCTCCACCATCCTCTCAAACATGTGGGCCAGAGGCAGGTAAGAAATCATCACGTCTCCGGACGAGGTGGTGGAGTACGACTGGAGAGCAGGGCACAGCATCACAGTTATCACAGCACAGTAGAAAACAGTAGAGCTGAGTAGAGTCATCACAGCAAAGTCTAAAACATTAGAGCCCAGTAGAGTTAGCACAGTACAGTAAAAAAGAATAGTTCTGAGTAGAGACATCACAGTACAGAATAAAACACTAGAGCCCAGTAGAGTCATCACAGCAAAGTCTAAAACACTAGAGCCCAGTAGAGTTAGCACAGGACAGTAGAATACACTAGAGCCCAGTAGAGTTAGCACAGGACAGTAAAAAATAATATAGCTGAGTAGAGTTAACACAGGACAGTAGAATACACTAGAGCCCAGTAGAGTTAGCACAGGACAGTAAAAAAGAATAAAGCTGAGTAGAGTTAACACAGGACAGTAGAATACACTAGTAGAGCCCAGTAGAGTTAGCTCAGGACAGTAAAAAAGAATAGAGCACAGTCTAATTATCACAATACAGTAGAACATATTGAAGCACAATAGAGCAATCCCAGTCCAGTAGAACGGAATAGAGCACAGTGGAGCATCAGTATCATGGTAGTATATCATAGCAGTATCATATAGCCCAGTAAAGCAGAGCAGGCCAGGGGTGAGCACTGTTCAGGCTCACAATAGCTCATCAGGGAAAGTCGCCTGCTGTTCTCACTCTGTAGGGACTGGGGGTGGAGGGGTTACCATGGTTACAATTGATTCTCCATGGTAGCATTTCCCCCTTGAATATGTCAATAGGAAAGCAGAGTTGACTAGGTCATCAACACATCAGGCATTCACCTGGTCCATAGATGCTAGATGCTAGCTAGCAATATTATGTTATATAATAATATTATAACTGTTCTTTACTATTATTACTATTAAGTATAAATGTACCACATTTTTACAGATGGTATGGCCATGTCCACTCTAACATTTGAAACCTTCAAACTTGAGACTTTGGGAAACGCAAACACAATATTAATAGAGAAAAACAAAATTATTATTATGAACTGTACAGAATTATGTGCCATCTTATTTGGCGTTTATCTTTATAGATTGTAACAAGATGCCCACAGAATGAAAGATGTGCTTCTTCTAAAAGCCATGAAATGGCACAAGAGGCTACCAGATACATAAGCAAAGATGAAGCCATCCTTCACTATGGAGGGGGAACAAACTGATTGCCCCGGGAGAGAGACGGAGGGACCAGGACAAGGTGGAAGAGACAAAGGGCCCTAGTTAGTCGGTCTCAAACGCAGACGTCAAGGCGCAATGTCGATTAGCTTTGTGGGAGGTTCTATGGCGATGACGGCGAGATAAATGAGCTTTGTGCCCGGCGCAAATCTATAATGGGTTGGTCTGATACCTGTAGGTGTGTTTTGGGCGTAACGTGCAATAAACCAATGAGAGTGCCATCTCCCATCCCCTTTAAGAGCCAGCGCATTTGACTTGACGAGTTGATATTTTGACAGCGCATTTGCATTCTCCGCTGAGACAGATGCATGACTACATGAATTTCAAACTTCAAATGGCTCAGTTTATGGCCAAATAATAGGCCTAATTCACACATGGAATAGCGTTTTCTTCTACAACTTCAAAAACACTGAGTCGTCATGTAAATTGCGGCAAAGACAACTTAACACATATATGATATGCAGACGAGGTCCTGTGGCCATTCTTTTAAACACTCACTCGCGGTAAAACTATGTTTTATCACAATCAAATCTTCATCAATCCCGAAAGATATGGGCTTGTAAACGACGTCTGTGTCAAGAAAATATGTGTTTGCTGTACAGTGTTTGCAGATGCATTGATTTAAAAGTATAACTTACCGCTGTATGAGCTGGGAGGCTGGAATATACTTTGCTCAAGTTTATTATTGTTATTATTATTATTATTATTTAAACGCATGGCATAGCCAACTCTACTGTGTTCATTCATGCAGCCCCTATGGAAAAAAAATGTTTCCACAATCTATGCTATTTCTATGCGGTTTCACTCATATGAACAATCGTTGACATCATATTTAAATCAGCCTAATCGTTTGCATGTTTGTGCTGTGTATAGCCTACGTGTGTGTGTAAGCGTATGTTGCCGTTCCGACTGTGTGGTTAATAGCCGTGTGGTTAGTAGCCGTGTTGTCAACAGAGTCAGTCTGGGGGAGTGGGGACAGGTTCTTACGTTAGTGATGCCGATGAAGGCTGAGCAGTTGGACACCAGGTTCCCATGGGTCAGCATGGCTCCCTTAGGGTTCCCTGATGCACACACACACACACACACACACACACACACACACAAACCCATACCCACGTCATTAGAGCAAAGCCCTCGGAACAGTTGAACCTGTGTTGTTGTGGAGTAGTATGAGGTGTGGTGTATTGAGTGTGTGTTACCCGTGGTTCCACTGGTGAAGCAGATGATAGCCATGTCCTCAGGTCGTGGGGGCTGGTGGGAGTTAAAGAAGGTGAGGTGGGGGGGCGGGTCAAACGCTGACACGTCAGAAAGACACCACCATAATGTATTCACCAGCGGTTGTTGTGGTTATTCAATATGTCGACAGGGTTACTCACAATGGGCTGGCGATGATTGGCAGCACCGATCGCCTGAGGGACAAAAACAGTGAACTCTGTGATGCTCCGGCTCATTTCAATACGGGACTGATTGAAACCCATCAATATTTTAGATTCAATACAAGCCAAACAGAGCCAACATTCAGCAAGCAATTCAAAGGTGCTACAGGTACGATGTGAGAATTGTAAAGAGGGAGCGAGCGGAAAACAGCCGATGAGAGGAGGATTTGGAAACTAATCCTCAAACGCCACTTCCCTCTCTGCTCCCCTTTGATTTGAGCATGAAAAAATCACCAAACTAATATAATCAAGTTTAAACTATTTAATATTTATTATTAGAACAGCTGGATAGATATCTGGACATTATTTTCTATTTGACCATTTTGTCTATTTTTTTAAGGGGAAATTTCAAAGTTCTCATTTACAAAGTGTTTTTTTTGGAGAGAAATTATAAATAAATGCATCATGTTTTCAAACTCAAAAATAATCCTTTGAATAATCGAGATTTCAATATTGACCAAAATAATCGTGATCATGATTTTTTCCATAATCGAGCAGCCCTATGATGAGTGCTACAAACAAGGCTCCCTAACCCTGACCCCTCACTGTGGTACCTCCATCTCCTGCAGGCTGAGTATCTGGATCCCGGCCTGCTGCCCCCTGCTGACCAGCTCGCTGCTGGGGGGCTCCATCAGCACGATGGTCTTCACCGTGTGCTCCTTGTCCCTCACACACTCCAGCACCAGCTCCACCTTGGCCGCCACGTCACACACGACGGTCGAGAGGAGGGCTGCACAAACAACAATCTGCGTCAGCCAACGCTTTCTCATGCTATACATCTACGTATATATACATTTACATTTATGGGATTTTGCAGACACTTTTATCCAAAGCGACTTACAAACATTCATTCACACACCGACGGCGGAGTCACCCAAGCAGGGCGACAGCCAGCTCGTCAGGAGCAGTCAGGGTGAGGTGTCCTGCTCAGGGACACCTCAACACTCAGCTAGGAGCAGTCAACCTGCTCTACCTCCTGAGCTTCTGCCGTCCCTTTCTATATCAAAAAGGTAAAGGAAGAAACCACCAGATTGGAGAGAAGGAGGCGCACCAAAAGGTTGTTGGATTACCTTTGTCGAGGATGTAGGTGATTGCTTCCTGCCCCAGAGTGTCATACAGCGGGACGGACACCAGGGAGTACGTATAGCAGGCCAGCTCGGTGATGGTCCACTGAGGAGAGACACACACGCACACACTGTTATATTGAGTATAGGTCCAAACATATGATCAGAGTGTTCTGGTTTGTCAGCAGGACAGTGGCTAATCCACAGATCAGGACTCATAGCTAAACAGCGGGAGGCTTGTCATTGGCGTCACCTCTGGCCTGTTCTGAGAGAAGATGCCGACGTGGGGGTCTCCCTTCTGGGAGTGGCCTCTGTGGAGGAACGCAGAGCCCAGGTGCTCTGCCTTCTCCAACACCTGTCTGTAGCTCAGCCACTCGTAGGGCTGCTTGGCCTTCCTGGAGCCAAGGCATGGGCCGTTGTCTGAGGAATGAATGAATAGACACATATTAAATAAAGACTAATAATACACTGGCTGATCGTGTTTTTCGATCAGAATCACTTACTTGTAAGCTATGACCTATGGTTTTGCAGATAACTAAATACAATTTTTAAATCGATCAAGGAACCTCATCACTTGGCTACTTGATGCTGTTGTAGACTCTAACATTTTGGAAGAATGTAATGGCACTCCACAGTCCCGTACAGGTCACTGTATCTCCCCTCAGGTCGTTGGTAAGGGAGGGTCGAGAGGAGGTGTTCAGTTGGGTGCGATCTGCAACCTCACCACTAGATGCCCCTAAATCCCACACACTGCCCCTTTAAACTATTGAACTCTTCATTTCCTCTGTCATTGTCTTCCCCAGCCCTCGTTGTGTTATTCATCCGGCTGTGGGAGGATGTTATTACTGTGCCCTGACCAGCTGCTTTCAACGCAGTTGATAAACCCCTTTAAAGGACCTACTGGAGACTCGGACCCCACGGAGGAGGAACTCGTACATGGTCCTGGCGTCGTCGTAGAAGTGGGTCATGTGACTGTCTCCGTTCAAAAGAACCGAGTCCCTCGCAAAGCCTCCTCCCTGATTGGAGGAGGAAAGGGGGAGATAAAGAAAGGGTTCAGTCAGTGGAATAGAGATACGTGCACACACACACACAAAAAGAAACACACACGCAGCTCATTTCCATAAATAAATAACAAGGATAACTGAAGGTTTACCCGGTCTTACCTCACTTGAACCTGGAGGGGCCTGTTGCTCCCAACCAACCCTGCCTGTGTCAACCTATAAATCCTACAGCTCAGAGTAGACCTGCTGTGCTTTCACAAGCCTCCCTCGGATGAACAGATCCTATTAGAGTATCACGGTCCAAATCAAAACACATGTAAGCTCTGAACTGAATGATGTCTCAAGGCATCACGTCAGATCACTGAGGGCCGAGTGTGGAGCGTGCTGTCGGTACAGAGCAGCCCGCTCCACGGCTGCACTGCAACCAAAGTAAACGGGATATTCTAGTTTGGACGTGAAGCTCAACCCAACTATTTGCATGAGACGCTGGGCAGCGCTGCACCCAGTGCTCTGCTCCGAGCCGTGCTGGGCCCTAAAGTTTACAGCACTCTAAATGAATGGTGCCATTCTGTCTGCATGGTGCCACTCTAACTGAATGGTGCCAGGGCAAGGGGGGTCAGATAATGACAGACAGACAGACGGATGGACAGAGAGAGTTGTTACTATCTTTGTTGACTTTTTACACTGCTTTGTAGTATCTCGTACTGAATATTTAGTTTGAATTGAGAGAGAGAGAGAGAGAGAGAGAGAGAGAGAGAGAGAGAGATAGAGAGACTATTTGGCCCATTGGAAAGAGGCCACCAAAAACCAGTAGAATACCTGTTGCAGAATACCTGACCACCGTGATCGACCCAAAACTGAGGAAATCCTTGACCAGATACAGACTCAGCGAACAAAGAGAAGACAGACTGTGCTCCCACTGCACACAAAACCAACTGGAAACAGAGCTGCACTTCCTGACTTCCTGCCAGTCACACAAAGACATCAGGAACACACATTTCCCACAGATTACAAAGGCATGCAAGGACTTTAAAGACACTCCAGATGCTCACAAGCCATACCTGTTGGGAGAAATACAACAATGTGCGATTGCAGCAGCAAGATTCGTCACATGTTGTGATGAGAGAAGGACCTCAAACTCCCCATAGACTCATCCTCCTGGACTCACTCTTTCCACAATAATTGCACTATTGCACACATCCTCTATATTGTAAATACTGTGTATTTAGAGTGTATGTCTTTAATTTATCTGTTTATACAAGATACTGTCATTTTAATAATATCACACATTTTACTTTTTATAGTATAATATATGTATATATATTGTATTTAATGTTTTATACTTATATTATACCATATACCTGACCTTTTTACCTGAACTTTTTTATTTTATTGTTCACCTGCTTTGGCAATGTAAATGTATATTTTTCATGCCAATAAAGCTTTTTTGAATTGAAAATTGAAATTGAGAGAGATAGATTCCCCTTTATGCACCCAGGAATTTACAATTTCCAGACAATGTTGAGCACCCCAAATGAAATGTGTTTTATTTAGAAGCATTAAAATCATGTCCACCCCATACTGCACCCCATCCATTGTTACACTGCCCATCTTGTCTTTGGAGAAATATTACAGAAGATTCCTGACGGCATAACGGTTCATCTGCAATATAAAAATAAACCCATGATACTGTAGGGGCATTAGCTCATGAATGGCTAGTAGACTAAAAGTAGGAAGCATGCAAAGAGGAAGTACACAACGAGAGACTTATTAATAGAATCGTTTGGGACAGAAGAAACTGTATGATGGAACCAAGATGGCAGGTCGGTTCCCAAGTCCTATAGGGAGCGAGCCAAGAACACAGCCCTGGTTCATTCACACGGTGTGCTTACATTTCTAAGGTTGTGAATGACCTGATGGAGGTTGCTCCCCGACACCCCCCCCCCCCCTCACCTGGATCTCCCGGGACTGCGTGCGGAGGTCGCAGGGCGAGGGTAGGGCCTTGGGCCGCGTGGCCAGGTAGTAGGTTGTCACGGCGGCCACCGCCCCCATGCTGACCAGCGTGGGGACGGAGAGGCTCTGAAGGTACTTGCCCAAGTCGTCCATGTCGGGCCAGCGCAGCCTGGTCACCAGCCCCTGGCTCAGCATGGCGGGAATGATCAGGATGGCCTCTACTGCAAGGAGTGCCTGTGTGTATGTGTGTGTGTGTGTGTGTGTGTATGTATGTGTGTGTGTGTGTGTATGCGGGGAGGGGAGACGGGGGACTGGGAGGATGAACCTAACTAGGAGTGTGAAGCTGTTTAGGTTGCATTGTGTGTGTGTGTGTGTGTGTGTGTGTGTGTGTGTGTGTGTGTGTGTATGTGTTTAACAGGAGTGTGGTGGGAAGATTGGCCGAGTGGAGGACCGGTCCAGGCGATAATCTGGGAAGGAAAATGGGTGAACACAATTCATTAATTATTATTATTATTTAATTAAATGGAATAAATAATGTTGATATTGATTGTTACTGTCAACATTCCACCCTAGTCCAATTCCTGGCTTTTGGAAGCTGGTTGTATGATGACATTTATATTCTGGCATCAGACTAAAGGAGATAGCACTGTGTGGAAAAAGCATTCAGGATAAAAGGGTTCCCTTTTTGGTTATTTATGTTCATCAAACTGAACTGAACTAGTCAAAGAACAGTCTATGCCCAAGGCGAAGATGCACACTTTCTTGTGGTTCAGGTTTCCCAACAGGTTGTATAACTAAATTCATGCAATTAGCTGGGTTTCAGTTTGAGAGCCTGTGGTGTGGTGGGGATTCAATAAAACCAGGCTGCATTGTTCTGCTGCACCTCAACAGACTCTCGTTTTATTGTGTTACCGCCGGCCTCTGTTCAACAGCTTTCCATGACAGGTGTCAGGTGCTGAGTCCCCATTATGTATGGGAACCCACCCAGAGAGACGCCGCTCCTCCCCTGGGCTCCTGGTCATGAAACAATGGTCCCATTAATAGTCCCGTTTCTAGATAACAGAATGTGGCTGAGACACTGCGCTTGGCTCTGGAGATAAGCCTTGTATGGGCACTCGTTGGTTGACAGGAGAAGGTCGTGTGAAGGTGTTGATACTTGTTTAGGGAGGGTGGTCATATTGGAGCAGCCACTATCAGAAACAGTTCATGTTGAGCAGTGGTCAACATTGAGGGCAGGAATTTAACAGGGAGAGAGGGGCAAAGAGAAATAAGGCCCTACATAGGCCTATGTAGGGCCTTATTTGTTTACAGGTCATTCTTCGCCTACCAAACACGGCGGTATTGTTGACAGTATAGAACGCCGGTCATTATCGGGAAATAAGCCCTGACTGAAGGGGCTTTTTTTAGATAATGGCCAGCGACGTTCTATACATTATCCTGCTTATTACACGGCTACTTGCCAAAACGAAAAAATAACTTTTCACGGTGTGTCTTTTTACAATTCATTACCAGCATTCGTAGTGTTGATCAGCAGAGAAATAGTCCGCCAAAGACGTTGACGTCGCTTAGAAACTGACTACGCTGGGGTTAATAAGTTACCGGACTACTTGCGGAGTGATACAAAAGACCTGAAAAAAATCCACTTTCCTTGACAGCGGTCATTATAGAGCTTGTAAGTCCCGCCCCTTCCGGTGGTCCCCATGGGACCTATGAGATCGTAAAATATGAATGGGTTTCAATGGAGAGAAAGTAATTATTTTCTGGACCAAGTCTTTATATGCCCCGGATTACACATATGTTGTATGTGTATTTAAATTATAATTTTTCATGCAAAGAAAACTACAATTTATCGCAAAGAAGATTGATAATGTTAGGTTTTGTGTGAGGCCGCTTTGTGAACTACATCCTTCGCTGCTCTCGACGCGAATGATATACGCCAACACCCGCACTTGGAACTCTGGTACAGACATGGCGATCTCTCTGCTCCACTTCACTTCACTTTTTTCGCAGGGAGCGTGATGTCACATGTATGTAGTCTTTCTCATTGTGTATTTCCTAAAAGCCTTTAACTGAACAATTGCACAATAAACGGTCAAACTCTTGACATGAAAAATTATAATTTATATCCACAAAAAACATACAGTATGTGTAATCCGGGGCATATAGACTTGGTCCAGAAAATAATTACTTTCTCTCCATTGAAACTCATTCATATTTTATGATCTCATAGGTCCCATGGGGACCACCAGAAGGGGCGGGACTTACGAGCTCTATTGAAAAATAATTGACCGTCGGAAGTCTGGAAGGCCCATGCAAGTGAAGGGAGCGTTCCACAGCATTGAGAAGAGCCGTGTAATAAATATGAATATTTGTCTAGCAAAATACATAATAAAAAGCCAAGGATATCCTAACAAAGAAAAAATGTATTTGATTGGCTTTGGATTTAAAAAATGAAATCCCATTGACGGGTAATTTATGCGTCCACTTCACGTACTTTGTCAGGCACAATGAGAAACTGGCTGGATCAAGAAAAATGTAAAGAAAAAGTTGTAGTTCTCTGTTGGGATCTGTTCCATAGTATGTCAGACACTTATATTTCCACTTATCAATATAGTCCAAAAGCATTACATTGCAGCCTGTTTCATCGATCACAGCTGCAGTTTTCTTGCTCCATACTGGACCAATATAAAAGGTTATCTTTTTCTTTTCTTTTTTCACATTGATTGAAAGATATCGATATTTTCCATTTAGGATGTACTATATATATATATATATATTATATGTTATAACAAAGATTTACATGCTTCTTTATTTTTTCCTTTTAATTTCAGGTTATTTATAGATAACGCATATCCCTTTGCAACAGCATTAATATTATAATTATATTCAATCAGCCAGATGGTCACCTTATCTTTATTCCAGTTTTCATTCAAAAAAAATTCGTTCTGCCGATCTAGGAGCCAACAGCATTGGTAGGTTCACCATGAAGCCGAATCACCCAAAGCAATTTACAGCAGATATAGAGCCACATATCATGAATCATGAACATCATGAACATGTATCTACAGATACACTGGAGACAGCGAGGTGCAAACCCAGATCCATGTTGACTGGGAGCCAAATACCCTCACCAGCAGACTATCCTGTCCCAGCTGCTGTTTCTCATGGTTCTACACACATGCATGGCTGTATGTAGGCCAATCACGACACACACATCATAGCTCATCCAATCCTGACAACAAACGGTCAGGATTGGAACTACTATTAACTAGTAGTTAACTAGTAGTTTTACCCAAAAAAATGACCGCTGTACTACAATTTGTAGCCCTTCAGGATCAAAGAACAATGCAAAATACTGAATTATTTGTGACAGAGCCTATTGAAACATTGCAATTATGCCACACAATTGTGTAAAGCCTGTTTAATAGCAACCATAAAATTAAACAGCTTGAAATAACTGTCAGAAATCATTCAGTCTCCTCAGTTTCAGTGAGGTCTGTCCCTATTTGTTGTACAACTTGTGATTCAACGTCTAAAGCCCTTCATCCACCCCTTTGAATAGACCATCCAACCACACGGAGGAGGCTTGATTTACCTCCACAACCTTGTAGCCAATGACAACCACAGCAGCTTGTTCTGACTGAGCCCACTGGCCTCAGAGCACCGCACATAAGGCTCCAGACCACTCAGGAGCACGCTTCAAGAGCACACTGTAAACTAACAGGTCCCCACAGTCCAAAAGATAGGTGCTCCCTGTGATTGGTCCCTCGGGCTGGGACACACTGATGTTGTCACCAAGGAGTATTGTGCGCTTGTGTCTTGACTACATAGAAAGAGGTCTCTGATTGGTTAACGGATGAGACAGAACAGAGGCTTAGGAAGGGAGCGAGCGAGGATGACGATGGTTGGATCCACAAACAATATCTGCTTGTGATAAGTCCACTTTGGGGACTTGGTGGTGAGAAGCAAAGAACGGCAAAGAATATGACAGAACATGGCACGTTAACAGAAGGCAACAAAAACCTGATTCTAATGGGTAAAGAAAAAGGAAAAGCATCGTAAAAAATATCAATATAAATGTATATGATATAATATAACAATTTATCCTCAAACGTTGTGAGGAGGTGGAGTTTCCTATAGAAAAACAGGAATAAAGTCCAAATTGCTTGCACAGGCAAATATTTGACATGAAGCCAGGAAGATTATCCACCAGAATGCCAAACAGAAGACAAACCTGCAAAATCGAATGTCATTGCAGAGAGTGAAAAGCTCCCTGGCATACAGACAGAAATATTCAACCTTATTATCTAACCATATAGCTTATCAAACACAGTACAATTCTGATTTGTTATTTATGCAAACGCAATGTAGCTTGGCCATTTTCTAGATCCTGGTTCGTCAATCCTCAAAATAACAAAGTTAATAAGCTTAAAATTTGTTCCTGGGAGACTCCAGTTCCATTGTAACCTATCCTATGCAGTGGAACCTACACTGTATTCGTCCCAACAACCTTGTGAATGCGACCACTCATTCACTGACTGGGTTGGAGGAAACAGCGCCCCCTCAGGCCGAGAGAACTCCCTATGCACAGTACACAGCTCACCTTTACCCCAGTGACCAGCGCACGGGCACCTGCCATCTGAGAGGCCTTTACACCATCGGTTAGGGGATGACAAAGATAAGGAGATCGAAGGATGAGGAGACGGAGAGAGAGAGACAGGAGTTCTGTGTGCTCTGTGCAGTTACCAAGGCCTACAAATGTGTACTTTTGTATGTATCTATAGCACATCTGAATCTATTTCATCTGTGCATTTCCACCTCATCATTTGGAGTAAAAGTTTGATTAAAAAAAAAGTGATATCCCTTTTTTTTTATGGTTTATGGACATGGCTGTGAGTGTGTGTGTTTGCACGTTACATTATTATTTCTGTGCATGATAACATGGTCAATGACGAGTTGCATGTGTGTGTGTGTGTGTGTGTGTGTGTGAGAGTGAGAGAGAGAGAGAGAGAGAGAGAGAGAGAGAGAGAGAGAGAGAGAGAGAGAGAGGGAGAACCTGTCACGGATTAAAGATCACTGTGAAGGAAGGAACCCATGGCTTAGCTGGTGGGTTCCCGTCCGCCAATAAGACAGTGGACCTTTTACCTCCAAACTTCCTCCACCAGACATGCACTGTGAAGCCATGCGTGTGTTGAACCAAACACCATCTTATCTTACGACACTAGTGTCCTGCCCTCCTACAAGCCGCTCGCTGACAGACTGACATGGGTTCGACTTCGAAGTGGCAAAAACCCATCACTGCCGGTTCCAGTCCCATTGAGCAGTGTGCTGCAGAATGGTCAGGGCGCTTAAGTATGCCCTGCGGGTGACAGTACTGCCGCAGCCCGTGAGCCAGACGATATCTATCTCAGCGCATTAACACAGGCGGAGACTGTGGGGTTGAAACTGTTAAAACTCTGCAGGAAACAGCGTTGAGACCGGTCCGTATATGGCGGTGAGACAGCCGGCTGGTCCTAATACGGTACACGACGTACGAGGCTTCATAACGTCCCTCCTAGGAGCGACTCGTCTTAAAGCGCGGGTCCGTGTTAACGTTGTACCGCAGGTTAACCAAAGTTTGTGGTAATATATCAGTAGTAACAGAACACAGCAGCAGGGACGTCTCTCAGGGTCATATCAAATCAGAACAGCGCATTGAGTTTAAAGAGTCACAACACATCATAACACAAGTCATCAGCGACATAACGGAGCGGTTATAATTTGTAGTACAGAATAATATTTTCTAACGGTTTCCCACCTGTTCGTTTCTCGAGCTCCTAACGTCTTGAGGAGCACGCGCCTGTAGTACACTGGTGGGGAGGCGGAAACCAAGGGAAACCGAGACCCACGTCAGCCAATCAGCAAGAGGATACGACGTTTAGCATAGTAAGACAACTTTCTATTGGTTAAACATTGATAGTAACTCAACGTATGGAGGAAGGTATGCATGGCTCCATAATGCATGTGTTGTTCTTTTATTAGTTATTCGTTAGGCTATGGAACATGGTGGTCAATATTCCCATGATCAGTGCACATTTGATCATACACTTGATATTTACTCGCTGTAAAATAGTTCTTAATAAGTTGATCTAGGCTGTTATTCCATAATGAAATATGAGCAAAAACAATGTAGTATAACAGTGCTAGTGCTAGTTGAACTTATATAATGACCTCAAGGGTAAAAGGGCTTCAAGTACAACACAACGCAAATGGACGGGCATTGGTCAAACATATAAATCATACAGTAGAGAGCACATTACTTTCTTTTGAAAAAAGGTCAAAAAATATCAAAATAATTTAAGTGTGCAGCAGATTAGCAATCCAAATCAATCATAACAAATATAATAACTTTACAAGGATCAATAAGAGGATATTAAGGTATAATCTGTAAATGTAAATAAACCAAAACATTACAATTAAAAGTTTCATATTCTAACAGAGTCTCAAACATCGACCAGTGCAGTTTTAGTTTCATCCCAGATTTGCAAGACGGAAGTCCTTCACCATGGCAACAGCAGTGTCCAATGTCTTCTCCTGATCTTTGGTGAAGACCTTTGCCTGAGGCTTCCCTTCTTTGTTCGAGAGCTTTCCTTCTCTTTATCCCGTACGTCGTCTGGCAAAACACTTTAACGTCTTAGTTCCCAGCATTACCAGCTTGTTTGCATCAGTGAACTCATGGATCCAGAACATTTCCATTCTATTCTTAAGACATATGTGGATCATTCGTGTCATACAATAAAATTGTCACATGAAAAACTAAAATTTGAGATTGCTCAATATTGCTTTTTCCTTTCCTCATGACGGGTTCCAGGGCCCTCCTGGTTCCCCCAGTAGCCGCCCCCCCCCCCCCCCCCCCCCGTCAGCCTGAGCAGAAGGAGCAGTGCAGCCCCCCTGTCAGATCGCTGATGGCCCCGCCTTTCACCAGCTCCCGCAGCAGCTCCCGCTCCCGGTCCACGTTGTGCATCTTCTGCTGCAGCATGGCGGCCATGGGCAGCCGGTCGTAGTAGTGCAGCGGCGCCCCCTGCTGGGACAGGTTGTAGCCAAAGCCCGCCAGGCTGACCTCGTCACACAGCAGGCTGGCCAGGGAGAGCGCCGACATGCCCAGGGTCGGGACGTTCTGTCGGGGGATCACAGGACACGTTGTTATGCAACATGTAGTTGTCCTGTTTGTATGTAATTGTTGTTCACAGCGAGTGCACTTTACAGTCCAAGACAAATCTCTCATTGTGGGAGAGATTTATATAATTCTGGTTCTATATAAGTTATCTTATATAGATATTCTATATAGGTTCTATATAAGTTATCTTATATAGAACCACAATCTATAGGGGAGAGTGGGGTGAGTAGTGCCACTTTTTACCCAAAGTGACTTTAAAGTGAGGCCATGACAGTAATGTCTCCAAATGAAATATGTATGTATATTTCAGGATGTGGTGCATCCCTGGCAACAATAACTATGGATCTGAAATAAACTGAAATATAGCTTTCAGGAAAAAAAGTGGTCTCGTGGCACAACTTGCCCCCGGTGCAGGGTAAGTTGTGCCTTTGGAGAGAATACGTTGGGGTAAATTGTGCCATTGATATATATCTCATAAACTGTAATGCTATATAAAAGCAAGACAAATCCATTAGAAAATGACTAATTTAAGGTTTATTTAAAGTAAATATAGGGTTCCAACCAGGATAATGCTGAACATCCTTTCTTCTACACCAAGAAGATGACAAGAACAAAAGAACAAAATGAGAAAGAAAACAAGAACAAAATTAAATTCAAAATCAGGCCGTAATTGACTGAAAACCACAGATCCGGCCTACTACTTAACATTCCCCTTGTCGATGCTGCAGGGGAATATGAACTTCTCCTCCCTTCTGGCTGTACCAAGATTTTTTGGTGTTGGTAGTTTTCAGAGCACATCACCTCTAGGGATTGTCTTTAAATGTGAAGATGGGCTTTCCATCCACCTCTTACAACTTTGCCTTAGAAATTTTGCACTGATGTCGGCATCATCAACCTTCTCCACCAATCCAACGTAATTATAGGTTGTAGTTTTATCTGCAAAGCTCACAATGACAAAGTCACTGGCAGACAAATCTTTGACCTGTGGCATTGGTTGGCTCCTTGTGTGATGGTACAGGCAGGTCAGCAGCAGCACTGGTGGAGGACTCTTCTGGGTTTGGTTTGGGTTTTGTCTGTTACCATTGATGGGGCATAATCTTCATCTGGGAAGATATCCCTGTTCAACGGAAATATGCCCGTTGCTCTGAAACCTGATGTGATGTGTGTGGGTGTCATTGCAGGCATAAATGCTTGCTTAGTTCTGCAACCTCGTAAATCAATACGGTCGACCAGGATGTGTGCGCATCCAACCATCCGTCACTCTGTTGTAGTAGGTTTTCAAAAGGTTGGCAAAACTCACCCCAACCCTACCATTTTGCAAAACTAGCAGTTTAGGGATAACATTAGACTCATAGTGTAGCATACTAAAGCACTAAAACATGTGTCAAATGTTTTCAAACTTGTATATAGTATATAATATATATACTAATATACTAATATACTAATATACTAATATACTATAATTGTTCAGACGCAACAATCAAAAAACCTTGATCATAGAAATTTTACTTTGAAAGGCAAAAAAACGTTTTTTGAGCTTAAATGTGCAAACCTCTCATTCCATGTGTCTCCCTTCTTTGCAGGATGAGTCTAATGGATGGCTCTTCAAAAATATGTGGTCACATGACCAATTTTTTCTATGGTTTTCTAGAAACAAGGGGTGGCACTACTTCCCCACTGGCACAACTTACCCCACTCTCCCCTACTATAACTTTAAGTAATATAACAACTGCTGATATGACTACTACACTTACAGCACTTTTAGCAGCTTTATCTTACAGAGAATCCATTACACAAGCCAGTTTACAAAGTGCTTGTAGGGCTTAAATACTTCCACAGATATAGGGCTGTACGGTATGGACTTTGGTATGGACTATGGAAGTTTATCACGGTATGATTTGAGGCATAGACGGTAATGGTATTATATCACGGTAGGCCTATGTTAATTTTATCTTCTTATTTCTATATAAATTCTGAAGGGGTAAAATACTAGTTAGGCAGCTATAACTGTACTTTTGTATTACTAGGACATATTTCACATAGTACAGAAGTATTTTAAGAACATTTATTGAGCAAAACTGCAATAGAAAAAATCTAAAATATTTTTCTCAATTTACTTCCATCTCTGAAAAACACAAATGTTTAATAGTATGGATTTCTTTCTCCACTTTCTTCGCCTTATAGTTTTGTCATGTCATTGTCAATTTTTCGGTAACGCTAGGATCCAGTGTTTTGACCATGTCTTTAAAATCAGTGACGGCATTTGTTATCTCGTTCCACCGCTGGCTTTTTTGTCGTAAGGACTGGCTTTGGAAAATGCCTGTGTAACTGTACGTTCACACCAAAAGCTGTAAAAGATGCAATATTGCTGAATACCTCAAAACGCAACGCTGCCAAAAACATTTACAGCTCATATCGCTCATTCCAACATTCGGTCTTGCTCTTCCATTTAAAGGAGCCGTGTTTTTTGCCTACTACAGCCTCGGCCTAGTTGAGGCAAGTGCTGCTGCTGATTCCAAGCCACAAAAACACAAGATAAGCTTGGTCAATAGAGAAAGAATAATACGCTTAAATACATGAAACACTGCTATCTAATTAATGGAGCGATTGCTTATAGACTATAGCCTATTTGATTGCGTGTGTGTGTGTGTGTGTGTGTGTGCAAAGTGCTTAAGGCAGTTTCGCTGTCAAATCTGTCCCTGGGGAAAGTAACGTTGCGCCGAATTGAAAAAGGAACTACGTTTCGTTACCAAATTCTCAATAGTAACGCGTTACCCGAATAATTTACGTAACTGTATTTATGCGTTACTTACTTTGTGACGCGTTACACACAACACCGTCTACTGGTCACGCCGGTCACACGGTAATGTCAAAATCCATACCGTAGCACAAATTCACACCGGTGTACTCTCTATACCGTTCATACCGTACACCCCTACACAGATATTTATGAAAATCGAATTGAATGTGATCTTATTGAATGTGTGGTGCACTGTGTCCTCTCTATAGTACTGCAAACGTTACTTAACACAATAACAGCTCTGAAACAAAAATAAATACGCTAGTCCAGCCGTAGCAATGCAACGAGCAAACAACGTGGCGAGAGTCAGAGTTATCAACACAACTAAAAACAGCTATCTCTCGTCAGTAAAATGCAAATCCTCCTGACAAATAACTGCATCATCACACAAGCTGTGTGTGCACTTCAGTAGAATATATAGACAAATGTATGGACTTATATGTACAACGTATATTAACTTAATATACTAATAAAATACAATTTATATATTCAATTAATTCCTGTTATTAACTCAAACTTTTTATTGAAAGTTAACCTAGAAAAAGCCTAATAATAATATATTGAGTGAGGAGGTCATGGTGCAGTCAGCTCACGATGATGAGCCTTTTGAACAAGTGAATCATTGCTGCTGGTACTGACCCCTTCCTATACTGATTACCTAGCTGACAATCAGCAGTATGGAAGATTTGCGAAACACCTGTGTGTATACTTTAAGTGTGGAAGATTTGTGTGGAGATTCTGCTAAGGTTGCAATTTTGCATCGCACTGGTGTGAATTGACTTTCACAATCTTACAATACCACGAGCGCAAACATTCTGTGGTGGAAAATGTATTATTTCTGAGCTGGGCTTGTTGTGACTTGTCAATGAGCCTTCATGTGAGCTTTGTAAAGGGTCTTAGTCACAGAATATGTAATCCCAGTCCTCTTAAATGTTTAATGCATGCCGGCACTCCATATTTGCAGGCTGTCCAAATGTGCTCAGGCAAGCTACCAAAGCTACGAGGCTACCAAAGCTACCAAGGCTACCAAAGCTACTGAAGCTACCGAGGCTACCAAGGCTACGAAGCTACAGAGGCTACCGAAGCTACAAGGCTTCTACGGCGGTGTTTTACTCTCAAAAGATCATTTTCACAACAACTCCTACCACCCTCAGTGAGAATAGACCCCTAACCCCTGGCAGTGTCAGGGCCCCGCTCTTCCAGATGAGCCAGCAGACAGGATCTGAGAGCCCTGCCTGTCCTCTCTTACCGGGTCCCAGCCCCAGAGGCGGCGCTGGGGAGGGGGGTACTGCAGCAGGCCCATGGCCGTCTCTCTGATGACCTGCAGGTTCAGCAGTCTAAACCGCTGCGGCTCCAGCGGGATCCGATCCGGAACTTTCTGCCAGAAGAACAGCCAGTCCCACAGACCCTGTGCGGCACAAGAGAAGAAACAGCTTTTTACTAGCCTGTACAATAGTTCTGCTGACAAGACCTAGTGCTGTTCAACACTTCTGTAGGCATATCACATGCCACTGCATGCTTCAAGGTTTACGAGTAGAACAACGCCAAGGACATCACATGTTATGCTCATGTTGGGGTCTCCATGATAGTATTCTAACATAGACAAATCAGTCAAAGTAAAGACTCTTACTGCCAGATAAAACCTATTACACGTTTAGAGTTACATCTAGAATCTTAATAATGATTCCTGTCAGGACAGCATTCTGAATTCCGGCGCCTGTGAAGCCGTCCCGTTCACAATCAGCCTGCAGCGGTTAGTTAGCCATTAGTTAGCGGTCAGTAAGCCTTAGCCAACCTAGCCAGTGACCTCACAGATTGTGATGTGAATAAAAAAGACCTTTGGTCGAAAAGGTCAATCATGTTGGGGCATGCTGGGGCATCAGTTGGATGGTTGTAATTGGGTATGGTGAGAGAATAACCAACACCAAAGGTCATTGAGTGCGGGGGGTGGCTGGTTCAAGCAGCCTCAACTGGCCCTGAGGCAGACTATGGGCATTGGGTGAGGCTGCATACCTGTTAACATTGAACAATCACCGTGCAAAAGGTTAACCCAGGTATCACAACACTCACTCAGGTAGATCTTCTGCATGGCAGCACAGCATCGTCATTTCTCTTTATTTGCTTACAAACTGGTTTCCAACGCCACCCTGAGGCGAGTAAAGTCACTTAGGTGGAGGGGGGCAGCCGCCTAGGTGGCGTGTAGCATAGAGCTAAAATGCTATGTTGAGAGATTCACCAGTCCCTTTTGTTTAAAAAGTAATAGAAAGATGATTCAAATGTGATAATAATAAATCCATCCATTCATCGTGTTTAAAAGGTGAGTGGATGCGTACACGCACATACCACGGTGTGTTTGTTGATCATAGCAGACAGCCAGCTGAGGTCCACTGCCTTGTAGACCACAGCCACAAACAGGGGCTGGGGGTCATGGTCTGCCCACTGGCGTGGCGTGCCCTCTGGGTAGCTCATCCTGATGCTGGTTCGATTCCCCACATCGCCGCTGAACTTGCCCAGGGGCCCGCTGTTTAATCTGTTATGGTTACAGAGAAGGAACATTTCAAAAATGTTATGTAAATGTTCATTTACATAACTGGTTCTGCGCCTCTGATGTTGGGTTTGGTTGAATCCATCTCGCCTGTCAGTCACAGGTGCGTGAACAAAGAACTTTTCAAAGTTTTGGTGGAGAAATAAGGGAGGGATACAGCAGAGAGGGAGGGGATGTTATTGGGGTTGTCAATTTTTTAAATATTACTCGACATATGTAATCGGTAGTAATGGTGTTTTGGTCATTGTCTAGTAATTTACTACCTGAGTCCAACTGATTCGGGCTCGGGCCATCACCAAACACACTCAGGGAGTATGCTTGTGTGTGTGTGTGTGTGTGTTGCATGGCAACATGGAGCACCAGTTCATGTATCACTGTCATGTAACCTCTACGATGAACAGGTTTTCCAACATCACCATCCTGCGTCCCCCAGTAAAAGTCACAGAGGTGGCGTGTACTAGCATGGACTACACTGACACCCAGAGTGGGGTCTCTCGAAGCAAGAAAGGGACCCAGAAGGGCTGTCCGAGGACGCACTGGGCCCCCAGCAGCGGCGACATACAGCCGCCACATAGCACCAGCCCTTTCCCCAACAGAGCAGTGGAGCCCAATGGAGGCCAGTGGAGGCAGCGGGCGCCACAGGAAACTGTTGCCTGTGGCAACAGACACCCTTGCATCCAGCCGGCAGCAGCCCGGGCCCAGCCAAAGGCCCCATCTCCGGTCGGGGGGGGGGGGGGGGGGGGGGCGCTCCGTGTTGCCTGGCGACATGGAGGTGGCGGGCAGCATGGACTTTGATACATTGATCGACATTTTAGGGGGACGTTGTTGATTTTGAGGAAGTGCCACAGTGTTTCTCCTACGAGACTTGATTAGCCGAGGTTATGGTGAATTTACTTTCATCCAGGATTCATCTTTGTTAGAACTATCTCTGGAGACAGAGACAGAGATCACAGAATGTAGTAGAGTATTGCCCACAAAGGATCCCATGACACACTCTGATGTACAAGCAGGGGCACGGGCCATGCCCATATTCTTCAAGAAGTCCGTGACTGTTATGCTGGTCTTATCTATCTTCTGCTGGCTGAAATCGAAACGGGTTGCGTCATGCCACAAACGTCTTTAAACAGGGATTATGGCATGTTAGGTAGGCTATATGCAGGATGTAACCTACCTAAAGTCTATGGGTGTTACAGAGGCAGACACCATGACCAAAGCAAATCTGTTGTGGAGAGGAGAGGCAGTGTAGCCTAAGTTAAGGACAACTCTGTACCCATGCACACATTGTGGTTAGGACTTCTAACAATCAATAGCTAGAAAATTTCACAGCCAGAGCCATAAAAACACACGTCAATAATTATAGGCTTAAACCTGTGTGTGTGTGTGTATGCGCACCCTCATCCGTCATATTGTGTAGAATAAATAATGAATAATCACATTTTCAAGATGCGATTGATGATGGCTTTTGAAGCCTAACATGTGCCAGCGTTTTTCAGGTTCCACCCATCAGAGACTGATTGACCTAGTTCTTCCAGATTGAAGACAGCTGTTCTGAAACTGAATATTCTGTCCAGGGGAGCGCTGTGGTTTAAGCCAAAACGTATCCAAGCACTTTGAAACAGGGCCATGGTCTCTCTCTTACATTCTTAAGCCTTAACTACAGCAGCTTCAAGGGATTAGGTCAAATTAACACACAGTTCATTTGCTCTTTCATAATTCACATTCCGGCCACATTCTTCAGTGACTGACCCGATGGGAAAGAGGGCCGCCGTTCCAACGCCTCAGACACAACAACAACAACAACATCATCATCGTCGACAGACAGACAAAACCAAAGCACGCCGACCTGATTACGGTATCGAAGCGGTCGATGAGAGGGCCCAGCTCCAGGTTTCTCAGAATGCCTCCATTTCCCATGACCACACAGCGGCGGCAGGACCCCGGGCCCTGCTGCTGCGTGGGCGGCTCAGCGCGGGGCAGCTGCAGAGGACAAAGGACAACAGGCTGTCTGTGTGCGGCGGACAGAGGGAACACTGTGTGTTTGGGAGCAGCACTCCTCCGACTGAATAGAGAGGGGTTCATGAAGACTGATGACCCCCCCCCCCTGGGAGGACCAAAGACTGACACATGACAGCCGATGTTGCTTTGGCTTTGTGTTTTTGTAGTTCTTTATGGAAATGACTTTGGTCACTTCTGCCTTCTAACTTTAGATATCTTTGTGTATGTTGTATACGTCTCTGTGTTGGTAGACAGCTGATAGGCTGAAAGCACAAGATATAATTAGTTTGAATAACCGATTGAGGTAATGTGATAATAACATGTAACAACATTATAATAATGTACCGTGATGTAATGTCTGTGATTACTTGACACACATGGATTGCCACATTGCCCAACATTGAGGCCACAAGTTATCGCCCGAAACGCATTCGTATTCAATCCTTCATAACCTTTGAATGAAATGCAGTCTACCCAGACCTCACAAAATACATCATATTTTGATGATCTAGCCACCGAGAGACAAAAATGATGGCCATTGTATTACCAGGAGGCAATCACATTTCTTCCTGTGGACCTTGAATGCTGGCGGGTCATTCTACATCCATTCATTTGTTGAAAGTGGTTTGTCATTTGATATATCTGTATGTCCCTTCCATTGAGGGCCATTGGGTGTTTGTCCCCTGGTGAATGTCTTGACAATAACCAGTCAAGCACCAGAGATGGTGGAGTCTCTCCAAGAGATAATCAGTAGATACATATTGCCCCCACCAGCCTAAGCGTGTCTTCCAGCTTGTCCCGCAGACCTCTGAACCCAAAGGGGGGCGGGAAGAGGAAGAGGTCATCGGGCAACGGTGCATCGCTCCCCAGGAAAGGCTGGGTCACATGACCAGAGGCAGGAAGTCGGTCCAGCAGGCTCCTTCGGGCGTTGCCGGGACGACACTTCTGTTGCAGTACGCTCTGCACGTGCTTGTGTACCCGCTGGAGGGAAAATAAAAACACACGAGATGGTGAGTGGCGAGTTAAAGGGGAGACGATACACATTAACATATGGACACGAACCCCAAACACCTCCAGCAGCACCAGCATCACCTGAGAGGAGCGGTTGGCTGGAAGCAAAGGAGATCGGTCCTGATAGCCCCGTGAAATATGTTCTGTCACCATATATTGTCAGTGGTGGGCGGTAGCGTTGCTACATGTACAATTTATCAATTTTTATCATTTATCTTTTTTATTTTATTTGATTATATATATATTTTTTTATTTTATTTTATGTTTTGTCTTACCTTTTGCACTATTTGGATTTTATGTATTGTACTGTATATTGCTTATCTAATTGTATATAATTATATCCTTTTGTTCACTGTGGGTCGGAGATAAATGCAATTTCGATTCCTCTATATGTCTGGCACATATTTTGAAATTGTCAATAAAGTTGACCTTCACTTTGACGCTACTAGTTTAACTACATTTCTCAGTATTGTGGGGGTAACATTGCTGTTTTCTAAATCAAAAAGCTTTTCTGTAACTAAGCTCTTTTATTGATCAAGTAGCGCGGTAGCGTCCACACTACATTAACAGAGCATCTCTGAGGCTCAAGCTCAGTGGAGCTTTCTGCTGCAGTCTGAAATCAATGGAAGCATCAGTACCCCCGTACACGGACAATAAACACAGGAAGACGTCAGGTGTTCTGTGTCGATGGGAGCTGAAAGAATCCCTTCTGTATGACAGTGACATCACGTACCAAACATTGAGCTGATGATACGACCATAGACACACACACACACACACACACACACACACACAGACCAGACACACAAAGGGGATTAACTCGTTTATGGACACCCTTGGCTTATCATAGAAATGTGAGCTTTATCTCTTAATCCTGAATACACAGGTCAATCTGGTATGGCATGGTTCTAGCGTGTGATGGGAGTTGAGATCTCAGGTTATTGTTGACATAACACGATGCAGCACTTTCATGCTCAGAGTACACTAAATATGCAACTCTGCATTCATCATGATTCGCCATGCATGCATTGTATGACTATAGTTCTCGACCGCTTGATTCGTCACAATTCGTTAGTTCATATTACTATATATTTTAAAAGGTTAATGAAGGTTTTGATATAGAAGCTCACCGCAGTGATTTTAGTTTGATGATATTTGCTTGCAAAACGAAAAAGCTTGTTGAAAAAGGACAGATTTCTTTCAGATGAGTCTTGTCTTAACTCTACAACGGCCACCAACCTTTTCAGCCCAAGATCCCTAACCTCAGCCTTGGTGAAAGGCAAGATCTATCAATAGAAGCCAGAATAAGAAAAAAGAAAAACTCTGGATATTACATCCAACAGCCTTTTATTAGGCTAATTGTATTAGAATTACATGAAATGCCTTGGTCCAACTTTCAAATTGACGCAACCAAGAAAACACTTTAACTAGTGTCACGATCCTACAGTTGGGTAATGTTAAGCTGGTGGGTAACTGGTTGTCATGGCGGATGGTAGCAAGATGGCTGCTGAACAGACAGCATGGTGCCCACACTTGGTTTCACTAAAAACCCTCTGAAACACTATGTGAAGGCTATTCCCCTTAACAAGGACAGCACCAGGATTAGGGATTCCTAAAGGGGGAACATGACCGCCCCTTTGTCGTGTATGTTTGTCAAGTGTTCGTCTATGTTATATGTCAAACCATAACCAAACGGGACAGGCTAACGTTTACCCCAACGCTTGGGCTATCCCTCAACCAGTGAGAAGGACCAGAGCTCGCCAGGAACCCAGGTGAGTCACTGCTCACGTGGCCGGAAGCTAGTTGCCTGCCAGCTGTGGTTTTTACCACTTATGCGTCTCAACTCCTGCCTAGACAGAGAGCTGGTTCGAATATATCAGTGGGGTCGTGACACTAGCTTATAAAAAACAGGCCAAAGATCTACCAATCGACGGCAGTCGACGGGATGGCGATCACTGCAACAACAACTTAATCTTTGCATATCCATTTCCAAAAATAATTGGGTTGAGTAAGACAAGTACATTTTGGTGGGCAAAAAAGGCCCGTAAAAAGATACTGAATTTATCTTGTGTCCTTAGCTGAGCCACATTTCTATAAAATGGCACCCATTAATCCATTAATAAAGGCGAAAGATGGCAAACAAAACAATCCGGGAGTCTGTATGGGACGCTCCTTCACACCTGAATTTTAATTCCAGTTTTTCTGTAACGTGTATTAACATGAATGAGCTGAATAAAACATCATTCCTAAACCATCCCACACCTCAGAGAAAAGGTCAGTGCACTTTTACAAACTACAACCCAAAACCTTTGAAATGTAAAAAATGTATTCATAATAATAATGAATAAACATATTGATGCAATGCTGACTCCTCCCATATACTTCTTTCCTGTCATCAGAAAGTACACTTTGGGGGAATTTCCTGTCAGACTTCCATTTCCTGTGAGATGTTTCCATGCCTTTTCCGGATACTGTATTGTTTTATACTTAATTAGTCCCAATGGGATATTGTCTTGGACATAAAGGCTACCACATGAATATAAATGCAATTATCATTCAGCAACAGACAACAGAGGTTGCATCAATATATAAACAGGGTTCCTGCCAGACAACGTTAAACTGGCGATGCACCATCATGTATCCTTTAGATGGTACTGTCATGGTAAAGACATTTCATTTCTAAAACGGCCTAATAGGTAAAAAATCAAGTTAGTATCAGAAACAGTATCAGTATCAGTATCAGTATTAGTTATCACGTTAGTGCTGTGTGGAGGAAGTCTCTGTCTTTCAGATTGTCTCTTGGTCCGAGTCCGTTTGTTAGGGTGTCACCAAATGAAAAAGTAATCGGCTGGTTTAAGCTTGTGTTTGTGTTATCGCCACCAGTAGAAAATCTTCTTGAGCCCTGTCATTACAATAAAGGTCAAAGCTACTGGCCTATAGTCATTGTTCTCTTGAGGCACCAGTGTTTTGGAACAGGACTCATTACAGCTGAGATATGGACTGTTTTGAATCCACAGAGCTTTTGAAGCTTTTTTCACTAACAGTAGGCAAAGTTGCCCTGTATCGTACTCAAGTACGATTTCCGCCCCCCCCCACTGTGCGGCTGGCCTGTGCTCACACTAGGCAATCTCAACTGGGCCTGAGTACGGTTGCCTCTTGTACACATAGGTTGTGTATCCGTCCGTGTGCGCGCGTTGGCTCATTAGCATCTGTACCGTCACCTGAGCACATCTCTCCGAAGTGTACTGAGGCCACGGAATTGAACTGTACTTGAGTACGGATGGCGTGCTCACACTAGCCAAACGATCTAGACTTTAGGGGGCAAACGTTCTCGGGCACCGTACAGATGGCCGAGTGTGAGTGCGCCTGCCGACAGAGACCCAGGCTGGTCCTCACGTCTTCAAAAGGAAAGCTGAGACAGCGTCAGGGCTGTAGTCTTTTTTATGTTTGTTCTTTTATCAAGTCTTGTGGATTCCCTGGGACGCAAGCCTATCCTCGGAACACAGTCATCAGTTATGTTGTTCTCGACACGGCCACGTTCGACTTCTGTTTTTATGTTTGCTATTGACAAGGAACAGGGACAAGGTGAATCTGAGTTAATTGCGGGGTGTTTTCTTATGGATTACCTGTCGGTGTGCATTGTCGACGTGCAACTTAAGAGGCTTGGGACTTTCTGTCTCAAAAAGGGGAAGAGAGACGATGCCAAGACTCACGAAACCCAAGACCACCAGAGGAAGCAACACCCGCCTAGCAAACAGAGAAAAAAAAAAGCATCCATATACACACACACACACACACACACACACACACACACACACACACACACACACACACACACACACACACACACACACACACACTTTAAGCAAACTTAAGTACTTAGTACATTTGTGAAACTAGCAGTTTCAATGTTTATGGAACATTTCGTCCAAACCGTTCCAATTACACAACATGCTAATCCCACTACCCACTACCGATGTTACTACTACCTAGGGATTCAAAAGCCCCCAATAATTGATTGATAATTCATTTCAGGTCTTACCTTTTTAGGTCTTATCTGAAATGGCATATTTGATAATAAAATTCAACCGAATAGCTGTTTGCTTTGCCAACTGCCTGCCTGCCAAAGCATTGTCCATTTACTAATCAACAGGAAGGCAAAAATAACCATTTTTGGAATGATAACAAACAGTGCCTGTCAGTGACACGTCACAATCCCCGAAACACATCTAGCACATCACACACACACACACACACACACACACACACACACACACACACACACACACACACACACACACACACACACACACAGAAAGAGACAAAGAGACATACAGAGAGATTCTAGAATTATCTTGTCTTACTGTATACACTAGGATTGCAACTTCTTATTTCCATGGTTTATTGATCAATTAATTAATTGAATCCTTATAATAATACAATAAAAATGCTGTTTTTAAATGAATAAGTTGTTAAAATTAATATTTAAATTCCACTTTTCTAAACCTCAACAGACAATGGAGTCAGTACAAAATTTACTTTGAAGTACAGTTGTTAATTTATTGCAGTGTTTCCTCTAGAAAGCACAAATGTGCCTTGAACTTGGCAGAAACTAAGTTAATCTTTTATGTTCATTTTCAGCTATTTCATTCCAGGGAATAATGGACCGTACATATTAAAAATAAATAAAGATCTTCTCACCAACATGCATTCCGGTTAGGAACGGTGTAACACTTCCCCTTCATCATCGATCTCCCCTTTTAAGTTAAGCATTAACAACCACAAACTGTGGACGATTGTCCCGAGCATTAAGAGCTTTAAGAGCATTGACATCAGCCTTTCTGAAGCCCTGATGGCTCAGACACAACGCAATAAAGATCATGTTTCTCATGCAGGTTCGTGTTCCTCATAGTGTGTGTCGCCCAGAGGAGCCACGGAGCCTCGTGATCAAGATAAGATAACAACTTTAGTGATTGATACAACAGCCCAGCAGTCGTGAAAAACACAATACAATAAAAATACAAAGTATTAATAAAAACTAAAATAGAAGCTAAAAGTAAAAAGTAAAGACATACAGAACAAACAGGGCAAACAAACCAGACTGTATAAACAATATAAATTATAAAGTGTTAATTATAAAGTGGCATAGTACCAGTACTTCACAGTATATTAAAGTGTATAAATGCAAATGTAAATAAAGAGAAGTGGCCCAGTGGTCTAGTGTATATATATATATATATGATATATATAGTGTATATATATATATATGATATATATACACACATACATACACATATATATATATATATATATATATATATACTGTATATATATACACATGCATACACATACAAACATGGAACATCACACCTGGAACGGTGCGTTAAACACCACAGCTCCTCCGCACCGTCCCGTCTGTGAGCCGTGTCTCCCACAGTGGTCCCAGACAAAGCCCTGCCTTGGAGTCCCTCTGTCTGGGTCTTACCTGTAGGAGCCCAGGCGCTTGGGCCACCTCATCGCGACCCGGTTTCAGCGGAACAACGAGGCCGTCCTGCAGACGCTTCTCATCGCCGCCCTCCCTCTGGGCCGAGGAAGCAGAGGAAGAGGATCGCAGAGAAGGAAGAGGATCACAGAGGAGGAAGAGGAAGAAGAGGATCACAGAGGAAGAAGAGGATCACAGAGGAGAAGGAGGATCACAGAAGAAGAGGATCACAGAGGAGAAGGAGGATCACATAGTGAGAGGCAAGCCTCAACAAGTGCACTCGTGTTGAACGCAGCACAGCCAACATTGACTACTTACAGCCAACATTAGAAAGAACACCATACTGAGAAAGCTGTCAACCCAAGAAAGCCCTGACAGCAGGACCGGTCTCCACAGGTTAACTGGAGGAGGAGGACCGGTCTCTACAGGTTAACTGGAGGAGGACTGGTCTCTACAGGTTAACTGGAGGAGGACCGGTCTCTACAGGTTAACTATCTGGTTAAGACATTGGAAGACATTTAACCTCTCAGTTTTCTGAGGATCTCAAAACGTTTCATGAGGTTACAAATGAATGGCTTTCAATGCGGATCTTCATGGATTTTCTAAAACTCGCATTGAACCTTCAGGATGAAATACTTTAAGCCCTTGTCTGGTGACCAGATGTCCTCCCCTTCATTTGTACTTCCACACAAACAATGGGCGTCGATACTTAAGTGATCAATAACATAACACACAACACAGTACTGATCGAATCTGTTTCTGGATTACATTCATTCATCTTTTACGGATCGTCATCAAAACACTTATAATATACACTAACAATGATATCCCCACCATGCTTCCACACTACTTTGGATTAGATTGGTCTCAAAACACTTTAATATGTAATATCCAACCCGTTATTATTGATATCATTAAATATTATATTATAAATATAATATATACATATTATATATATATATATATATATATATATATACATATATATATATACATATATATATATATATATATATATATATATATATATCTTATATAAAAGGCTGAGAGGTTTATAACCAGTTATACATATATATATACATATATATATATATATATATATATATATAAATAAACACACATTATATAAAGGATGAGGTTATAAAGCAGTTATATATATATATATATATATATATATATATATATATATATATATAACCATTAGGCTACATAAAGAGGTTTCTTACATGCTCTGTATTAACCTTTAACGGGTTGCCGTTAAACCAAACGGAGTCTACATAATCAGCGCGGTTTCACCTGCTGCAGCCTAAACGTGTTAATACCACCAAACCCGTGATGAATACATGCAACCTGCTATAAACGTATTAATAACACCAAACCCGTTATGAATACGAAGATACAACAGCCTGTAGTAGATGACAACGATCCTTACCGTTGTGATCTTATCGTCGTCAGGTCTCCTCGACGACCCAGCACATCTGATGATCAGAGCGAATGCGATCCTCAGGGGCGCCGTCTGGTACCCGGCCGCTGATTGGCTGAACCGGAGCTGCGCTGTTTGGTACGCGACCGCTGATTGGTTCAGCCAGTCAGCCACATGCCAGACGGTACCGCCCCGCTTCCGTTACTCTTCTGCCACAATAAAAGCCATCTTCCTTTCTATTTTTTTTTTAAGAAATATTTTTCATTTGTATGAGTTTATGAGTGAGATAGACAGGAATGTATGGGAGATAGAGGGGAGGACATGCAGCATAGAACTGCAGACAGGAATCGAACCCGGGTCGCTGCGATCAGGACTGTGCCTTAACGGTACTTGCCCCTCTCCCTTTCTATTTGCACTGATTAATGGGAACCTCTTTGCATGATCACAATAAAACATTCTGCAACGACAGCATTTCTCCCAGAGTCAAGACCATTTGGACCGTGGGTCGCAGGGATAAGGGCGGTTATAAATTAGACAAACAAAAGATAAAAATGTAATAATAAAAATGTTTATTTTGACAGTTTTACAACATGTTGAAACCTTGTGGTGCAAAATTCCCCAGACAACATCCCATCAGCTGTGTCGTTAAGTCAATCGTAAATCAATCAAAATCGACACAACTACTTAAATATACACAAAGGAAAAGTTTAGCACACACAGTTTCAGCAAACCGGACAGAGAAACTTCTGCAACAACTCAAGTTCAACAATCGCTTCTTTCACTATCCACAATCCCAGCCGAGCGGGGTGTTTGACGAGCTGCGCTGCATGGGGGCCTCTGTGGGCCCCGCTGCTCCTCTCACTGCAGGGGCTGCTTGAGCTCAAACAGCCCCGTTCCTCCCTTCACCACCTTGCCGGTGATCAGACAGGCGGAGGGCGACTGCAGCTCGTCGTGAGCGCCTTGAACAGGAAGAGGGAAACAGTCGGGTCAGTGGGAGTGGTGCACCGGTCTGGCTGCTACTGGAAGGCGGAGCACTAGTTAAGACGCTTTCTCGCTACACAGGGATTTAGCTTTACAGCTTATTCGCACCTTCCCCTCGGCGGCAAAAGGGCTGGGGCCGCTGTGACCACGCCCCCCCCCCCCCCCCCCCCCCCACCTGACCCGTTGGAGGACACGTTGCGCAACTCGGTATCATTCTGAACATTCTGGACATTCTGAAACTTTTGCCTCAAGGACCAATGTCTGAAACATTCTGACACAACCATCTGAAACATTTTTGAAATGAAATGTTTTGAAATGTCTTAAAAAAAAATCCTGAAAATGCACATAGCACAAAAGCCTTCAGATATAGGATTATGCAAATGAGACGCAATTGGCGTCTCATTTGGCGGACAACTTGGCGGACCCCTCAAGGACATCCCCCTTAGGTAATGTGGAACATTTTGTGGGGATAACTCAAGATATGACCTCACAGGTTCAATCTCTAAATTACTGTGGCAGGTGCTCACCGAGCTATTTTCTGTTATGGAAGTCAATGGGGGAAAACCGCTGACTTAAACCAGCCCAAAGGCAAACAGGGTTGTCAAGTTGGTACACATATAGAAACTACGCAGTTGCAGCGCTCACACAAGTAAAGTAAAAATTTGACCACATGGGGCGCTATATCTCCCAATGTCCTCACATCATTCGTCATGATTCAACCAATCTAATAATGCATGAGGCTCCTCTCACCCATCAGAGTGGCGTCTTTAAGGAACTTGTAGCTGGTCTCAAAGGTCATCTGCTGCAGCGGGGACGAGTTGGAGCGGATGGCGAAGCGGTTGAAGGGTTTGTAGACGCCCTCGAAGCACATGTAGTCGGCCACCAGTGACAGGTGCCTGGGGTCCACCTCGATGCCTGGAGAACACAAGACATTTACATTAAGAGCGTTAGGCAGGCGCTTTTATCCAAAGCGACTTACAATAAGTACATTTGTCATGAGAAAGTATACAAAGATAGCTAGGATAAGATGCAACACAACTAAGTACTATCACTAAGTGCGACATACAATAAGTAGGAGGGCTGGCTATGCAGAGTCTAGGCGAACTCTGAACAGGTGGCAACAAGGGAGGTGATACGGTGTAGCAAAGACACATGGAGGCACGGCAGGGATTCACGTTCCACCGCTATACGCGTCCGCACGCGTGCGTGTTTCAGTGTGTGTGTGTGTGTGTGTGTGAGACTATTTACCGTAGACGGCAAACACGTCCCTGATCTCCTTCTCGATGACCCTCAGAGCCACTTCTATCCCGTAGGTGTTGGCCATGGCGTGCACCTCGTTGGAGTACAGGCGGTTGAGGTCCAGGATCTGGATGGCAGAAGACACAGAAGTCATTTAGGAGAACGTGTCGGCCTGGCGTCCAACTCTGCTGTCCGAGTAAAGGACCCAGAATCGCCGTCGTCTGCATTGTTGTGGTCCCTTGCAATATGAAGGTGCAAGCTTATATTATATTCAGTCTTTTTAAACTGAAGCTCTTCAAGAGAACCAAAGAAATATACCAGGCAGACCAAAAGGAATGTAAAAAAACAACAACAATTATTGTGCTGGAGAAATTCATATGTTGTTTACTTTTAATCATTTAAGTGTGGTTTTCTATTCCTTGTATTGTCTAGCCACCCTACCTATTCCTAGTGCTACCTAACGTTAACCTTGGTGTCTGGGGTAAACCGGGCACAAGGAAGCAGGGATGCATTCCTTATGCATTCCTCTGTTAGATGAGAACACAGGCACCTGTATTCTGGGCTCACTCTGCTAGAGAGGAGACTAGTGTATACATACATTCAAATAGGTTAACTGTCTACAACTATTGTGTGCTTTTTTGAATTTAGAAGTCTCATCGGTCCTAGACGCAATATCTCGTAAAGAAATTGCCACGACAATATAGATCTAAGACAGATCGAGATCCATCGCGCTCATGTCCTACAGCTGACCCCCCCTCTCCGTTCTGGTCAAGATACCCAGCGGCTGCCCTGGGAGGAGGGGGCCCAGAACGCGGACCCCAGAGCACCACGTACGTCGCTGTACTTGAAGAGCTCGTGCATGTTGATGCCCTCCGTGTTGAGCAGGCTCTCCTTCTGCCCCGAGCGGCCGGTGGCCTCGTTCAGCAGGCAGCGCGTGATGCCGCGCGTCTGCATGATGACGGCGCTGTGGGCCAGCGTGGACAGCACCGACGTCAGGTCAAAGTGCACGTTGGTCAGCGGGAGGGCGATGGTCACCTGCAAGGCGGGGGGGGAGAGGGGCAGTGAGGCGTCATTCATGCTGTTCATGTCTGAAGGCAGACCTGTTGCTTAAAGTGGAAATGAAGCAGTCAAATAAAACAGATGTCTATAGCACTAGTTAAATGTTTCAATTGACCATAAATACAAATAAAGTCGGAAATATGACGTTATTCAGAATAAAGCACAAACAAGTTGCATTAATTATAACGTTTTCAGCCTGTGCGCCGCCATCTTTGTTTTCAGAACGTGATGACGAGAATGGTTGGTACAACATTCTATGTTGTTTACATAGCGGTCAGCTATGAAAAGTATACCAGCAGCTGGGCTACCACACTGCCTCATTTCATGATACAAGTAATTGTCGTGCCATTTGGGTGTGCACATGAATATGCGAAAATAGTGCAACCGACGGTGTTTGCAAATGGTTTATTTCCGTAAACAATGGATTATTTTGGCGATGGATTAGAAATTATCAAGAGCATGGAGCGAGCTAGTCTGTAAACAAGACCATCTTCAAACAGTGAGTGTACTAATTTCTATGTTTTGCAACATGTGGACTACACACAGCAGAACAAAGCAAACGCAAAAAAACGAGTATTATGGAGATTGCAATACACATCGGTAACAGACGTTTCCAGGGCTGCCAACGTTTGGGTTTTGGCCGGAGTGAGATTCTGTAGAATCTTGTAATGCATACCTTATAGCAGGCTTGGGGGATTTGGATAATCGTGACACGTAGCATAATCTCGAAATGTTGAAAGGATGTATGACTTGACGCATACCCAGGACGTTGGCAGGACAATCACAAATTGACAATTTCTCATATAGTAGTAGAAGCTAAGTAGGCCTATACCTCTCGTTCCTCTGCCAACCAATCACATCGGTGTATCTGACATAGGCGGGCCAAAATCGTTGCTGTTTTACCGATCGTATACGGCAAGTCTTATCTATTGGTGAGCTCTGCTGGTCTGGATACGTCACCCCATGTATTCTTCTGATTGGTCGTAGTGTTATCCAATTGCGTGCAGTGATATTTTCAAATGCATGCTTGGTTCCGCCCCTCGAGTTGGGCCATTTTCATGACTCGTTCCCAGACCCTACAGCTTTCTAGATGTGGGTCTGGATTTCCAGGGTAAGAACCAAGCGCAAAGCACCAACAATCACTCAGTTAACCCATTCCCCGTAAACAACGTTTGTGTTGATTTACGATTTGACAGAACTCTCTAGAGTCCTCTGAAGACGGACCTTAGCCCCATGGAGCGACGTGAGGTGCTCTACGGCGCGTACCTGACACCAGAGGCTGTGCTGCGGGTCGTACGAGTAACTCTCGATGGCGTGGTGGGAGGCCAGCACTGAGGTGACCCGCGTGGGGTCCATGGCGCTGCTTCGCCTCTTCTTCTTGGGTGTCGGTTCGGGGCCACTTCCTTCCGGCGCCTCTTCTGCACCACCGTCCTCGTCCTCCTTCTCCTTCTCGTCACCACCCTCCTCCTCCTCCTCCTCCTCTCCCACATCCCCTTCTGGCTTGTCCTCTGAATCCCCCTCGTCTTCCTCGCTGTCATAGTCAACCTGGAGGATGAAAAGACTTTCAGTGTGTATTCATTATCCCGTGTGTGTGCTTGCGTGTACGTGTGTGTACATGCGTGCGTGTGTGTTGCACCTCTTCTTCCTGCTTCTCTCGCCGCTTCACGTCCGTGGCGTCGGTGTCCCCCTCGTTCTCTCGGTCGTCTACGATGGGCGCCTCCGGCTCCTCCCCGTCTCCGTCCATGTCCTCGCCACCCGCCTGAACAAATGATCACGATGCTCGTTCAACCAGGTCTCCACGTTTCGCTATTCTCTAACGTCGTACCAAGCCACTGATATCGCCGCATCATTTAAAAGGCTGCGATTGGATGAAGACAAACAAGGGGTCCCACCACTCCGGCGGCTTCGTCCTGGTCCTTCGACGTGGCCTTCCTGGTCTCCACGGCGATGGAGGCCAACTTGGCTGAGCGCTTCTTGATGGCCTCCAGCATGAGGAGGAAAAACCTGAGACACAGAGAAAGGGTGAAAGTGGTTCAATTACACCAACACGACGAGTGTTTCCTGGCTCTTGTATTCCTGTACTCCTTGGACCTTTCTTGACTAGGAGATTAATGTGAACTCCCACAAGGTTGAATATAAAAAATATATATTATTAACCTTATGGATTAAAGTGGTCTTTCCAGGGACTGGGGTTGCAAATTAGCCAACGGCTAGAAACCTCTTATGTAACACATCTACAGACATTTTTATGGCATTGATTGTGATAGCTATGTATGTAATAATGTGCGCTGCATTGTCCCTGACAAATAAACTAATAAAAAAAAAAAAAAGATCAGATTTGAGATTGTCAAAATGTACCACTTCCACCTGTGAACAATGGACAACTGTAGACAATCACAATTGATTACAGTTCTTTGGGTACATGGCTATGCTGATATTTATGTCACTACAGCACGGCTGTGTTCCGGAGGTACTTTGAACTTCTGGTTCCCTACTGAATACAGCTTTACACAACAGAAAGCAGAACAAGCATCACCACATCTGCAGTTGTCTAACCTGCTTTCCATGTAGCGCAGTATCTGATGAGGGGTCAGGATCTTATCCTCTTGGTAGCGCTCTGCCGGCAGGAAGTGAAACTTGACGTTGAACATCTGCATCTTCTCAGTGCTGCTCTTGATCCTCAGTTTCTCTGTGACCTCCACTCGCTGCAGGACCTGCGATAAACAGAACACAGACGGGCGCACTCAGTGTTTGGACGCCCGGCCTGCTTTTCACTACGCACAAATTAGAAACCGGGACATTTATCTAGGCACCAACAAACACAATTCAAGTGAATTTAATTAAGCACTTTAAATATGCATTAACACAATCTAATTTTAATACAAATTTACACTTTTTTTTTTTTTACTTGTAAGGTTTTGCCCACAGAATGTCAACATTCATATCAGAAATAATTTTGGTTTTTAGTTCCACGTACTTTACATTCAATTACACTTGCAGTAAGAGACAGCCTGTTTACAATTCATATTCAACCCACACTGAGTGATAATTTCATTTAACTTCAATTGGAGTGCATTTAATAAATAGAATTTTAAAAGTGTGATTAATCGCAAGTTAACTCACCAATACGATGCGATAACCACTTGAATCTAAAAGGCTTCAAAGGCCATCCTTTATGGTATTTTGGTCTTTGTGATAGGACATTGAGTCCATGAACTCCAAACATTGACTTCAAAAGACCAAAGTGCTTTTTGAAATTTGAAGTAGGTTAGTGCCGGCCAAATAGTTGCCAAGCGACCCTCATCTCAAACACCGTTTGAGTCCCAACTATGGAGACGAGAGTGGAACCATGAAGCTGGTTTCCCCCTCCATAGCTCCACACTGGAGACGAGAGTGGAACCATGAAGCTGGTTTCCCCCTCCATAGCTCCACACTGGAGACGAGAGGGGAACCATGAAGCTGGTTTCCCCCTCCATAGCTCCACACTGGAGACGAGAGGGGAACCATGAAGCTGGTTTCCCCCTCCATAGCGCCGACGACAGGAGCAGCTCACCTCGGCCAGACACACCCTGGTGAGCTTCTTGCGGAGGCTGTTGGCCTGGCTCTGGGCCGCCATGTGGCCCAGCACAGGAACGCTCATCATGGGCGTCTTGATCTTAGACGTGGCCACCAGCAGGATCTCTCTGAGCCTGGGGGGGGGGGGGGGGGAGTGCGGGGGAGATGAGCAAAAGCAGAAGGATAGAGAAGAAGTATGGATGATGTGGGAGGTCAGGGCAACATGGTAGTCGTTTTTGTCGTTTCTTTTCTCATCTTTGATTCCTTAAAACTAATATAACTCAAATTGGCATATATTATCATGTCATGTCAAGTAGTAGATCATAAACATCCGGAAAGAAAGTGCGTGTGCGACGGTAGGGAAGGCGTACCTGGGTATACCCAGGGTGACGTTCATCTCTCCTCTGCCGGCGAAGTGGAAGGTGTTGAGGGTCATCTGGGTGGAGGGCTCCCCAATGGACTGGGCGGCCACCAGACCCACCGCCTCGCCCGGGTCACACAGGGACCGCTGCCACTTGTAGTGCAGCAGGTGGCGGAGGCTAGGGGCACACACACACAGGGAGACTTTTTATTCACATAAGAATCAGGATTCTTATCTTCTATGATGAATGTTTTCCCACTTGTCTTTGGTTTGCCTTCATGTTTATATATTGTAATCAGCTGATTTAACCTTTTGAAATATAAAAATGACATAATTTTACATTATCATCATCTTCTTACATTTCATAATTTTAGATTCTGCATGTAACAATAAAATGCACATAGCATATGCACTAAACAAGCACTAAACCTAACTTGAATAAAACCTCTATCTTTGCACTACTACACACTTCATTGGCATGAAATATTGACCCAGGTACTCCTGGGATGTGGTGCTCTGGCCCTACAGTACTACAGGCCTACTGTAAATGCCCCAGGTGGTATTCAACCTAAAATTAAATCTTCCACTCATGCTGTGTTCTAGCTTCATTCACTCTAACCAAGTAGCATCCACATTGAAAATGTCACTTGCAATCTCAGAGGTGTTATCTTTCCAAAATAACCGTTTATGGTACCACTTATTAACTCCCGTTAAGCAGTTGTGGAGATATCCTTTTAACTTTGGCTTAAAGAACACAGTATGTACTAAGCGCTCTGCAATAAAGCCGCTAAAGAGGGGAGTGAGAGAAGACTGGGCACTAAAAAGCTTCCTTGGGCCCTGTTTTTTTCCTCATCGTTCCATGTTTCAGATCACTTCACAACTGGGCGTGAATATAGATCAAACATGCACCGCCCATTTAAGCTGTTATCTTTATTATTTTTGAAATAAATGTTTACGTCGGTGAATGTTTTTACCATTGCGGAGCGTTTGGTCATCACAGTTTTTCATATAATACAATAATTATTATTTATTCTCTTACCCACCTGTCATGGCCTAATGCAAGGGACGCCTTTTAGGATATGCTGTAGGCTAGAATACCCATGTGTTCTTAAAGCTATCGGGTGATACGTTAAAAATTGCGCAGTCATCCATTAGGTGTTATTGGTTATTTGGTTGGGACCAATCAATCACTGATTGCTAAGCTCCACCACAGGGGAGTGAACGCAGCAGCACTTCTCAATGGCAAAGAAACTTAGTGAGGGAGGGAGTTGGTTGTGGGTGTTTATTTTCATTGCTCTCTTTTCAGCTCTCAAATCTGGGCTATATCAGCCTTTATAACCAGTTTGATTTGGTTATCATAATGCAAATCATTATTATTATTTTGAAACTGATGATTGTTTGACTGACAGAATTTGATGACCCTACAACCGGAAACTTTGTATCCAGAGGCTGCATTCATTGTGGCGGGCAACTTCAACAAAGCCAACCTCAAAAAAGTTTTACAGAAGTACCATCAACACGTTAACTTCCCAACTCGAGGTCAAAACATCCTGGATCATGCCTACACGCCGTACAGTCATGCCTACAAAGCCCGCCCCCGCCCTGCCTTCGGCAAATCGGATCATTCCTCTGTTCTCCTACTACCATCCTATAGGCAGAAGCTGAAACGTGAACAGCCTGTGATCCGATCAGTACAACGCTGGACAGATAAATCGGATGATGCAATATGTGACTGTTTCCAAACAACAGACTGGGGAATTTTTCGGGATGCCGCTGATAACATCAACGATTACACTGAGTTTGTATCAGGCTATATATGCAAGTGCATAGATGACATTGTACTGCGAGTGACAGTACTAACTTTTCCAAACCAGAAGCCATGGGTGAATGGAGAGGTGTCTTCAGCACTCAAAGCACGAACAGCAGCCTACCATTCTGGAGACCCATGTGAGTACAAAATAGCCAGATATGAACTCAGGAAATCCATCAAGTTGGCCAAGAGACAGTACAGAGAGAAAGTGGAGTCATATTACACAGGATCTAACACCAGAGATATGTGGAGTGGGTTAAGGACCATCACAGATTATAAAGGAAAAAGCCAAAAAGCAGAGGTCTCTGTTTTTCTTGCAGAAGAGCTACATCTTCACAACATCTTCTATGCCCGGTTTGAGACTCCCATCAGATCAGAGGTTCTGCTAGAACAAGACTGCTGCCCTTTTCAGGTATCTGTGACCGATGTGTGTAAATCTTTCAGAAGAGTGAATGCACATAAAGCTCCAGGACCTGACAACATCCCGGGCCGTGTTCTCAAGGCCTGTGCTCCTGAACTGGCAGAGGTGTTCACTGACATCTTCAACCTCTCCCTGTTCCAGTCTGTTGTCCCCACAAGCTTCAAGAGGGCCACCATTATTCCAGTCCCTAAGAAACCATCAGCGAGCGGCCTAAATGATTACCGCCCAGTTGCGCTCACCTCTGTTGTGATGAAGTGCTTTGAGCAGTTAGTCAAAGATCATATTACATCCTGTCTGTCTACTACATTAGACCCTCTCCAATTTGCATATAGGTCCACAGATGATGCTGTAGCTTTGGCCTTGAATACTGCCCTCTCTCACCTGGATCAGAACAACACGTACGTACGGATGCTTTTCATTGACTTTAGCTCCGCCTTCAACACCATAATACCATCTAGGCTCATTATGAAATTGCAAGACCTGAACATCAGTCCCTCCATGTGCAGCTGGATACTAAACTTCCTAACAGACAGGCCCCAGGCGGTACGGCTAGGTAACTTCATCTCTTCCAGTCTAACACAGCACTGGTGCTCCACAGGGATGTGTGCTGAGCCCCCAACCGCCTCCCCCACGCCCAACCGCCTCCCCCACCCCCCCCACCCCACCCCCTGAAAGCTGCATCAAGTCGTATCTGAGGGCCCACGTGTTGCTGAAAGCTGCAAAGAAACTTTTGAAGTTTAACAGTATTTCAATGGTTTTGCACTCTCTCACATACATCTCTCTCTCACACATCTCTCTCCCTCACGTACACCTCTCTCACGTACACTTCTCCAACACACACACACACACACCACCCTCTCTCCCACGCAGACCGAGTGAACCCCACCTGTCAGAGTCCAGGCCGCAGCGGCGGGGCGTGGCCTGGAGGTACTTCTCCGTGACCTCGTGGAAGCTCTCCGACACGGCCCCGAAGCAGAGGTCGGGCCGGAAGGTGCCCAGGCTGGGCTCCGGGCAGCGGGACGACTTGCGTAGGTACTTCAGCTGGTTGGCCACCTCCAGGGACTGCCAGCGCTCCATCAGCTGGGGGGGGGGGGGGGGGGGGGGGGGGTGGGTGGGGGGTTAGAGGCGCTAACTTGGTTTGCACATCGTGTTTCCATCGAGAATAAAGTACCTCTGCAACGAGGTACTTAGGGTTTAATCCCGGGAGACGGGATTCCCGGGAAATCTGATTAAGAATATTTCCTGATTCCAGGGAAAGGTTATGACGGGAAATGGGAAATAAAGTACAAAAAAACCCTGCAATGAGTGCGCGTCTACCGTTGTCATACGGTAACGTTGATGGACACACACAACCTCGCGCAGCCTAACTCTAGCCCCGGGAAAGGAGCGACACACACGGCGAAACGCTGATCTGTCTCCCCCTCGGGAGCGGGTCCGTGGACTCCAGCCACGCCGGACACAATTTAACTTTGAGTGATTATTCCCGTTTGCAGCCACTTACATTCTGCTGGCCAATCAGTGGCAAGCAGCCTGTTTACGTCACACAAAAGTACCAGTACAGCTCACTTGGAACGGAGGTGCTACTAAAAAAAATACCAGGTACCAGGCGAGTTGTGCTGGTACTGTCGGTGGAAAAGGGGCATTTGAGGCCGGGTTTGCGTTCCCTGAGCTGCATGGCAGCCGGAGAATACTCCACCGTTCTTGGTCTTGGTGCTTAAAGGTGAGTGTAATAAACCGTTACAAGCCGTTTTTAAAATCTGCCGCTTCCTGTGTTTTATTGACATCACAAGTGGGCGTGTCTGACTAAATGTGTGCTGGATAGATCAGTCTACCAGCCTAGCAAGTGGACTGTAGCAAACGTTGCTCATTTAACCATCACACATCTATGTGGACACGCCCACTTGTGATCATGCCCAGAAGAGGCAGATTTTCAAAGTGGCTTGTAACGGCTAATCACACTAACACCTGGTGGTTTAATATGGGACCTTTAAATATTGTATGGCGTTGTGTTATACACAGGGTGGGAAACCACCCTTTTCTTTTCTTTTTTTCTTTTTTTGGCGTGACATTTGTTGTGAGAGCGTGAGATATTTATACTTAAAAATTTTGTTAAAATAAAAAAAGCGGAATCAATTTGTGGCGCTTGTTGTTGAATCTGTGGCGCTGCGCCACACATTGGTCTATGTATGGGAAACACTGCAGTTGCATTGCAGCCCCTTTTACCTGCTTTGTCGCAGGATCCTTTGTCCTAATCCACCCATTGCATTACATTAATTTGCAAAGGTGAACTTACTTGAAATAAATACATAAAATGTTTTATTGCATCGGTGGTCTTTTAATGCTTTTACCATCAGTGCCTCGATATCTTTCTTCACGAACCGACTCTGTGCAGGCTGGTCATTAGGTGATAAACTCCTTTTCTGGTGCTCCATTATCAAGAATAGTTCATGCGTGTATTGAGTTCATGCGCTCGTATAGCGTGTAAACCACATTTTCAGGGCATCGGTTTAACCAGAACGTGGTTCCTGTTTCCAATAAAAGTACACAGGCCAGCACCGCATACAGCCACTCTGACTTCCAGCAGAAAAAAGTGTTGTTAAGATGTGATCTTAAGTCTTGTTCTGTGTTCAGTTGATTAGACAGCGCTGCGTGGTTTGTCTGTGGCGTGTTTCCACTAGATTAAACTGCCCCGGCACGGTTCAGTATGAAGCAGCGGTTTTGCTGTGTGTTATTAAAGTGTTATTAAAACATGAGCTCAAATCAATTGAACCTCTTCAGAAATGAAATGGGAAAATAACGACACGCAACATACACAAATGGTTCACCGATCACACCCCCTCCTAATGGTACATTCCTCCCAGTGTGCCGGGAACACACCCCTACCCAGATGCAGTGGTTAGGGTTAGGGTTATCTCTACACCATTGCACTTACTATGGGGAGCAATAATAAAGATGTGAAACCACAGAGAGTTCTAAATGTATTAAATGTATCACTTCTCATTTAATGCATCACACTCTAGCCGTGAAGATTAGCCTTAAATCATGGGAACCTTACAATGTGTCATCTCCACAGGAATGAATGACATAAGTGTGAGAAAAGAGACCCTTGCTTCTTAGAAAGATGATATGATGTTCTATGCTAGTCAGGCCTGGGGGATGGAGGTGACCTGGGCAGGATCAGCCAGAGACGTTTATATTGCATTATAGAAAATATATTGCTGTAACTCTTAAGCATTTGTCATTCACTTAATTCACCATGTGCACAACATAATTACAGATTGTACAGTTTGGTTTACATATATATGTTATATTTTTTTATGCACTGAACTTGAACAAGTGTATTGAAGTGCATCCACACTTATAATGTAGGGTAGGTATTACAACCCACACAACCGCACAACATAATTACAGATTGTACAGTTTGGTTTACATATATATGTTATATTTTTTTATGCACTGAACTTGAACAAGTGTATTGAAGTGCATCCACACTTATAATGTAGGGTAGGTATTACAACCCACACATAAACAAATACTCAGCCACAAAGTCAGGTGTTACCCCTGATGTGGCAATGCACAGCACAGCTGACAGGTGTTCATCACTGAGACTGGATCTGTATCCGGACTCGTTGTCTTTCAGCAATGAGAATGTTGAATGATACTTGCTAAACAACCACATGCTCCTCATCACGATCACGCGCACCACCAGCAGTTTTCACAATAAAAGCCCTTCATTTCCAACATTTATCTGCTTACAAGCCGTTTTTACAATAAAAGTTTTGGAAATAAATAAATAAATTGTATTATGAAGAGTTAATTCTGAGTGGCCAGCGAGTTCCAAAAATAAAAAAAAATCGAATAAAGAAATTATTAGAAAAATAATAATTTTGAATGTGAACATGGGGCCGTATGGAGCCCAGGTCGGCTCTATGCGGTTTGTTCAGGGACACGGCCTGGCATCAAGAGTCTGCACAGTTTCCTTTAATAACAAGATATCTGAATGACCCATATGGAAGCATATATGTAGCTAAATTCAAATGGCAATGCAATTTGCAATTCAATAAGTCATTGCATTATGAAATTGACAATTCATTATGCAATTTGATAATGTCATTTGAAAATACGTTATTCAAAGTGTATTTTAATATGCAAAGTGACAATGAAATCCTCAATTAAATTAGAAAAAGTTATAACAATAAATATAGAATTAACATCGTCACATTTTTTGAGTGCATTTATTCAAATGGACAAGCTATAGCTCCCCTGTGATTGCAATGCACTTCGCCACTCTCCGTGTGTTGCAAAATTCAAATGACCTTTCAATCCGCAAAACGCTTTGCAAAAGATTTTGCAAAAGATTTTGCAAAAGATTTTGCAATCTATCAGCGAAACGCGTGTGGGCAGGACCTACGTCACTTCCTCATAATTTCCTTGTTTATGTTCGTATGGGTCAGAAATGGAGGAGATTGTCGCCACGCTCGGGAGTTTGGCAGATGATGTGGAGAACAATCGTGTTGAAGACACAGATGCAGTTGATAGAGTGCGTGCTCTGGGAGATAGTATAGACGACTTATCCTTACTGGGACGTTTTGACGACAGTGTGTAAGTACTACAGGCACTGGGTGCGAAACGTAGGGTCGAGAGACCTACCCTTGGAGGCAATAGAGGGATACCTCGCCCAGTGCCTAAAGGTGAAGGAGATCGCGGACCTGTATGGCCCACACATTCGGGTGTAGGGTGGTTCTGTGGACACCATACAGGTCCGCCATGGGAAACGTATCCCTCTATTGCCTCCAAGGGTCCACGGTAGGTCTCCTGACCCTATGTTTCACACCCAGTAGCACTTGGGAAATCCACACTGGCCCAGTAAGGATAAGTCGTCTATCCTATCTCTCAGAGCACACACTCCATCAACTGCATCTGTGTCTTCAACACGATTGTTCTCCACATCATCTGCCAAACTTCGGAGCGTAGCGACAATCTCCTCCATTGCTGACCCATACGAACATAAACAAGGAAATTACAAGGAAGTGAGGTAGGTCCCGCCCACACGCGATTCGCTGATAGATTGCAAAATCTTTTGCAAAATCTTTTGCAAAGCGTTTTGCGGATTGAAAGGTCATTTGAATTTTGCAACACACGGAGAGTGGCGAAGTGCATTGCAATCACAGGGGCGCTATAGCTTGTCCATTTGAATAAATACACTCAAAAAATGTGACAAAATGTTAATTCTATTTTTTATTGTTATAACTTTTTCAAATTGAATTGAGGATTTCATTGTCACTTTGCATATTAAAATACACTTTGAATAACATATTTTCAAATGACATTATTAAATTGAATATTAAATATAATGAATTGTCATTTGCATAATGCAATGACTCATTGAATTGCAAATTGCAAATTGCATTTCCATTTGAATTTTGCTACATATATGCTTCCATAGACCCATACCATTGTCTTCAGGGCTTTCGTAACAAGATATTTGAAAGACACATGCATAACCGCGTCTGATCAGCAACCGTTAACAACCCTGGCTTGGAGCTCATGGGAGGAATCACAGATGGGAGGGTGTTAAAACTGGAAGAGCAGGTGTCCTTTCTCTTTCCTTGTTGGAGTTGTCTAGTGTTTAAACAGCCTTTACTGATTGATGGCTTGTGAATGGTGTATTCTGTCGATTTTTAAGCACTTTTATCGGTGAATCTGTATGGGCTACTAATACAAAGTCGACCCGCATTTAGCAGGTGCTGATTTCCCACCCTGATTGTAGTGTTTATGTACCTGGATGGTGGCTGCCTCTCTGCCGCAGATCCGACTTCCATCGCCACCCTCCGACTGCCTCTGCTTGGCCAGCTTTTTCTGAGAGAACAGCAGGAACCCTCCTGCAGAGAGAGGCCCGCCCCACATCGTCAAACTCAGAGCAATGGGAATCTCACAGAGCTGACACTGAAAATAAATAAAATAAAATAAAGATCTTTTAAAAAAAGAGTTTGAAGTAGCTTGAGAAATGATTATGTTGTATGAAGGCCTTCCTCTCTGTCCCCAGCAGCTTCATAGCGGCGCCTTGGGATCCATTGACTACAGCAGGACACTGTGGCAGCTGTTTGGGACACCGTCCCCACCGAGCTGCAGCTGAGCTGCACAGTGAGACAGATCTGATCATATACTATTAATTAAATGATTTTGTGCGAAGAGCAATATGCATCAACGTGTGCGAGTGGAATGTGCTGCTATCCTATCACAAAATGTGTCGAATTTGTCCTGACGTACAAGAAAAGATGAAGCTTTGGAGCAATGCATCATAGGAAAGGTATATTGGAAGGGTCGACTCTCCGTTCCAATACAACAACTTCAAAACTACACATCCTGGCGATGGCGTTAACCTCACACCACTGCGAACAGCTAGCAAACAGGATGCAAGATAATTACTTGTTCCGATCTAAAACTGAAACTGTACTTTTCGGTGAACTTTGATGATTATGCCTCGAGTCATCTGTCGCCCCAGAATCCAACGTTAGCCCCTCGCCGTTTCCTCTGATGTCTAAACTTGACACTCTTAAGACAACACTGTGGCGATAGATCTGCGTACAGACTTGACTCTCTCTTCAATAGATAGTCACGCTCTGAATAAGCACTGCCAGTCCTGTGTTTAGCGCTGTACACCTGCTCAGGAGATGGTCGGACTCCTCTCTGTAGAGCCATTGTTTGGTTCATATCTTTACACAATAGGAGGATCACAAAGTCTCCTGCCCTAAACAATAGCCTTAATAAAATGTAATTCCACTGCACATCGGCTCATTGAAGACCGGAAACCAGTGACTAAACCTGCTGGACAGCAATCACTTCATCACACTCAAACCATTGTTGGTCGATTAAAGTTTCATAATGCTATATGCGACAACATATTTTAAAGAAATTCAATGAAAGAATTACTCAAAATAATCATGTACCCTGAGGTTAAACATGAACGTTATGTAATGTATAGAACACCGGTCATTATCAGGAAAATAAGCCCTGACCGGACACCGGACCGGACACCGACGTAAAGCAGAGGTGTCTTGCCCTGAAGGGGCTTATTTTTGACCGGCGACGTTCAATACATTATCCCACTTATTACATGGCTACTTGCCAAAACCAAAAAAAAAAGGCCCATGCAAGTGAAGAGCATTCCACAGCATTGAGAAGAGCCGTGTAATAAATGTATATATTTTTACCTGACATGCCTTTCATGATAATTGATCATGTATAATTTCCTGGATTACACTTTGTGTTTCTCACTGGGTTTCTTACTGACTTCCTTTGATATTATTTATTTAATATAATGGTTATTAGTAGTATTACTTATTGGCTCTCCCCACCTAAAAATTCAAGGCAAAACTATAAGGAGCAGCAATGGTTTATTTCCCAAATTGTGTTTCACGGTCCACCTTTGTGTTACTAAATGTGGATTGGTGCTCCTGAAACCTTAGCTTGTTAGCACCAATGCTAGCAGCTAGAGTTAGCATATAGCTCTCCAACTTGAGTTAGCGTGTAGCCCTAGCTGCAGGTGGAGAACATACAACAGGATAGAGCACAGCTGATACCCTGCTGATCAACAGGAGACGGAGGAGGGGGGGAGCTCACCGTTACGTGGACAGGAGCCCGATCGCTTGGCTTTCCAGCGCTGCACGGCCGAGAAGTGTTGGCGGGCGGCCGTGGGGTCGAACCGGGACAACACCTGGTCCAGATCCTGGGACTTCTTGATCACCTGGTAGGTTTGAAGCAGAAGGCCGGGATGGGAGTTATTTTACAAGGGAGGCCTTAAAGCTGCAGTGTTAAGGACTTAGTGCCCTCTAGCTGTGAGGTTGCAGATTTCAACCAACTGAACACCGAATTGGACAACGCTGCAGTTCCCAGTCCACACTGGTTACAAACACAAACATCCATGAAAGCCAGTGATTAAACAGAGTTATGAGTTGAGAGTATGAGTTATTTTCTTTTGCAGAAAAGAAAAAGAGAATGATGCCCTTTAGATAAAATAATAAAAATTAGGGCTGTCAAAATGAACGCAAGATGATTAAATTCTGGAATTAACAGCGATAATTTTTTTAATGCATGAACGCATTCCCGCCCTGTTTTACCCACAATTCAACCCCCAATGTGAATTTTCAGTCATATTTACGATTGTGATTAATCAAAATTAATTCAAGAAACCTTGTGATTAAGTAGATTAAAATTTTTAATTGTTTGACAGCCCTAATAAAAATACATGCAAATATGGTTTGGAAGGATTCTAATGTTAATGCCATGAAGGCTCATAAGGGTGAAACCATCTTAGATCAAATTTTCATTTCCACATTTCCAAAATATTTATTTAAAGCTAAAATCCCGGACAGAGCACAGAGCGGGCCTCACCTGGTAGTTCTCCTCTATGAAGGGGAACTGGGAGGACTGGAGGAACTGGATCTTTGGGACATCCAGGCCGTCCTCCCCGTACAGGAACTGCACCACGGAGCCATCGCTGTCCCTCACGGTGAGGTCGTACTGAACCACCAGCCCCTCTAGGTGCTTGATGATGCACCTGGAGCGCAGAGGGGGGGGGGGAGGGGGGGGAAACACACAAACAAACAGGGAACACCAGGTGAAACTGAAGTAAAGGCTGTGCAGAGTTCAAAAGGGGAAGAGAACGGAAATATATAGCAGTCACTTGAATAAATAAAGTGAGTGAGTGAGTGAGTGAGTGAGTGAGTGAGTGAGTGAGTGAGTGAGTGAATGAGTGAGTGAATGAGTGAGTGAGTGAGTGAGTGAGTACCGTTGCAGGTATCCTGATCTGGAGGTTTTGACGGCGGTGTCCACCAGCCCCTCTCTGCCAGCCATGCAGTGAAAGAAGAACTCCTGGGGACCAAGGAAAGGAAAACCAAACGACCACTGAATTACAACAGTATGAACTACTGATGATGACCGATTATTATCAACCTATGTACACCCTAGACACATGATCTGCCGATCAAATTGAAACTTGCTGATTGCATCAGTCGGTCATGTGACAACAAATTGTGCTGTCATTATGTTCAGTCAATAAGTTTGTTTATCCTGCATTTAACATCATCCGTCTTTCAATTGCCCTGACTCTCAAAAGGTGGGCTACATTTCACCAAAGACATAGCTGGTTTAATTTATCACGGTTAATCGATGCAATAACCAGCCGGCTGTTTAACAACCCCTTTGTGTGATGGAAGTGGCTCTATTCATGTTTTTTATTTCAAAGCGGTCAAGTAGGTTACACAATGTCAGTCATAATTGTGCTATTGTGTGTTAGCGCGGGACATCCCAGTTTGGAGGAAAAATATACACTATAATAATAGTGCGCTAACTGTAATAGTCGCTCCGTTTCCTTGTCAATATACAGTATGTTGACTCCCACTTTGGTTGTGTTGCCGCTTTTGCAGTTATTTTGAGGGTTTTGTGTTTGTTTTGAAGTCGTTTTGATTAGAGATGCTCCGATTGATCGGACACAGATCATGGGCCAATATTGGCTAAAAATAGTGTGATCGGAGAATGCCCCGATCAAAAAAGCCGATCACTTGACGTAAATTACTCGCGCAACTTTTATTTAATTTATTGTTTTCAAATCGTAACTTTCCAGTGTCAGCATGAGTTCTCCCGTCTAAAACTTTGTGCTACACTGCCAGGATTTCACAGGGTCACTGTAATGATGGCAAAGGAGGCAGTTTAACGTTATGTATGGAGCTATTACTGTTGCAATATTATTTGCAAATGCGTATCTCAATCTGTGTGTGTGTATTCAGATCTGTGTGTGTGTATTCAGATCTGTGTGTGCGTATTCAGATCTGTGTGTGTGTAATATGATCTGTGTGTGTGTATTCAGATCTGTGTGTGCGTATTCAGATCTGTGTGTGTGTATTCAGACCTGTGTGTGTGTAAAAAAAAATCTGTGTCTGTATTCAGATTTGCAAGTGAAGACAAATCTGCAAGTGCATGCAAAGATCTGTGAATGTGAACACAGATCTGTAAGTGTACATAGATCTGTAAATGTGTAAACCGATCTGTAAATGCGTACATAGATCTGTAAATGTCTGTCATCACTTACAACTCAGGCAGGAGCTCTCCATTGGCTGTGTTTTTACACGTGAATTTTGCAACACTTCTGCCGCGGCAGATCTGTGATCTGCAAATGTGTAGAAATGAGATTTGTCTGTGACCTCAGTGTTCCTTTGCCCTGAGCTCAGGCTCACAGGCTCACGCTGCCTGGCTGCAGTAGCAGTACCGCCTACACACCACCAGTCGGCGCGTAGCACCCAGTGATGATAAGCGTGTCACTTGGGGTCATTTCATTGCGCTCACGGTTGGCGTTGTGTCGAGTGTATTACTGTTGAAACATGAACTTGTACTTACAGCGAACACTCTTGAATTCATGGTATTGCCTCCCGACCATACACTCGACACAACGCCAACCGTGAGCGCAATGAAATGACCCCAAGTGACACGCTTATCATCACTGGGTGCTACGCGCCGACTGGTGGTGTGTAGGCGGTACTGCTACTGCAGCCAGGCAGCGTGAGCCTGTGAGCCTGAGCTCAGGGCAAAGGAACACTGAGGTCACAGACAAATCTCATTTCTACACATTTGCAGATCACAGATCTGCCGCGGCAGAAGTGTTGCAAAATTCACGTGTAAAAACACAGCCAATGGAGAGCTCCTGCCTGAGTTGTAAGTGATGACAGACATTTACAGATCTATGTACGCATTTACAGATCGGTTTACACATTTACAGATCTATGTACACTTACAGATCTGTGTTCACATTCACAGATCTTTGCATGCACTTGCAGATTTGTCTTCACTTGCAAATCTGAATACAGACACAGATTTTTTTTACACACACACAGGTCTGAATACACACACACAGATCATATTACGCACACACAGATCTGAATACACACACACAGATCTGAATACACACACACAGATTGAGATACGCATTTGCAAATAATATTGCAACAGTAATAGCTCCATAGTTATGTTTCGTTTACGGAGCACTTGCATAGCTCAGTAAGCGTGCAGGCAAATTTCAGTACCGTAAAAACAGCAGTATGCGCGCAGGCACATTTCAGTACCGTAAAAACAGCAGTAGGCGCGCAGGCACATTTCAGTATTGTATATGACAGTCACATTCTGCGGAGGCTGATTCTGATCTGAGCATCTCTAGTTTAGAGGACTTTGTGTTGTGGCGTTTGCTTTTGTGTTTTTCGTTAATGCGCTTGTGCATTAACGAATGCACAAGCATTTTCTATTGCTGCATACAAATTGCAGCAATAGAAAACAGATGAGGCATCCCTAGTATGAACAGCATAAAACATTTTACACCCACTTATAAACAGCACTTGAGATTGTGCTGTTTATAATTGACCCTGGGCAGTGTTCTGGAGATCTAGTGGGTCTTTAGTATGGAGCTCATCTCCGTCCCCAGCCGCTACGGACCATGCTGTGAGGCCCATAAGCTACACCGGGACACTGGGGCAGTGGAGGTGGGACAAAATGTACTGTAGATAGGGCGATATATCGTCACCCTTCTATGTGCCTTACGAGAATCGACACACTGGCGCCATATATACACATACACAATTATTATGATTTATAGTTGCATTTTTATGCTTTATGCTCTTCTTTTTCATGAAGAGTTAGACAGGGAGGAGACATGGGAGAGAGGGCAAGAGCTGAAGGACTGAGCCATAAAGGTTGTATCAGCGATGTTGGGTCACTTCTGTTGGTATTTGAAGGGAGATCCCAAACAAACAGAGCCAGATCGCCCCTCCCTTCAATGTTTCGTGCATCCAGTAAAAACTATCATGAATGCAGCGCAAAACCCCACAACACCCCCCACCTTGTCGGTGATTGGTTGGAATACTATTTATTTTGGTTTTTGTGTACGTTATACATTTGTTTTTGTGTACGATGTCGGAGCATAGGCTGCCTACAGAGACGTGTTTTTTTGACGGCCTTCTTATGGGGCGGACAGCTAAGGGATCGTGAGGAAAGATCAGATGAATGTGATCATTTATGTTTCGGCCTAGAATCGGTGATACAACCTTTAATGGTACGCACTCTACCCGGGGAACCACCGGGGAGCCCTAAATACCAATATGTTAATTAATAAAATAAGCCGCTCTAAACAGATTTCCCGGCTCCCAGCATTGCTACTTCCAGGCTCCTCGAGGTGGTGCTCAACACATGAACGAGGGAAACTTGAACGGAAATTTGGACCATGAATAAAGACAGAAATTCAGCTTTTCACAGTCACACGCACACAGAGAGCAGCACCGAAACATTCTCCCTCACACACGTTCCACACCATCTCCCTCCCGTACCTGTGGTTTGATGCCAGTGAGGAACCTTCCGGAGACAAATCCCCCGGCGGCCGGTGACGGCTCGTATGGCTGGTAGCACGGCAACGACTTCCCAGAAGGCATCAGGGGTGGCCGACGCCCCTCCAACTCAATCTGGCCCAGGAGGCATGAAATCTGAAGCACACACACACACACACACACACACACACACACACAGTAACCATGCCGTGAGACCGGTGTGACTGCAAGTAACGTAATTACTTTTCCCAGGGACCGATTTGACAGCGATACTGCCTTCTCAGGCACTATGCTATTGTGCATTGTACATTTCCTGATATAATACCGTACCATCTATGCCTCAAATTATACCGTGATATAAATTTTAGTCGATACCGTATAGCCCTAATAACACACTATGGTGACAATGAGGTGGTGAATGTCTTGATGAAGTTCAAGATGGAAAGAAGGAGAATAAGGTTTCCTTCACATTAAACGCTTTCAGCCTCAGCATTTCCGATGTGTTCTTATGTAGTTGAGCATTGAAGCCTAGCTACTCAGGGTGTAGCGGAAAGCTTGGATCCCACACCTTGACACTACGCTTCAAGTTCAAACTATGTAAACTTGGAAGTTCTTAATCCAAATTACTCTAAATGCCACAGCTAGGGTGCCCCCTAAACCATCAAATCTTTTGTTCTCGGCAACTCAATTTCGCTCAATCAAATGGTCCAAATTTAGGTGGGAGGAAAAATATATACTCACTATTACTACTGATGGATGGCTATGCAATTTAGACCAAATTACACTCAACGATAGCTTTTTGATCTTATAGGTTATCTTACCTACAGCTTACCTACCTACTTTTAAATGGCCTACAGCAAGTGCATTAGCCTTTCACTCTCTGCTTTAGATCTATTTATTTCAGACTTATGTTAGGAAGACAGTAGCCTATATTTTGACATTGTCATATCTAATTTTCACTGCCTTTCAGTGTGAAGAGCATTTGTCTGTAAAGCCGGTGTGCCATTTGTCTGAGTTGCTGGGCCTCCGCTATGGACAGCAGGATGAAACCCTGCCATTTCAAAAATCTAAACAACCAAGGGTGACATAATCCAGTCCTAGCCTGTATTGACTCAGTTACTTCCTGTCCCGAGCCACAACGTAAACAACTTAAAGTGTGGTCTGGCTGTATGCAGAAGCCGCCCCTAGCTCATCAGGAACAGACTACCTGAGCGGAGCGGGGGGAGAGAGGGAGAGAGGGTACCTGCATGGTGTTGACTGAGGAGCCCTTGGCTCCAGACTGGACCATCAGCTGGAGGTTGTTGTCGGGAAAGGACCTGTGGAGGCCAGCGGGCATACAGACCTGGACACAGACGGACAGATGGGGGTCAGGGGCTGGACACTAATTACTGCCAACAGACTGAACAGTATAGTAGTGTTACTGAACAGTATAGTAGTGTTACTGAACAGTATTGTATTGTTACTGAACAGTAGTGTAGTGTTACTGAACAGTATAGTAGTGTTACTGAACAGTATAGTAGTGTTACTGAACAGTATTGTAGTGTTACTGAGCAGTAGTGTAGTGTTACTGAACAGTATTGTAGTGTTACTGAGCAGTAGTGTAGTGTTACTGAGCAGTATTGTAATGTTACTGAGCAGTATTGTAGTCTTAATGAACAGTAGTAAACCAGGGCTCCACCTTGTTGATGCCGTTGTTCACTTGGTTGGCCACTTCCTTGAACTTCATGTCGGCCAGGTTGAAGTCCCTCTGGTCGGGGTTGAGGTGGGCGTCCTGCCAGCGGCCCCTGGCCTCTGCAGGGTCCACGTTGTCGGGCAGGTTGAAGGCCATCTGCAGGGCCTGCCGGTGCAGAGGATACAACGTATGTTTTACTGAAGAATTATATTGGCTGTGTTTGTACAGTTTGATGCATTTCAATATCCAGGCCGTGTTGTAACTTTATGTTGGTATCAGTGTTGTGCAAGTTCACACTTTTCATGAACTAGTTAAAAGTTCAGTTCCCACATGTTCAAAGTGAACTGGTCACGTTCATAGTTCACCATTTCAATTTTGAACTAGTTCAGTTGCTTTTTTTTTTTAGGTGAGAAATAAAATGAAGGGTTAGGGGCACAGGGGTTTTGCAGGGGCGCAGTCGTTGCCAATTTGTTGATATTTCCATCTAGTGTTGTGCATGCTAGGGCTGGGCGATATACCGGTAGTAAGAGTTAAACCCAGTGTGCGAAATACGGGGTGTCCGGGGGGGCCTCTAACCCCCTGATTTACCCATGAGACCCCCTTAAAGTCTCAAATTTTGTCCAAAAAAAATAAGATTATTGACACTAATGGTCACTTAAATGTTTTTAAGCTCACCATGTCCAGTATTCAGAATTCAAAACATTTATTCACAAATATGTTCTATTTTTTGCCAAGCGGAGCCAGCCAGTCCTGTGAACGTATGCAAATTAGCCACTTTTGCCAAACAGAAGAACGACGTAATGTTGAGTAGTCATACTAAAAACGGCTAGCAAGCGAAAGCTAAACCAGAGTCACACACTTTGGGTCTATTCTAAATTAAGGTAAGAGGTAGGGCAGGGCAATCATTTGATTACGATTATTAATTGCGATAAAACTCGTTGATTACGTTGATTACGACAATAAGTTTTTGACATAAATGCTCGAAATGGAAATGAAATTAAACACAAAAAAAGTGCTGATATGGATTTACCTAACAGCCAATCACACAGCAGAAATAAACGCAACAGCGAGTCAGATTGCACTTTTTGCTGTTCATGTCTAAGTACAAGCCCATTTCCTAGTGCGACGTGCATGTTTGAGCTTCCGCCGTCCTACCGCTGCTGTCAGCAGCGTGAGCGGGGCTGTTCCAAAACAGCAGTCTATCGTATCGTCTTTTGCAGCAGTTGCACCGTATGAAAAACAATCGAATACACTTGTTGATACAATTGTTTAATTTTTATGTATTGGTTGTGCTGCTCTACAAGATTTAAGATGATTGTTGCTTGCCAAAGGAGTTTAATGTGATAGAAGTCAGAGCTTTTATTTTTATTTACATTATTTTCAATAGGTTACAAGGCAAGCTATCTTATATGGTTTTGTTAGGGGCAGATAAAACATGATACCGATAAAAATGTTTGTGAAATTAAATGTTTATATTTAAACGTGATTCAATGTTCTCTTATCACAAATATGCAAATAAACATTGTATAGTTTAACTAATGTACACTCTGGTTTCTTCAGGCTTCAGCAGTATCAAATTATAAATCGTGATTAATATCGATCAATACAGAAAAAATAATCGTGATAATATTTTTTGCCATATCGCCCAGCCCTAGTAAGAGGCTATTTTTTAAATCTTTGCAGTGACTGAATTGTGATGATAGAACTGATTGTTGTACATAAGATGAGTGTGTGGGACTGGGCTCGTGTCCTTTCCGGCTGCGGCACACTGCATGGTTATGTAGTCCTTGTGGTTGGTTGTGGTCTTAGTGAAGCAGCCTTGGAATTGGAGAAGTTGGAGTGCCTGGGTGCGAGAGCGAGGGCGCAAGATAGCGAGAGAGAGAGTGCATGGTGCGTGGTGATGTTTGGCTTGTTTTGGTCTGTCAGCATCCACCGTGGCTGGACAAATGTGCTTTGTGTATGTGTTCAATGATGTATCTGTCTGATCGTATTTGCTGTAGATGGATGGTTAAATAATGTCACACGATCGGTCATACTGCAGGCTCTCATTTGCAAGTGTACTGATTGCGTGCCAGTCTCCGAGGCTATATCTAGCATTTATTCAGTTGATGGCTCGTCTAAGTGCCCCAGATTGGTGCCCATTATTGCATTGTAATACACAACTATGCCTCTCCTTGGTATAAAACAACGTGCAGCCAAACAACTTTAGCAACCTCCTATGTCAGTGTTGCTTTACGAATACTATAGCATATCGGATTATCAAAAATTGTTAAGTGTGTGCGTGCGTGTGTTGTCATGTAGGCTATAGAGTGATTGTCTTGGCTTGCATCCATGACATATTGTTATGTTATACCCCTACTGCATATTGAGAAAATGTATATCGGTATTGCACAACAATCGGGGGATGGGGCCCCGAATATTGACGGGGCCCCATGAATAATATATTTCTCACACTGGTTATACCGGAATATTTTTGAAAGAGATATGTCGTTGAGAGTAGAAACATCGCCATAACGGTATATTATTTTGATGTTGCCTTGCAGGGGACTGCCCATTTCTCCGACGCTCGCCTAATTGGACCTCAACAATAGCGCTCACTTCACATAATCTGAACGAGTTCACGTTCAAGTTCTTGATTTGCAAATGTGTTGCGTTCGGTTCAAAGTTCACAGAAAAATGAACGTGTTCTTTTGAACTTCTTCATGCACAACACTGGTTGGTATTAATACATACAAATGTTATACTTTGTCAAATGCGTTTAGCATTTGACAAAGTATATTGTATATTGTATCCAGCAAGACACAGGTGACTGTTGTGTGGAGCCTTTGTTTGTGAAATATCCTCATTGAGTCATAAATCCAACATAATCATTCCTGATGGCCACTCAAAGGGGATGCAAAGCACCTGATGTTGTGTTAGTAAAATTCTCCCACCATACTCACACCATAAGAAAGTAATAAAGCAACAAAGATGATCATTTGAATGGCTGTTCTATTGGCACCAATGTTACCATATTTGACTTTTGTGTGCGGGGCCTTTCAGTGTGATGTTTACCAACGTACTCAACAACCAGCCTTTGTGCACATGGCATGGCAGCAATCGCGGTCTGAACTCACTTTGGTGCCGATCTTTTGAGACTCTTTGATGAGCTTTTTCCGCTGTCGGTTGGCCCCTGGCTTCACCAAAATGTCCTCCACACCTTAAGACACAAGACACAGTTTTCACCACTGATACTGTTTACCACCAAATGCAACAGACACATGCTGGACAGAGACATGGACGCATCACCCAGTGAAGGTCCTGCTCACATTTGAGCACCACCCAGGAGGCACTGAGATGATCATCTCACCTCAACCAAAATGTCACAAACACAAAAGTTTGTGTCGGTGAGATTCGCTCACAAATGATTTCACTCCAAATACAGGAACATGGCTGGTGGAAGGAACACTTTCACCAGACTTGAAACAGACAGTGTCACGCGGTGTCGTTAACATCATGGCGCACGTGCACCATGACATCATTTACGATGCGAACATCTGACTGCGTCCGTGTGAAGATGGGGGGAGGGCTGCCTACTCAGAGTGAAGCCCTTGTACAGCTGCAGGTAGGCGGTGAAGAGGCGGGCCAGGCAGGTGAGCAGGCGGCCGCCCGTCTCCCCACCGTACAGCTCGTGGCAGCAGTGCACCAGGCCGTAGATGGATGAGCCGTAGTGGGCCTTGTCCAGCACGCCCCTCAGCAGCTCACCCTGGCGAATCACCACCTGGGGGCGGGACAGGAAGGGGGAAGGAGGGGTGTGGGTAGGGTGTGCAGGGCAGATGTTGTCAGGATTGCACTTTAAGATGAGAAATAGAAGAGGTTAGTGAACTTGTGTCAACTTGAAACCGGGATCTTACAGACTAGGCAGAAGTGCAAGACTAGGCAACACAACACAGGGCTACACAACTGTGTCCACTGCAATGCACAACTCAGAACAACCGCATTGCGTGTACACAACTTGCAAACAATCTAGCTGTAATTCCATGTCTTATGTTTTATCTAAAGATTGATTTAGTACATCAATTCCCCTCATTAATGATTTGGGGAGGCCAACCTGCAAGTGGCTTCTTATTCTTCTTCTTATCTACACCTTTAAGACTTAAGAATAGCCAAACAAAGCAATAACAGTGTAAGAGAATATGAGAAGTCTTTCAGGACTCAAGTCCTGAAGTCTCAAGACTTCAGGAATAGTGATTCATGGCCTTAGAAAACACTGCAACATTAAGACAAACTCCAGAAGACTGAAGAGCCAACTCCGGGAGCTAATCAGCCATAAGGAAGCTGTATTTACGGATGCATTATGTGGAGGCACCGATAAGGACACCAATAAAGATAATGTGTACCGTTGAGTCACACATGCTGTCTGGATTGTATCCTGGTGCAGCTCTGGGCGGGACTTGGATCCAGGCCTTGCTGGGGATCTTTGCGGTACCGCTCAGATTGAGAGGCAGGGCTTTCTCTGGTATGATGTTCAACAGCAGGGTAGACACCACCTACAGCACATTCACAACAGTGTTGCATTGCTACGGTTAAACACACACAGACACACACATAAAACACACATTTACACTCAACATATTCCTACTTGGTTGTGATGGGACTAACATTATCCAGGCCTTTTGGTTCCGAGGCTAAAAGGCTTTGTTAATCCGTTTAGTTATGGAACTCAAATTGTACTCTTGCGTGGAGACTGCAATATACCCCACATTTCACCACACAATTACTGTGGCCGAGAAGGGTCACAACACATGCAAACGCCACAACACCTGCATATTCAGAAAACACCTGCAAATTCAGAAAACACTTTCATAGATTACACAACACCTGCGCTGCAAATGCCAAAACACATGCATATTCAGAAAACACCTGCAAATTCAGAAAAACACCTGCAAACTCAGAAAACACCTGCATCAATTTCACAACACATGTTTTGCAAATATTCAGAACACGAGCAAATAAGGAAATGAGCTGCAAGTAATGGAAATGTTTCCAGGGGGACCATAATCAGTGACGGACCCTGTCCGGTTTTTTTTTTTTTTTCAATTACGAAAGTCTTCAGCCATTTGATTGTGCTACGTGTTTCTCTTTTATTATGACAGACTTGTCGATGTGCTCTGATAACAAAGTGATTTTGTGTGTTTTCAACATATTAAGTCATTGTCCCCATAACATATTAGTCCATGCAGATAATTGTCAAACGTTCTCCAAACGTTGTTAGCTGGAAGCCAGCTGGCTAGCTCGCTTCCGGTCACTCAATAGATGCATGCACCATCAGAGCACATCGACAAGTCTGTCATAATAAAAGAGAAACAAGTAGCACAATCGAATGACTGAAGACGTTCGTAATTGAAAAGAACCCCCAACCGGATATGGGTCCGTCACTGATTATGGTCCCCCCGGAAACCTTTCTATTGTCATTACTTGCAGCTCGTTTCCCTATTTGCTCGTGTTGTGAATATTTGCAACGCATGTGTTGTGAAATCGATGCAGGTGTTTTCTGAGTTTGCAGGTGTTTTCTGAATATGCACCTGCGCTATTTGCAGCGCAGGTGTTGTGTAATCGATGAAAGTGTTTTCTGAGTTTGCAGGTGTTTTCTGTATATGCAGGTGTTGTGGCGTTTGCATGTGTTGCGACCCTTCTCGGCCACCGTACACAATAGTTCACTTAAACAAAGGTTTTGTTGGCACCGTTACGCCAGACTCTTGCCAACACACCACCATACCAGGCCCCCGGTTGGACCAGAGCGTGCCGCCGTGTGTGTGCGGGAGGCCGCGTACCTGCTTCCCCGTCCACAGCTGCTGGGGCTTGAGGATGGTGGGCGGCAGCAGCTTGACCCGGCCCCAGCGGTCCGTCAGGCCCCGGTACACCAGGGCTGTGTAGTGGTCCCGGGTGAAGAAGCAGCCCCTCAGCGTCATCCTGGTGCCAGAGACCATGTGGTCCTGGATCAGGCCCGCCAAGGGCTTACCGTCCTGGGGGGAGACAGAGAGCACGCAGGGGTGAGCACGGCCAGAGGCACATACTGGGATTGTCTGGCCGCCAGCTTGAACATGGGAGGATATCAATATAAAGGGGGGGGGGGGGGGAGGGATAGGCTTTTCGTTTTGGACACTGACACGTTACTGATGCTCAACAACTCTATAGCATCGTTTTTTTCAATTATTCAATGGACAGCTAACATTGCGGTGTGATACTTTTACAGCTAAAATACCTGTGTGTGTGTGTGTGTGTGTGTGTGTGTGTGTGTGTGTGTGTGTGTGTGTGTGTGTGTGTGTGTGTGTGTGTGTGTGTGTGTGTGTGTGTGTGTGTGTGTGTGTGTGTGTGTGTGTGTGTGTGTGTGTCACCTTGGGCACCAGGTACTGCTGATCGGTGCTGATCAGTGTGTAGGCCTCCGCGCGGGACAGCTCACTCTGGGGGAAGTGGGCGTTCATCTCGTCGCCGTCGAAATCGGCGTTGTAGGCTTTGCAGTTAGCGTAGTGGAGCCTGAGCACCTACAACATCACAACACCACAGATTGTTATTATGTCATCATTATCATCACTCACACCCTGTATGGATACACTCCATTAACATTTATGGGATTCTGCTAATGCATTTATCCAACGCGACAACCATTTATTCACACACTGGTGGCAGAGTCAACCACACTGGGCGACAGCCATCTCGTCGGGAGCGGTGAGGGTAAGGAGCCTTGCTCAGGGACACCTCGACACTAAGCCAGGAGGTGCCGGGGACCTAAATAGCAACCTACCGGTTACCAGTCAACCCGCTCTCCCTCCTGAACTACTGCCGCCCCACAACACAATGAACCCCATAGTGACCCCAGCTCTCTCTGAGTCAGGTGTGAAGCAGAGCGCGCTCGTCTTGCCTTCTCCCCAGGCAGGATGCGGGCGCGGTGGGACTGGATGGAGGGCCTGTGCAGGGTGGGCTGCCGGTTCAGCAGCATGACGTCCCCGTTCTTGATGTGGCGGTTCACCTGCAGCGAGCCGTGCGGTCAGAGGGAGAAAGAGGAAACGCGAGGGTTACGTCGCTCCGCGTTAAGACGACAAACAGCGATGCGTGGCGGCGCGCGCGCGTGTGTGTGTGTGTGCGGGCCGTCGTACGATCTTCATGGCCATCTTCTGGCGGCCGGGGCAGGGCGTCAGCAGCTGCTTGGCCACGGCCTCGCGCTGCGTGGCGTCGGAGGGGGAGAGGATGGTCTTGCTGCCGTCCTCGTTGATGACGGCCACGGCGCCGGGGTGCACGTCGGGCCCGTTGAGCACCGCTTGCCGCAGCTCCTTCACGTTCCAGGGCGTGACGGGCTGCGGGTAGGTGAGCCGCGTGGCGAACACCTGGGGGCCACAGCACAGAGGTCAGCGGGAGGGGGGGGGGGGGGGGGAACGCGCGTGGTGTTTTGTTTGGTCAGCCGAATAAACAAACCCGGTGGGATCATAACACTGGTTTTTTTGTGTGATTATTCAGCAGTGGATTTTAATGATTTTGCATCATCTTTTTCTTATGGATATAAAGCTTTTCAAATGTATTTTCAAAGGCGCAGACTTGGCTTTGTGTTTCTGAACATTCATGTGTCATTCATGTGCATTTGAGTTTGGAGGTGCTATACTGCCCCCGTGTGGTGGGAGCCGTGCACACCTCCGGGACCTCTGAGCACATTTTTCTGGTTCTGAGCATCGTCAGACCCTGGATATCGACCCGGTTAACGGACGACCTGAAGTACTCAGGGATGCAATAAGCCTTGTGAGTTTCTGTATAGTGTGTCTGGCCCTTAGCTTTTGTCCTAATAAAGGTGTCAAAAGATGCAGAAGAGACCCACGTGATCCAGCCTGAGTAATGTGTTCATCAGTCTGGTCCTCAGTGGTGAATGTAAGGAGGGCTGAGTGCGACGTACCATCGGTAGTCCGATCTCGTTGGTCCCGATGTACATGTCGGGACAGATGACCGACCTCGCTGCAAAATCCACTCGCTTGCCCATCATGTGCTTCCGGAAAAGTCCCTCTTTCTTCTCCAGGAGCTGTATCACGTGACAGGGGGAGTAGAACAAGCTTTAGAGTAGGGCTGTACAGTATGGACTAAAATGTATATCACGGTATGATTTGAGGCATAGACGGTAACGGTATTATATCACGGTATGTTCATTTTATCTTCTAATTTCAATATAAATGCTTCTGAAGAGGTAAAATACTGGTTAGGCAACAAAACTGCATAGTAAAATAAAAAAAGTTACTTCCATCTCTGGAAAAACACTAATGTTTAATAGTATGGATTTCTTTCTCCACTTGGTCACGGACCTTGCCGTATAGTTTTGGCATCTCAATTTGGCTGAAGTGTGTGCGGGCAGGTAACATACCTGGGATCGAGTGTTTTGACCATCTCTTTAAAGCCCTTTCTATCGACATTTTAAAAGGGAACCATGTCCTTACCGGATTAAAGCAGCAATGTTATCAAGTGCTTAAGAGCATTTAAAAATCAACATTAAAATGACCAACGTGGTACAAATACAAAGAAAATACATCTCTTTACGGGCGGAGCCATTTTTGTCTGTCGAGTCGTACGGTCAACCTCACTGAACTCGGTTGACTCTCAGAATCCCGAGTAGAACCGAACAAAAGGGGGCGTGGTCGAAAGAAAGCTGGGAGCCACTTTGCAACTTAGCGGGTGGTGTACGAGGCATCTCGAACACACCATTACAAAAAATTTTAGTTGATGTGTCAACAGCATGATGACAGATACCTGTTTGATCCCAGGGAACTTCTCCTGGGTGATCTTGTCCAAGTCACTGTCGAAGACAATGTTGACGTAGGACTGCAGTCGGAGCCACACGCTGTACAGCTTCTCGGTCAGGGTCTGTCCTGGGACCCCCTCCAGGAGGGCCATGTCACGGCCTTTCTCCTTCTCCTCCACCTCCAGCCCCTTGACGCCCCCCAGAGCCTGGTTTTAACGAGGCAACGCAGGAAAGGTTCTTATTACACAGTAATAACATGGTTAATGCGTGCGTTCGCTAAAAAACGCATGAATGTTACACGTAGTCACTACGCGTAGTGTGATTACCGGCGTGCAGCAGTCATCACGCGTGAACGTGCGCGTGAACGGGGGACTATTATAAGTCAATGAGGAAACTACATTACACGTTACACGCTGTCTGCTGCACAGGCGTCAAAGCACGCGGGTGTGACACGTTCAGTTGATATGTGCGCACGTAATATGACACGATCCTGCCAACACACACACACACACACACACACACACACACACACACACACACACACACACACACACACACACACACACACACACACACACACACACACACACACACACACACACACACACACACACCTTGTTTTTGTCCTATGTATGTGTTCGTATTCTAACACGTATATCGTGTTCAACTTTGCTTGTGAAACTTTTAGTGTAGCTTTGAGTAAAGGCCTGACCAGGGACAGGGGTTGCAAATAAGTATTGACTAGAAACCTGTATGCAAGGAATCTATTTTATATGAAATAATGTACAATACACAGTATCTGTCCCTGCACAATAAACTTTGCTCACCAGATCCGCCACCTCCTCTTTCTCTCCCGCCATGAGGGTGAGGATCTGCTGGATGATCCTGCACTGCTTCAGCACCAGCTGCAGGTTCACCGTCTGCCCGTTGGTGAAAAGGCGGTCGCCCAGACGGTTCAGCGGGCGGTACCTAAGGGGGCGAATAAGGCGTGAATCTCCCACCACCAAGGGGAACCCAGAGGTGCTTGACCGTTGAGGGCTGGAATATAAACTAGGAGGTTGGTTCATCCGTGAGGACCTTGGAGGAGAGCTGCTGCTCCTCTGCTTAAAAAGGAGTCAGTTGAGGTGGTTCAGGCATTTGGTAAGGATGCCCACTGGGCACCTCCCTAGGGATGTGTTCCAGGCACGTCCAGTGGGGAGGAGACCCCGGACTAGGTGGAGAGATTATAGCCCAACCCTGGCCTGGGAACGCCTCGGGATCCCCCCCGTCAGTGCTGGATAATGTGACCCGGGAAAGGGATGTCTGGGGCCCCCTGCTAGAGCTGCTGCCCCCGTGAACGACCCCGGAGAAGTAGTTTTGAAGATGAGGATGAGGTAGGTTCAGTTACGATGCCACCCCAGTGTTTCCCACACATAGGCCAATGTGCGGCGCTGCGCCACAGATTGAACAACGAGCGCCACAAATTGATTCAGTTCTTCTTATTTATTTTTACTTGAATGCGATTTTTAAATGTAACTCCGCCAGCCCGTAATCGCGCCCCCCCCCCGTCAACAATCCCGTCCGTCCGTCCGCCCGCAACCCAACTCCCCCCCCCCCCCCGTCAACAATCCCGTCCGTCAGCCCGCAACCCAACTCCCCCCCCCCCCCCCCCCACCCCCAACAATTCGTAAGCATTATAAGCAGTGGCGGTTTTAGGCACGGGTGATAAACGAGACACACGAGAAAGAAAATGATCTGCGCATTTTCTATTATTGATAATACCCCCCCGCCCCCCCGGTCAACAACTCCGCCAGCAGGTAATCGCGGCTCGCCCCCCCCCCCCCCCCCCCCCCCCCCCCCGTCAACAAATCCACCACACATTGCTACCTGGTCTGTGGGAAACACTGCACCCCCTCGGGGAAAAGGACCCAGTCTGGCCAGGTGATCCTTAGTTTCCTCCGTTCATCCACAGACCAGTACCATAGGACGACTAGAAGGTGTGTGTGGGCGGGCGGGTCCTCACCTGCAGGGAGGAGTCACCAAGATGTCCAGGAAGAAAAGGTCAGGGTTGAATTCGGCCTGTAGCTCCAACTCAGGCCCGTGGTCCAGACCCAGAAACAGATTCGTCAGGAAGAAACCTGGACAAGAGACATAGAGAAAACTCTTCTGATGAGGCGTGTGAACACCAAGGCTGTGTTGGAATTGGTTCACGTTGTGCATGGTCACAGCCAGAGCGTTGTCAGGCCGTGACCTGGGATATTTTTTTGTATTTATTTCATTGTATTTTAAAATAAATACAATAAATACAATTGTCTAGGAGAGCTTAGAACACTTTAATTTCAATGCCAGCAATGAATGCTACTGTATGTTTGTTGTGCATTTGACAAAATAAAGAACTTGAACTTGACGCATGGTTAATGAAAGGCTGCTGTGTAGCATGACCCGAGGTGTTTTGATTATTATTGTTCAGTCCATAATTGAAGGGTACAGATCTGGTTCCCTTTATAATTCACCATTTTAAAACCATTCCAAGAGTCGATCACCATTTACAACTGATCGACTCATGCGTAGCGTTTTTCATTGTCATCGGATTCATCCAATTGGGATGATCAACACATACAGGTGATTTATGCAAATGAGCCATGTTCCAAACACTGCTGGACGACGACGGACTTCCAGCACAGAATGAGGGTTGGAATTTCCCCGCCCTTACTTGTTCCCTAAGTAGTCTACTATAAAGTGTTCCCGATATAAGGCAGAACGAGGGAACAGTTGAAAGGATTGGAACACGGCCTGACGTGCTTAATGTTTGTAACTCCTTCAGCCGTGCAGGAGAGAAAAGAACCGAGAGAAAAGAACCAAGGGGAAAGACTGATGGGACGTTCCAGCTCACCTTCCTTCTCCCACAGTTTGACGAGATGCTCTTTGGCGATCACAGGGGTCATGTAGCCCTTCTTGCCAGCCATGAGGTCCTCTGACGGGGCACAACACCATCGGAAGTGTTAGATGACTCTCAGGACCATGGGAGATGTGCACACACACACACACACACACACACACACACACACACACGTCTCCTACCCTCTCCGTTCTCCTGATCCTGCGTCATCGATGGCACCGTCACGATCAGCTTGACGTTGTATTCCCGGCGCACGGTGGACCGCCCGCAGCTAAACCACAAAAACACCAGGGATCCATCACTCATGTCATCCAAACCCAAAACCCGAACCATCTGGAACACCCAATGAGGACGTTGCATGAGGCATCATGAAGTTAAGTCAGTTAGGTGCATGCAGGAGCAGGGAATCGACCCCCAGGTTTATGAAACTTCGAGGTTTGCATCACCCACACTGTATGCAGACTTTCAGACTTGGAAGATCATTAACATCCCGGTTGCCATCTTACTTGCAGTTAGGACATTTACGGCCATTCATGAAGACTTTCCAAAATCTCTCTATAAGACTGCGCCTCCTTTCCACTGTATGTTTAACCTAAAAATAGAATAAACACAAACGGACCATACAGTTAAAGCTGGACGAAATACAACAAAATAAGCTGGTTATGAGAGGCATCTAATGTGGATTTTTTTGCTGACCTGTTGGCTCTGTTTTGTATGATCAGCTTTGGTACGGATGAGTGCATTTGCATATTCATCCAGTGTCTCTTGGATGTCCGTCCCAGAGGCCTGGACATTACGGTCAAGTAGCTAGGAGGCGTAAACACACACACACACACACACACACACACACACACACACACACACACACACACACACACACACACACACACACACACACACACACACACACACACACACACACACACACACACACACACAGTAAAACTTTCAAAAGAGTCAACATAAACCCAAGACAATTGTACACACACACTGTTAAAATGTAAGAAGAGAAAAGTGATGCTCACAGGTGTTGATAAGAACTGAACAATACGCTGTAGACTGTGCACTACAGACCTGCATACCCACTATAGACCCGCATACCCACTCCAGACCCCCACGGCCACACACCTGGTTGAGAACGTGTTCCACCTCGTAGACCTCCGGTCCGAAGCCGTGGTCCAGTAGCTTGAGCTGGGTCAGCAGCAGGTGGATGGCGCTGCGGGGGCAGGTGAGCATGTGACAGCGCAGGCAGGAGCCCCGCACCAGTAGGAACAGGGTCTGGTGGGGGAGGGGGAGAAGGAGGAGGATCCCGGGAAGGATGAGAAGCAGTTCGAAATCATGGTGGGACTAGGAAACGTTTCCATGGAGACCATCTCTGGTTTTGCAGAGCTTTTGAGGTTTGCAGAGACGGTGTAAAACTTTGAAAAATGACACTCGACCAATACAACTTTGAAATACGTTACCATTAAGAAGGTAAACTAGAAGCATCACTCTAATGCCTCTTGCACACTACCTCAGTCCAGTGGCGGATGGGGGCTTTTTGACCTATCCATGTGTTTTCCCGGGTTGCATTACAAACAGGTGATTTCATTGGACAGTGCACTTGCACAGTATATTTGCATAACGTGATCTGATTGGCTGACGAATCTCTGCCTGAAAAGTTCAACTTTTCTCAACTTTTGGACACAAGAGACGGAGCTGATGATACGGACGGACCCACAATGCATTTCGGGAGCATCCCATGCAAAGTCAATGAGATCCGTCGACGGACGTGTACAATGTGCAATGGGTGTAATGCGTTTATCTGACAGGCTCGTCCAGACTGAAGAAGGAGGGATAACGGTGTATGTGTGTGTGTGTGTGTGTGTGTGCGTGTGTGTACACTTACATCAAACAACATGGGATTGTAGACAGGTAGTGGTAGGTCTACATGTCCAAAGTGTCCAGGGCAATTCTGTGAGTTCTGACAGCAGGTGGCACACACCTGAAAATAAAATGCCATCGGTCAGAGAGAGGGCTATTACTGCGCCAGAAGGACCCTAACAGCATTAGATACAGACTGTTATTCATCTACACTAACAAGGGGGAAATAAACCATGTGTTGATGAGCTGCTCTTGACAGATCGTTAGGGTACAGTATTACAGTATTGGGATAATACAATACTATTTCCAGAGGTGCATTTGTTTTTGTTTTTTTCATATCTTTGTCGTAGCTTAAAAATGTACGACAAAATCACATCCTAGCTTTTAACAAACAATGTATTCATGTCCTAGCATTTAAACAAACAATGTATGTACCTCATGTTGATTATTTGTGTTATTTTGGTCCCGTCCCACCCCCTCCCATATTGGATTTATTATAATCCATGTATAGATTTTATCATCTATATAACTCATGACGTTTGGTCCAAACAAATAATAGATGAGGAAATAAATGGCACATTGTTTGTTTAAAGTGGATGTACTTCATATTACTCGTTTACTAGTTCTCACTGACTAGTTCTCACTATTACTCGTTTACTAGTTCTCACTGATGAGGAAACATTAGAGAGCCCTTATGCTAATCCAGGAAATGAATGGATATTGGATATGTCCAAATTAGCTATCCAATCAACTATGTAATTGTCCAGTAAATACATACATCTGAAAGAAAAGCCAAGCATATACCTATACAGAGAGATGTGAACCCCTTAATATGTTTAACATTTGTATCCCTGTCATTACAATGAATGTAGTTAGACACCACAAATCCTTGTAATCTTTGCATGCATCTACTCTGATGTGTGCTGAGATGCCATATATTCACACACAAGTATCACAATCAAGTGTGATTCTTGATCAGATCCAGCACATTAGGGACGGGTATTGGAAACTAGCTAAAGCTACAAATGCTATGATGCTTTCTGCTGGATTGTGCACAATCCACATACATTGTATCTGTCCCTATCAAATAAACCCTAACAAAACAAAACAAAACAAACATTAATGACTGGCCATGCAAGAAGTCGCTTGCATTTTCACCGGGCATTAGTGAGCATCTTATCCCATAATGAGTGACAGTTTACACCTCATTGTTGTTGTGCCAGTATATTCACCACTACACAGAATAAAGCCTTCAATATGCCTTCATCCGAGTGTGTTGTGCGAGTGTGTTGCACTCAATGTGCCCGGTATGCATGGACACCATTATTTGTAGCTGTGTGGTTGTAGTTGGGTCACCCAGTAAACATTTAAAACATGTCTCGTTGCTATATTGCAACACTGATACACCACAAACTGAACAGAGATGGGAGTTCACCTCTTTGTTGTCTGAAGGCCCCATGGACAGATCATAGAGACCGTTGACTGAGACGTTTCCCACATTGTCGAAGAACACCAAGTTAGTGATCGCCTTCACACTCAGCTTCCTGATCAGGAGAGAGAACAGATGGAAAAGTTAAGAGAACATACCCCATGTCGATGTATGCTCGAATTCAAAGCTACTAGCCAAATACAATACATAACAATCTTAATGAGATTGCTCAATTAAATACACACACACACACACACACACACACACACACACACACACACACACACACACACACACACACACACACACACACACACACACGTTGTTATTTACAGGCATATTATTCATTATCGTGACAACTTTGCCAACAACACCCAATACATAGGCATAGATATACACTAATATCACTAAAGTTAAACCTCCGTGACGTGTGGTCTGTTGTTTTTAAAACGTATTGACTGTGTTATGAAGTCCTGTTTAGAAGTTAGCTCACGGCTAACGGGCCAAAGCTCACCGTATCTCCTCGGCGCTGTACAGGCCGAAGGAGAGGCTCTCCAGCCGCCTCCACGGCACGTCGCTCCGCAGCAGCATTTCGATAAAAGATGATTAAAGTTAGAGTTCTCCTGGATCACATCCCGGTCCGGAGCTCCGCTGCGCCACACGTTGAGAACACGTGGGGACTTCAGGGACCAACCACTTCGCTCCCGTCTGGGGGGGGAGATCTCAATGTTGTTACCGGGTCAGGAGAACTCTCTATCTGACGTGTTTGTTTTACATTTAAACCCCACGATATATTATCAATCGTATGTATTTTGTTTTAACGCACAAAAAGTTATTAAGTTAAGTATATATAATAAGTAAACAACAAAATATAATTGATCGTCCCCCTATACAGCTGTCATGGTTTCTCCCTCCCACAATGCACCGGGTCTGTCAGAAACATGGCGGCGTCCGGAAGGCATGCAGGGCATTACATCAACAAGAACAGCAGATCTCTGCTAAATCACTTGGATAAGTTGTTGGGACAAAGGTAGGAGTTTGGTTTGAGTATATTTTAAATGATAACATAAGGTTTTTATTTGAGGGGCTTTAGAGCGTGCATCCTCCTGAGTGTTGAGGTCTGTCTGGTCAGGACAGCTGCACGGAGCGCCCTGTGCGGAGGTCAAATGATGATAACACCAGGCTAAACGACTCATTAATGAGATAGTTCTAGATATTAAATACGTGTTTGGTATTAACGTAGGGAAAAGTGTTTTAATTCAGAAGATTATGATCCATGTTAATGGCCTTGTGAAAAGAGGAAAGGACATGTCATCTTCTTATCGTCTTCCTCCAGAACACTCTGCTGTAACGTTACTTACTCTGTGCTTCTTCCTTTGGTTTCAGAGGGTTTGCTTGGAGTTCAGTTTTACGACAGCAAACAGCCACACTTCAAGCCGGTAAACCTTGTGTTGGATTTTTAAAGCATAGTAGCATAATTGATGATTTACAGAGTTTTGGTTTAGATATAGCAGTTATACAAATGTGAATCACCAACGCAACCTTTCCTCTGATACCTCAGATTCCACAGACGCTATTGTCATTCCCAGGAAGAAAACATGGTATGAATGATCCTATTTTGCATAATGATAATAAAATCTGCAATGGAACACAAGACATGACCATAACAGTTTAACATTGCACCACACTGAACCCTATTAATGTTTTGCTACAGGGGCAAGGAAGCTGTGCTGGAGGCTCTGGCTTCCACTGTCAACCGGGTGAGAATTCACTGCGGTTCACCTCCTAGGATGGTTTGTAAATGCATAATACACATGGATGTGTAATAATCTCTGTCTCCTGTAGGACCCGACAGCATACCACTACCAGTTCCAGGACGACCCTTACCTGTCGCCAAGGACTTCTGCAGAGTCTGTACGTCTCTCACACAACCTCTGACCCTTTTTCCTAATTGTGTATGTTTGTATGTGTATGTGCAAGTGTGTATGTGTTCACCGGCTCCCGGATGGGTCAAAAAGCAGAGAAAGAATTCCCCCCAAAAAGGGATAATAAAGGATAACTTAACTTAATCTCTTTCTGCAGTGATAATAAAAACAGGACATAAATATAGAAAAAAATGTTTTCGGAATCATGGAGACTGTGACCCTAGTAAGCATTCCAGCATAATTCAAGAGGTTTACAGGTGAACTATGTGAGCCCTGACCAACACACTTCTGTCCCTTTGCGCTCCACAGAAGCTGTACTCCATGTCCCAGGAGTCGGGAAGAGCTGCGGCCAAGTATTTTGTCGATACTTATCCCAAATACTTCACAAAGGACTTTGCTGAACCGCATATTCCGGTGAGATAGATCTGTCTAAACCGATAGGCACTCTGTGATGTTGCATCTCTGTCCGACAACAGGCCTATTTATTTGCATAACCGAGCCATTCTCAGCCAGATGGATTATCTCTCTCACACACACACACACACACACATATAAATCACAAGATTATACATGAGTTGAAGCATTTAAAAAATGTGTGTGTGTGTTTGTGAAGTGTCTTATGCCGGCCAGCGTGTCGCTGAGTCTGGAGGAGGTGAGCGAGGAGGCACTGAAGGAGAGGATCTGCCTGCGCAAAGTCGGAGCTGCTGTGGAGATGTACGATCAACTCGTGCAAGCTGGTAAGGAACTCACTCACTCACTCACTCACTCACTCACTCACTCACTCTGACAGTAGTCGACTCCTGTGAGCCAAGATAACTCTGCGTCATTCATCTAACTGGCAGGTACCACGATCTCCAAGGAAATGACCTATGACCTCTTGGACCTGATCTGTTTCTACGGGGACCGAGAGCCTGCCCAGGAGGGGGAGCCAGAGCCCGATCAGACGGTGAGATCACTGCTAAACAAAACACACTTTGTATCAAGTCAGTAAAGTGTTCTTTTAGCCCTGCATTTGAATATGCTAAATTTTAAAATAACAAATGAGCCATGGTAGTTTTTGTTTTTTGGTGGTGCGTTAATGTAGCAGCTATACTTGAAAAAAGACACAATTGCATTCTGGGAAACATGTAACCTACACTTAGTTGTGGTTTCCATCTAGGGATGCTAAGTACACCTTTCACAATGGGCTGATTTTGCATATGGAAACCTTTCACACCGACATCTGTGTCTGTACAGACTTGTCATTTGTTTAAAATTTGTAAAATGGGCTTGTGTGTCCAGGAAGCATCTGCAGAGGAGCTGAGGAGGAAGAGGGGGCGGTTCCACCGAGCGTCTGACAGCCAGCGGGGCGTGTGGCGGGAGAACAACAACGCAGAGCGGCTGTTCCGCCTGCTGCCGGAGAGAGACACACGCTGCTACTCGGCCGTCATCAGGGGCATGGTCAAAGTATGCCGCCCTCGCTCCTCCAGTACATCATAGCTATGAAGGACCACTCACTGCACTTATCAGGGAGAGTTAGACGCTCTAGGTCATTTGATCATTCTTTAATAAGCTAGGCACGTTGGACCTTGTTTCCCACAGATAGTCAGGTTCTTTCATTTTGTGAGACCGTCCTTATTTTGCATGTGAAATTCACTGCAGATTGGTCTTGCCTTGGAAGCCTTTTCCAAAAAAGGTTATTTATGGGACCAATCAGCACTCGCTGGAGGAAGATTCAGTTCATGAGGAAGGAAGGACGGCGGCCATATGCAGAATTCAAACCATAAAGACACCTGTGGAAAGTGTAGCTATCAATGGAGCAATGAAAACTGTTTTGTCCGAAAATATTCTGAATAAGAACGTTAAAATTAGTTTTTTGCTTTACTTCCAGCTGGATTCACTTCAGCAACAGCAAAGATAAACAGAGCATCACTTAGTTATTTAATCGGTTTGGCTAGAGATTTTTGAACATCAGGCCAATATGTGGAAAACGATTGCAGACCAGCCAAAGCCAGACTGATATTCATTGCCAAATGCAAACTTGATTAAACTTGTGTTACGAGGCTTATGGTACAGGGAGTTGCATACAGGCGCGGACCAAATGACCTCTGACCCTTAATCAATACTATTTTACAGGAGGGAATGATCTAAACTAAATAGGATTAGTTGCAGATTCAATCTGGTTCCTAGGCTAATTTAATTCATCATTAAGTGCATATTCAGAGATAAAAAATAAATAAAGTGTTTTGAATATCACACTGAGTATTGTGGTAATCAACCTACCATTGCAGCATTACTAGCAGAATCTGTATGGGAAGAATGCATGACTTCATCATAAGTGATCCTGTTACACGCTGCAAAGGAAGGAACTATTCCAGTTGTCTGTGCTGATCTGCCATTTACTGATTCAATTTATGTTCAAGAATAGAATGCTATGAATTTTTTATGGTATCCAGAATAGAACATGCCACGTTCTGTTACTGGTATCCAGCATAGCGCCACATCATCTTCGGAGGCAGTGATGATGGCTGTCAACATCAAGCAGATAGCATGATACAATGTGCTTTGCCATGATATGATTTAACCAGCTATTTAAATCGTTGAAAAACATCTGATTTGATTAATCTTTTGTGTCTGTCTGTCTGTCTGTCTGTCTGTCTGTCTGTCTTCACAGCATGGAGCATCAGTCAAGGCATTTGATTTGTACACAGACATGCTGAACAACAGGCTGACTGGTAAGAGACACCTCTGCTGTACCGTGTCGGAAGAATCAGAGATTCCTTCTCATTACTGCCCCCTTTGTCCTGTAAGTGAACTGCAGCCTGGAGCTTGTGCGTTCAGAGACCGGGAGAGCGAGCTCCGTGGTTGAGATGATAACAATCATTAACTAATGTTTGTTTAAATTATAAATAAAAATTTTGAAAGAACAGACGTGTTTACCATTATCCGTGCTTAGGCATAGCTACCTTCTCCTGGCAAAACTGTTCGGTTCAGCCACTGTTCTACCAGAATCGGGGAAGGGCCACACAAGGGCCAATTTTGAATTTAAAGTTAAATGACGTCCTGTCCATATATTACCAGTTTAAAGTGATATGCATGTTAGAATCCTATACAAAGGAAAATGTATTCAGCGTCAGTGTTCTAGAAAGAATACGTCTATAGTGTGACCTGGTATCATATATCACCAAATGGTGTTATACCACCATTATATTTGGGTTAGGCCTGAGTCTTTGCCTGGCGTAACTTATTATCCGTCTTGCTAAAGAATTAATGAAAAAACAAACCTAGCTGAAGAGCGTCGTCTCTCATACTGTTTGTATTCTCCCACAGCTGACGTGCATATCTTCAATGCGCTGATCCTGGCCACTCCAGAACTGAGGGAGCCCTACACAGAGAAAGTGGACTTCATGACGGTGAGGGCCGTCTGGGGAGCCGCAGTCAGAGCTGTAGGGATGTTCATCAGAATGCATCATTGGGAGTTTGTGTTGGCCCTTTCTTTAGAAAGGGAAACGTTGTTTTGCCTCTCATGGGAAACGCTGTTGCAGTTTGAAACATGACGATGTCTCTCTATAATGACAAATCCTTTCACAATTTATTACTTAGATTCAGAGTTTATTTTATTATATCTTAGCATACAGTACACAAGAGTAAACTTCTTAGGCTTGGTCAATATATCACAATAATATAAATAAATAAATAAAAGGTTGGTAAATAAGTATATAATAAATAAAAAAATAATAAAATAATGAGATGGAAGTCACAAGTCAAGATTTTGCATTTTTTCTATTGCAGTTTTGCTGCCTAACCAGTATTTTACCCCTTCAGAAGCATTTATATCGAAATTAGAAGATAAAATTAACATACCGTGATATAATACCGTTACTGTCTATGCCTCAAATCATACCGTGATATACATTTTAGTCAATACTGTACAGCCCTACTGTGCGGGCAGGTGTGTTTTGACCATCTCTTTAAAGCCCTTTCTATTGACATTTTGAAAGGGAACCATGTCCTTACACAGGTAAACAGTGACAGCGTTTGTTATCTTGTTCCACCACTGGCGTACACTCCTAATGATAAGTAATCAACCTGAGGTAAAGTGTACTTAACATTCCTATCAACACAATAACTAACATTCCAGTGCTCCATGCTTTGAAACTGGAGGAGTCATTGACATGTAACATTGGGATTTACAAGTCAAATACATATAATCAACAAGAAACCCAAGCTTCGATTCTCATTGGCTGTCTGCATTGCCCCAATCAGAAATGAGAAGTAGCTCCAGCGACCAATGAATCAGGTTTTTAATAACGCTTTGAATAACACTGAGCAGTTATTCAAAGACACATTTTATGTCCTGTTTGTCTCACAGCGGGTCTGTTTTTCTAGAACTACGGTTCCTTAGTAGAATCTGTGATTGGTCATGCATGCAAGTGAAGAATGGAGACCTCTGAATGGTTCTGGATTGATCAACACTCTGTCTGGTCCCCACAGGAGCTGCTGAACCACATGAACCAGCAGAAGGTGCGGCCCAACCTGCAGACCTTCAACAACGTGCTCAAAGTCCTGCGGCGCTGCGGAGGCCTGGCCAAGTCCATCGCTCTGCAAATGCTCAGCGAGATGAAGGCTCTGGGCATAGGTCTGTCTCTTCAACACTAACAGGATGTAGAAGGGATCCGTGGAACGACGACCCCGTGTGAAAACGCTTTGTTCGACCAGAGTTCAAACAGATTCTCCTCTGTTAGTTTCAACATTATTTTCAAACTTGACAGGTTGAAGCTGACCTCTCCAAGCAGATCGGCAAACAGCTTTGTTTGTTGTAAAATGAATGGGATCCTACCGCCCACTGCTTTCTTCATGTCTAAACCTAGATGCATGAGTTGTGTTGAAAGCACTGAGCTCCCATCTGTTGGCTTCCAAACAGCCGACCGATCGATGTGTTGACCGCCTTAAAGTACAATCCCTGAATGACACTCGTCTGGACATCTCAGCGAGTCACTTAGATTATTTTTTTTATTACATCTTAGCCTACAAGTACACAAGAGTAAACTCCTTAGGCTTGGTTCCTCAGCAGTCTCGTCTGGACATCTCCGCTCTGTAACATAATTAATACCCGCCTCGCCTCTGGTCTCTGGGGTATGACCCAGAGATCCCAGTACCTCCTGGTGACTTTTGATATCCACATTTTGTGAACTTGATTTAGTTTTTTTGCTATGAATGACTTGAAGTCGGTGCACATAAACATCCATGCTGATACGTGTAAATTGTATCTACCCCGGGCACTCGCTGTTAGCCATTCATAGTTATTCAATCTCCACCGTGGACCATTGTGTGTTCAGTTCTGTGTTCTACAAGCGAGTGATGTGTGGGCGAGAGACACTGTGTCTCCACTTGCCATGCTGATGTTGTTTAATGCTGTGTCATCATGCTCTCTCTCTCTCTCTCTCTCTCTCTCTCTCTCTCTCTCTCTCTCTCTCTCTCTCTCTCTCTCTCTCTCTCTCTCTCTCTCTCTCTCTCTCTCTCTCTAGCTCCTAGTCTTGCATCCTTCAACCACCTCCTGGCAATCTTCTATAAAGGAGGTAATATGAGCTTCATGAATCCAGTCAGTAGTGGATTTCTGTATCCTGTGATCGGGGTATGAATGTGCTCCTCTTTGTTTTTCTGAACAGGATCCGCTGCCGATTATCAGACTGATATTCTTCAGGAAGTGTTGTCAGAGATAGAAACCACTAGCTTCACCTGCCGAGACCCTGAAGACGGTGTGTGTGTGTGTGTGTGTGTGTGTGTGTGTGTGTGTGTGTGTGTGCGCGCGTTTGAATGCTTGTGTCTACAATCTTAGGATAAATCTTCAGGATAAAAAAGAGAAGAAGAATGCTAGTTGATGAGTCTGTAGTTCTCATTCTCTGTATTCTTTATCCGCAGTCTGGTTCTTCTCGAGTGCAATGAAAATAGTAAGTAAATTTCCTGAAGCATCAGCCTCATCCATCTTACCGTCCCTTCAGTCCTTACGTGGTGACCATCTCACCTGTTCTACCTTCTCTTTGCAACCACCAGTGCATGGAAACCAAAGACATGAAGCTGGGCTACAGAGTCCACAGTCTGGTGGGAGTGGGGGACAACTGGAGGCTGCTGGGAGACTCCTACCAGCAGGGCATGTTCTAGTAAGCACCGACGCCGCACTCTGATTCCCCCCTTGCCCTCCCATGCCCTCCCCCCTGCCCTCCCTGAGGCTGTGGTGGCAAAACACATCTCCCTGGGGTGTTAAGGCACCCACTCTGCAACCACAGGAACAACACGTGCTCAGCTGTGACCATATATCTCCTCTTCTTCTAGCTACCGCTTCTTCAGCCTGCTCTGCATGATGGAGCACGTGGACGTGGTGCTGAAGTGGTACCACCAGCTCATGCCCTCGGTCAGTATGCTGTAATCTGGAAGGGACGATACGTTCTGCTGCACCGTGTGTGGTAACGCGCCATGCTGCGCGGAGCTGTTACACTAACATATGATGGCTATGGTTATTCTTTTCTGAATGACCAGCACGCATCACGGAACAAAATGGATACTTGGAGCAATCAAACTGTGAAATCAAACTGTAGTAGCAGCACATACAACTTTTGGTTATTGCGGTTGCACAATTATGCGAGTATTTCAAATCCCAATTTCCCCCGTCGGAAAGGGGATGTGGCTGCTTCTGTGTTCCGTATTCACCCTCTAGTTTCTCTTAAATGTTGTTGACTGTAAACGATGGGGTAGCTGGTGTGAAGGCCTTCATAACAGAGGTGTTATGGAGGTTTCACTTGAGACACGGTCAGACAAAGTAGTTGTCCGAAGTTTCCGTGAGGGGAGGGGCCATGTGCCTGTCCCGGCGTTCTGTCATAGCAGAACAGACTGCGAAGTTTGAAATTCTTTCAACTCTGACTCGGCGCACCTCATGACGCAACGCACCAACCGATAGATTGGCAGCACAGCCCAAAAAGCCTGAATGTTGTGAGCTGTGGCTGACTCCTCCCTAGCGTCGCACGCGGTGGATCTCGTGACGTCCATCAAGGCCGCTGTCGTTCCCAAAGACCCCGGGCTAACTTAAGGAGCTACACGTGTGTTTGCCCCTACCGTTAGCCCTCTGTGATGAAGGCCTGTTGCTGGGCAACGAGGAGGTCTTCGGCGTATTGTGATGGTGTCTCCCTCTGTCTGCCTCCAGCTGTACTACCCCAACCCCCAGGGGATGAGGGACCTGCTGCAGGCCCTGGACACGGAGAGCCGCCTGGAGCTGCTGCCCTCCATATGGAAAGGTAAGACACACACACACACACACACACACACACACACACACACACACACACACACACACACACACACACACACACACACACACACACACACACACACACACACACACACACACACACACACACACACACACACACACACACACACACACACACACACACACACACACACACACACACACACACACGGTCCCTGACGGTCTCCTTGTCTGTCCGGCTCAGATGTGAAGACTCTGGGTCATGATAACAAGTCGGAGCTGGTGGAGGAGCTGCTGGCCCTCATGGCCAGAGAGAAGCACAGTCCAGAGGTCAGTAGGAATTGATTCTCATGCAGATCCACTCATTGATGCTTGCGGTCCATGGCCGCTGCAGTCCCAGGTGCTAATTTATTAACAACAGCATCCCATTAGGCGTTGTACAAGTGTGGACAGAATTCAACCTTGAACAGAGGTTTAATTAAATCTTCACTTATCTTCCTGTGTTTAATGTCTGTATGGAGAAATGTCCTGTGAGCAAGTCCAGGGAACAGATCAGCGAGTAGTTTATCAATAGTAGGGCTTTGCAGTACATGGTATTCCCCTGTGCGTGTATCTTTACTTAAGTCTACATCCGTCTCTGGTCGGTGATGGATGTTGATTGTTGTTGTTGTTCTGGTGATGCCTGCAGGTCCAGGAGTTGTTTGCCGACTGCGCTTTGGACATGAAGGCCGCGTTTGACGTGGACCGCCGTAAGCCCAGCCTGGAGTGGAGCCCCCTGGCCCTCGGCAACGTCACCACCCTCCTCCTGCGGGCCGGCAGGATCCCCCAGGCCTGGTGAGAGGGGGAGAGGGGATGGGGAGCTGGGGAGAGGGGGAGCCGGGAAGAGGGCTGACCTGGGGCCTGGGGAACCAAAGGCTCCATGAATTCAAACCACAGAGCCACATTTGCTATTTCTGATTGGGTAGAAGATACACCTAAGTGAGGTCTCTTGTTGTAGCTGTAACAGTGTTTGATGACACTGGGGTTTGATCATAGTACAGGATTACAGAGGGTCATCTACCATGAGGAGACAGGAACTGTTCTTTGCTCTGGGGCATAAACTAAACCTTTTGTGCTTTTGTTTCTTTGATTCGTCTTTCCTTCTCTTCATTCATGTCTGGTCCTTGTCTGTCCATCTGTAGGGAAATGATGCAGCTTTTCAAGGCCAAGAACAGAATCCCATCGTAAGTGTTGTGTGGTATGAGGTTAATGACGAAGGGGATGTTCAGAGGCAGTATTGTTCATTTTATTGTCCAAGCTTTTAGCTTCTTGAAGCGACATGCCTCACCTAAGCTGTTTGATAAGTATGGGTATGTTGCTACAGCCCTGCCACTGTGACGTTTGTGACCCTTCTTCTTCTTCTTCCTCTTCTTCTTCTTTAGTGAGGCGCTGCTGGAGGACTTCCTGTCCCAGTGCTCTGGCGCCCCCACCACGGCAGTGGAGCTGGTGAAGCTGTCTGCAGCCTTCTGTCTGCCCGCCACACCCCAACTGGCCCAGCGGGTGCTGCTGGAGTTTGACCTGACGGAGGACCAGAGGTCAGCAGATCACATTGCACATCGGACGAGAACTGATTACTGGAATTGCTGGAATAAGTATTACCAGTTAAACACTCTGCTAAAATAGGTTCTCATCACAGTATATCACAATACAAATGCAGTACCATGGATCACAAAATATTGTGAGGCATTAAACCTGGGAAATGTTCTCTGTAAATCTTTTTATTGAGGTCCAAAGTGATATAGCTTTAACTGTCGAACTCCAGCCACTAGAGGCTGCTAGTGGAACAACGTAAACAGTGCAGCTTTAAGTGAAAGACTTGTTGTGTATTTGTTTTTTTTTACTCTTGGAAGCATTATAAATCTTTGAACGGGAACCTCACTGTTTTATATACATGCCTACAAATAAATAATACTTTTACTGTTCATTAATAATGAATGAGATGGGTTAATGATATGATTGTGTTTCACGATCAACTGCAATTAGTGTAAGTGTATTACTCCAAAGACCAACAACAACAGCATCTGAATATAAAGTCATTAAGGGGTATTTGTTCCTCATTATAGTCCCCTGTGAGATTTACTGCTTTTGTCTCTCTCCCAGGACAACACTGTCTGAGCTGGATTCGTCGTGGGAGCACAACGAATGAAGCCATTCTGCATGGCTGCAACCAGACCAACCAGGGTTTCCACACAGTAGTACAATCTATGTTTCTGTTCCTGTTCCTAGGCAATATTTAACTCACCAATGAGGACAATAAAGTAAGATGTTAAGACATAATTTGACTGTTTTCGTCTTGTGAGTGGGTTTTCCTTTTCCATCAATGATTGTTGACCAATCCTCAAATGGATGAGTGGGAGCTACACGCATAAATGAAGAGGAACTCTTTGGCACAGCAGAGCTTAAACCATTCATAACCTCCGTTGTGTCGATCCCCTTTGGCTTAAACCATGAGAACGGAGCAGTGCAGCATAGGACTATCTGTAGAGTCTGGTATCGAGGTTGTTGCACGTGGTTTCCATAGGTGGGGTTGGAGATTGGCCAACAATTTTGCAGTAAAATCAATCATTATATCATAAATAAATGTCAGTTATAAACTAGACAAGTCGCTGCATGTGCATTTTCTGAAGAAAATGAGTGTGATTGCGTGAGCCAACTAGTCGTGTGCGCACTATTACGTGTGCATGCTGACGTACTAATGCTAGCAAGGCTAATGAGCGAGCACGCCAAGTCTCAAGTCCCTGGGCCGCTTTGAAGTGGACCCCTGTCGCCGAAGCGGTACTTTATTTTTTGAAAACCTGCTTAAGTGCGGTTTCTATTCGTGTATAACGTTCCAACAGTCCCCGAACACTCACACTGTTCCAGCTCTGTGACCAAATGTGACCAAACAGGAGATGGTTTTGGACCAGAGGCAGAAGTGACTGACCATGAGCCAGTGGTCATCAAAAATCAGGAAATCACACAGGTATCCTCATATAGCCTACTGTAAGTATTAAGGGGTGCATATTGATAATCTTCTCTGCTGGAAGACACATATCGACAACCTGTGCAATAGACTTTTTTTTTTTTTTTTTGTCATTGTAGAGCGCATCATTAGATATGGGATCACCTCATGGTTTGGCAACCTCACCTAACTGTTAGGCTCAAAAGCTAACTGGCCGACATGCACAAAACAGCAATGAATATCGTAAGGAGGAAAGAGTACAAGCCTATACAGAGCCTTTATGAGCAGGCAGTTAGGAAAAAGCAAAGAAAATAATTTCTGAGTGTGTCTGTGTGCTGTTTTGCAAATCTAACCGCCTTAATCATCATTTGTCCCAGCCTCCATTAAGCTGATTAACAATATGCAATAGAATAATTTGCAATAAAAAGGGTTTGCACTTTAGCACTAAGCATTTTAGCACATCGACAAGTTCTAGTGCAATAGGGCAATGTGCAATTTAACTTACAGTCTATCAAGCTCCATGTTGTCGATTCTAAAATGTTGGATTGTCTGTCAAACTTTAGGAGTAGATAATTACCAAAGATCAGCAGAAGAAAAATAAGACACACGATACCAATAGTGTGGCTTGCTTTGCAACCACACTAATAAAAATAATTGAGAAATGATGAATGAATACTAAAGAAAATAGCTGGCAGACTTGTACGCAGATCTTATCAGGGCAATATTATTTAATACCTGTCCCAACGGGAATTGAACAGGATATGATTCTTTATAAATAATATATATCCAATATATCTAATCAAATATATATATATATATCTAATCAGAAGCCCTTGTAATTATTGACTGGGAGTTAGCGATGTAAGATAATGTGGTGGCATGTTGACCTGAGTAGGGACACCTTATGCAGATGTGCCCTGCACACACGCCCCAGATGTCCAAGGGGGGATAAATAGTGTCCGACACCACTACAGCTTCATCTCAACATCTCAGCGCAACACCTGCATCTGCCTCAGGTCAGTCAGTCAATGTGTGAGGGAACTCTGCAAGATTAACTTAAAGGTGACTGACTAGAATTCACTTTAAAGGTGCTGTTGTTAAGAATTAAGAGCTTGTGTTTGATCATAGCAATCCATTAGCTTTAAATAAGTGAGGGAAATCTGCTGTGAGAATATATTCTGAGTGTGCCTGCCTCTGTATGAGAACTTCAACTCCTTTGATGTTGTTTGTGTTCCTATTGTTTTTTATGGGGTCCTCAGAGTCATGGACTCCATATCCACCAACCAGGAGCTTCGGAACGGGGACTCCCTCCTGAGTAAAAATGGGAACTTCAAAGCAATCTTTCAGGTGAGCAAAAAACGTTTATGAGTAAATGCTATTTTTGTTTCCATCATTATAGTTTAGCATCATTTTTTTAAAATGTAAGTATTAAATACTCTCTTGTTATTTGAAAAAATAAGAAAGATAGCGATTCCTCGTCCGATACATTAACTTTATTATTTGATTCCAACCAATCACAGGACGACGGAAATTTTGTCATCTACAAATGGGCTCCATGCTGGAATTCCAACACGGCTAACGAGGGGGGCTTCAGAATCCTGCTGCAGGAGGACTGCCACTTAGTTATGTACACCAAGGACAATGAACCCGTGTGGCGCACTGATACCTGGGAGAGCACGGACTCCCACAGGATGCGTCTGACCCTGACCAACGCGGGTCACCTGGTCCTTGACAACAGTGCCAAGACCGTCTGGAGCTCTGAGACTTCTACTGGTACTAAAGTTTAATCGCATTTGTGTTATTCACGAAGGATCTTTAGGATTGAGAACACAGAGCTCAATGTTCATCATGTGTTGAGTTTATGGATTACAATACAATTTCAAAACAAGAGTTGTCGAGTTTTATTGTTGTCCTATGTAAAACCACCAACACCTGCAATATAGTCTGCTTAGGATTTCATTCTAACAAACCGATTCAATAAATTCACTATTGATCTTTGTGGACGTCTTAAAACCCTCCCTGTCTCTTCCTCTCAGGATGATGTGGGCCTGGTATAGAGAGGTTAATGAGACACGTGGATGGCCCTCAGGATGTAGGCCTTTGTTTGACATTCCCTTGACATGGGTTAGATAACTGCTTCCCTTAAACATATAATAGATAGATTAATTCCACCAGCGGCGTTTAACTTTAATTGTGACATTAATTAGTTAACCTTAACATATAAGTGAATTGAGAAAAAGAATGAGGTCATGGAATATAGAGAGATAACTACTTCAGTTGTCACTGCTCCCCCTAGGGCCAGCTCTAATCTAAACATGGGATAAGGAGCACGTCTCAGAGGGCTGTCAGGAGGTGTGATGAGTGACACGTGGAATTTGTTTCCACACTGGTCACAGTCATACAGACAAGATAATACTTATACTTCCTTCAAACCTCAGTGACATCATATGTAGAGCAGTGAGATACTCTGTGATTAAAATGTACTCGTCACCTTATTAATTAAACTGATCCACTGTAGAGCCAAGCGGCATTAAAGATCCCATATTATACCACCAGGTGTGAGTGTAATAAGCCGTTACAAGCCGTTTTGAAAATCTGCCTCTTCTGACACAAGTGGGCGTGTCCACCTAGATGTACGCTGGATAAATCAGTCGACCAGCCTACCCAGTGGACTGTAGCAAATGTTGCTCATCTATCCGTCATACATCTAGGTGGACACGCCCACTTGTGATGTCAGAAGAGGCAGATTTTCAAAACGGCTTGCAACAGCTAATCACGACCACACCTGGTGGTATAATATGTCAACTTTAAAGAAGTGATATATATTATGCCAACAGGTCTGAGTGTGATTAGCAGTTACAAGCTGTTTGAAAATCTACCTTTTCCTGTGTTATAGTGACATCACAAGTGGGTGTGTCCACCTAGACGTACGCTGGATAGATCAGTCTACCAGCCTACCCAGTGGACTGGAGCAAATGTTGCTTATCTATCCATCATACATCTAGGTGGACACTCCCACTTAAACAAAGGAAAATAAGCAGATTTGCAAATGGCTTATCCCACTCACACCTGGTGACATAATATCACCCCTTTAATTAAATGGTGAAACCTGACCAAAGGTAGGACTGTACCAGCGAGAAAATACTCCTCCCAAACAGTGTTACCAAACCTGCACTCAGAATGTCCTTCCACTGTAGCCACTGAATCATAATCAGGGCAGCATGCTGTGGCTCTAACCGACAGCTGGTCAGCAGGACGAAGCAGCATCTCAAGCAGGACGTCCCCAGGGTTGTGAACTCCCTCTGTGCTGCTGAGGAACTCTGCCCCTAGAGGGCGTACAGAGCGTTTACCTGATCGGAGTCAGAGACTCCAGGTGTGCTCAGGTGTAGACTGATTTATGGATAGCTTAATTTACTGTGTTTATTATTGATTTATGCCTTTGCTTCTTTGATTATACTGCAGAAAAGCATGAGTTGAATGGAGGCAATAAATGGCCAACTGAATTGCATTTCCCTGTCAAGAACTATTTTATTTGAGGCTCTTAAGCGGCCAACTCCTCCTGCACCAGCACATGCATAAGAGAACCATACTTCAACCAGAGAAGATGGAGCGGCCCACATTGTTTACTGTACATTTCAGAAGCAGTGTTTAAATGATGTTTTGATGATACAATTCTCTAATGGGTACCATTCAAGAAAGATCAATATCCCATTGTCATGCAAGCACAGGGGAAAATAATTCTGCAGTTCATATAGGCATCTGTCTTAAACACATGCAACATGTAATGTAATGCCAATTAATGTATTATTTAAAAAAAACAGGACACACCTAAATTAACCAATATGGCGCTAGGACAGGGGTTCTCAACCACCGGTCCGCAGTCTGGTCTCAGGCCGAGGAGCATTGGCCACTAGGCCGCAGAGATTTAGAAATAAAGTCTACAAAAATAAAATAATAATAATTAATATTTTCTTTTCATGTTTATTACATTCTGTTAACAGACGATGAACAAGCTCATTTAAGTTTTTATTGGCTGGATGTTTACACAGTATATCAGCCGTGTATAGGTTTGACAAAGAGTTATAGCGCCCCCTGTGGTCATAGCGGGACAAAACCTTTCGGAGACCATCTTACTTCCGGTCTACATATGCTAATTTAATTTGACAACAGGTGTTCAGGTTTGATGGATTTTAGCATTTTAGCCCCATTCACTTTCCATATTAAATAATAATATTAGAAATATTAAGTCTGCAATGGTTGTTTTCTAAAAGTAGATGTGCACTGCATTGATATATGCCCAATCTTTTGCTAGGGATTTTGTGTACATACCTCAAACTGTCGGAGTAGATCATTTTCTGAAGAAAAAATTGACAATAAAACAGTAGTGTGGCTTGTTTTGCAAACACACTAATTATAATCACTATACTACATAGACTGATTTATATGTGTGTATATGTTTGTATGAACACGGTTAGAAGCAGCGTCTTCAAAATGCTGCCTGTAGTCTTGTAGACTGCAGTTTGTCCACTGGTCTATATGTTCTTCATGTTTTATGTGTTCTTCATGTTTGAGAAGTTCAGCACATTCCCAGACAGCTGTGCGGATGTGTGGGCTCCTGCTACTTGGAAACACCGATGTTAGCTTTGGTACAACGTTTGTACATGCGCTCCCTCAGTAAGAGGGATATCAAGGACATCAAAATATGTCCAATCCATGGAATGTAATATTTCAATTATTTCATAGAAAATATATTTTCATGATATTGAAAAAAAAGTGAAATATATTTTCTCTGCTGAAGACTATGACTGAAACTATACCTAATATATCGGTATGTGTTTTTGTGTCAATGTGTGAGGCCGTATCTTGACCAGCCTTAAAACTATGCGAGAGGCAGCTTCGACCAAATAGCTGCTTTGTGTGTTGTCAAACGCCTGCCTGCCTTTATTTTTCATGCCTGTACAAGAGCACTTGTTGGAACCTTCAAGAAAAAGAATGCTTTTTCCTAGCCAATCAGCAACTGGATTGGCAGCACGACCAAATAAGGAAAAGCAGACAAAATGGGAGGGGGCCTGGAGGTAGGTGTGGTCTGCAGGCAGAGCACTGTTCTTGCCCTGTAATGTTGGTCCTACACCTGTATTTGTATGTGCATACTAGCCAGAAACACACAGACACACCTGGTTTTTCATTTATATTTCATTCCTTAAGTCAAATAACATAAATGATCTACTCCTAAATGCTTGCCTTCTTGGGTCGATATAAGGGACACGATGTGTGAACTGCAATTGACCGGTTACAATAAGCCTGCTAAAAACCTACTATTGAAATGATAACTGACCCAATAAGGAGGGTAAAGAAATTACTAAAAAGGCAAAATTGTTGTCCTTAAACCCACAACAGCACCAAAGCACTCCCGTTGTTTTGAAGCAGTCCCGCTGTTTTTGGCCTGGGTCACCCTTATTGTTGCACAGCCGCTGGTTCACAAACACAGGACGTTACCTCCACTCCCCCCCCAATGCCTGCCTGATACAGTCTATTCCTAGCCAAGGGGACAAAGGGGTTAACCCTTAACAAGAAAGGTGTTTTTTTTGTTGTACTTCCTCAAGAGGTGGAATAGAGAGGGGGGGGGAACACAACGGGAATGAGAAACTTGGATGAGAATGACTTGAGGTGGGGGTGCTTCATAAATACACTTCATAAATACAAATACACTACGCAAAAAAGTCAAAATCCTTATAGACAGACCTCTATAAGGATCGAAACAGGTCTGTGGTCATGTTATTGATGTTTCTAATTGGCTGGAAGGTGCAGGGTGATGCCACAGCAAAACACTGAATGGTAAATGACCCCAGGATGCACAAATTTTAACCAAACAAAAATTATCAAACATGCTGAGCCTGTTGTGTGAGCTGGGCTGGGTTGATCTCTCTGGCTGCTTCAGTGTGTGGGAGAACAAGGCCATTCTCAGCATTATACAGATATGTTTACATCCATAATGATCCTTCCTGGAAGTTTTCTTTCATAAAGGATGTGATCAAATTACCGGCCCTTTTGAATCAAGTAACGGCCATCAGTCAGAATGCCTATTCTCAGACACATGATTCCATCGAGGCCCTTGTTGAGTTGTCGTTAGTCTGTTAACATATTCAAAATATGCTGATTTGTTTCTTTCCAATCCAGCAACAACTCTTTATTTTCCTGCTCCTGCAAAATCTAAATCATTCGTTGGCGATTCAGTTGCTCGTGACACAAGGGCTCCGCTGTGGGCTCGATGGGAGGTCTAACCCTATTAATAATTAACCGTTATCAATACATAAACATACACACATACAGGCATAGTGACATGCAAAGGTTGGGACCGAGCTGTGTGTGTTTATGAGTAACTTTAGTCATGCGTTTAAGATTATTGACCTCATCCTGCTAAAACGGCACAATGAACTGTCTGTCTCTCTCACTTCCTCTCTGTTTCTGATTCCCTCTCCATGGCTCATTATATCTCTCTCTCTCTCTGTACTCTCCCGCTGATTTATTATACACACACACACACACACACACACACACACACACACATACACAGTCGCAAATACAGTCTTATTCCCATATACACACGCATTAAACCGATACTCAAATAGCCAAGAAAGCCAACAAATAGCCAACAAAGTTGAATCTGCTGACCTAGTGGCTGGCTTGTTGACATGCTCTCAATGTTATCACATGACACAGCTAAAAATGTTCAGGCCAAACACTCGCTTTGACCAAAAGCCAAGGTCTTCCCCTCGGGCTGCAGTCACACAGAACACTGAGTGTCTTGTTCGTCCTCTCCCTTGTGTATCTAAGTGTTAGGTCTACCCAGACCTAACACTATCTTTATTTTCTAGATGGCAAGAGAGAAGTCTGAGCTGTCTTAGTACAATGTAACTCTGGACTAGGGTAAGGGTCAGGGTTAGGGTTAGGGTTAGGGTTAGCTGTGTAGCTTGAGGGAGCGGTGGGCTGGAATCTGCACACAGTCGGGAATATTTCAAATGTAGGCTGTTTCTCCAAGGACTCAACTGCAGGGCCAAGCAGGGCACAGCATTGTCACAATACAATATGTGTGTCTGTCTGCCCTCCTGCCTGCCTGTCTGCCAATTTTATTTTGAGGTTTGAGTTTTCATTGTTCAGAATTCAGATTGCATTGTTTGAACATTGTTGAGACTGTTCTGTTTTATTGTTGGCTGGTTCTCATATGCTGCTCTCTTCTGAACTTAATTGCAGCTTGTCTTTCTGCAGACCACAGTAACGTCCTTGTGAGTCCATCCGTAAAACTTCCTGTAAAATGTGGTGTACCACAAGGGTCAGCTGTCGGGCCTCTTCCTGTTTAACCTCTCCACGAAGTTCATTGGAAGTTTAGGCCATGGTTCATTCATCTCTCAGCCAATCACTGACAGGCTTTATGATCAATATATGATGGAGGGTGACCCTGAATCCTGAAACTACACACTCTGTCACTCTATACTGGGGTTTCTATGGCAAATTAATTAGCTAGCCTTATAAACATTTCAAGTTATTTTAATATACAGAAAAAATTCCCCAAAAAAACATACAATACAGATGCAACCATTGCTCTACAAGCAGGATAAAGCAGAAAACGAACGGGCATACCTTTTACTTCCAGAACATCAAATCAAGTCAAGTCAAGTCAAATTGTGTACAAATGCTGTACAAATCAACTATCTAGTTATAAACACTCAAATAACATAAAAACAATTTAATAGCAATAAATAGCATAAGAATCTCCCCACCCAGAGATTGTATCTTTCTCTCTCTCTCTGCCCAAACAGAGCGAACGTACAGAGGAGGTTAGATGGGGATTCACATGGAGAGATACCAGAGGGATGACAGGAAGGGAGAGGCGGTGAAAAGGAGGTAGAGGGAGGAATCTGAACATGCAGGGACCGGTAGCAGAGTCAGCCCTTCATCACACTGTTCTTCCCTTAACAAACTCATTGACAGAACTGTGCAATCCATACAGTTATCAACAACGTATTGTCATGTTATACACACTATGATGTCGATTTAAAAATTAACGCTGTTAATACATATGAGAAACAATACAACAAAATAAGAGAGCTCTGGTATAAGCCCATCAGTGCTATCAGGTTATTGATCAGTAGTAGATCGGCTCAGTGCATGTTTGTCTAGGGTTGGGTCCCCTAGCCGTGTGAAAGAAAGCCTGCAGCTTCAGACATTCGTTGCTATTTCTCGTTTAAGCCTCTTGAGGAGCACTATGAGAAGGGCTTCCTACATAGACAGCATGTGGCACAATATTACTATTAGGCTACAATCAATTGTAAGGCTATATATGTAAACAATTGCTCTGTGTGTGACCCTATTCTCACTATAGACTCTTATGCTACTTATGCTTTTGCTTGTTGTATGTGAACATTTGAAACATGTGTTATATAGGCCTATGTTACATACACATCTAAATGTTCATTATGGAATGAGAACGTGTGTGTACAGGCAATATAATGGAAGACCTACACATAGATACCTTATTACTATATAGCCTATCTTGGCTAAGCAGACAGTATAAGCCATGCTTCTTAGTAAAAGCCCAGTTGCAGATGGGCTCGCTTTGCACGAAGGGAGGAGGATAGGAGGCTCGCTGTGGAAGGGCGTGGCGTGCAAGGGCGGGGCTCCTCTCCCGGCGCCAGGACGGGAGACAACGGGACAGAGACGGGCATCGATAGGACCGACGGACGGTTCATTTATCTTATTGAATCTCCGGGTTTTCAACCAGCGATCTCAGGTAAGAGAAGGTCCATTTCATGCATGAACATAATGCAAAACGTAAAGGTTTTAACAAAGAGACGATTTAACTCCTTTTTGCAGCAAACGTGCTGCTGTCAGTGCATTGCATGGGATAGCCCCAAAACTCGTGTTTTAATTAGTATTTCATAGCACTTATTTAGGGCGATGAATCATCGGATGTAGGCTATAATGGCATAATGATATAATGGTAGAAATCCGGACTGCACTGCATATGGAATGCATTTCGTAATTCAACATTCGCATGCAGCTTTTAAAAGATAATGTTTATCAGGCTTTTAACAGAGCAGACTGTGTCCCCGCACGCTCAAACATGTGATTGATGATCTGTTCCGTGATCAGACTGAACGCGCTCATCGATCGGGATCTCCAAAGAGCTGCAAACTCTCACCCAGGGAATTCAGTGGATCATTAGTATTTCTTGCACAATATCTGTTTCTTGTGGAACAAACCATCATCTGTTTAGCAATCTAATAATCTGACTGCTGATTGCGTGTCTAAACTGCGGTTTCCTGCCTTCGCCTGTGTGCGTGCCCAGTGGGCTGATGTCTGCTGCGTGTCTCGGCGTGTTGCACGGCTCTGTCTGTCTGGGGCCCCATGCTGCTCACCAGGAACCTGCCAGAAGCTGCAAACGAGCCTGCCTGAAACAATGCCACCGATTACTCCTCTTCTCAGCTGCAGTGAAGCACTTCCTTTACACGTATGCTTTTCGACTCCATTGCGTCCAATGTTGTTCTTGCAGGATGCAAATTGGAATCCGATTTGAATGGTAATGGCCCTCAGCATAGTATTCGGTGATGGATCAATCGGTGATTGATAAGCAAGTGGGCTACAAGCTTTCGGTCAGGAATCATGGCTTTTGAACCTGCGTGCAACGCAAAATGTTGAACCAGTGGCCTTATTCTATTGCTGCCCTTACAAAAACCCATCGTAATTTGACACTCAGGTCAGACATATCTACGTGTCAAAGAACATTTCTTTAAGTCTTTGATCATGCACATTTGCATGGTCAAAGAGCTACACATTGCAATGAGACACAGCTCAAGTTTATTAGCAATGGTATACGTTTAGACTCCCTGAGATATATACAAATGAGGTTTCACTGTCTAGTAGTAATGTAAATAGAACACTACTAGCACAATGGCGAATCCTAGGTTTGTTGTGTCTGGTGAGTATAGCTGGGATGAGCACAATGGCCAGTGTCTGTTATCACTCCCTGATGAATGTTGTTGTTGTTTTTCCAGTCAAGGGCCTCAAAGTAGCCTACAATAATTTACCAGAGCTCAGAACTGAAAACAGCTCAGCATGAATGGGGTGGAGTTGGTGGTGGTGTTTTATACGCTCCTCCATGATTGACGGTTCGGTGGATGGGGGTTATGATGTGACTTTAACGTGTGGTTACTGTAATAAGGCCTTATCTGCATGGAACAGCTCTGTTGTAGCTGCCCTTATTTATACGAGGAGGATGTGCTCATACAGGCATATTCCCGCTACTGGCTGGGTGTGGGGGTGTCGGTGAGGATGATTCTCAATTGCAATTTTTCCGGTTTGGCCGCCCAATTTCTGTATTCATTCTACAGTAAGCATGATAATATGTGACCTGTCTAGTATAGCGTTAGCACGATCCAAATTAATTTCAAATGTACAGTAAAAAAAAAGAAAACTGTTGTGTCATTTTTTTGTCATTTGTCATTTGTCTTCTATAGCTGGTCAATCAAACAATCACAATAATCAAAAGACAACTTAATATTAGCTGGATTAAATCAGAGGGTTCTACCAAGTTATGGTTGTCAACAAAAGAGCTGCACCCTGCTGGGTGTTGTGTATTGTGTCAGTGGCTAATAACTGTAATTCTAAGGGAAGGGGTGAAGCTGGTGACCCTTCTGAGAATGCTTGTCCTCGTTCGCAGGCAGCTCAACTGTTTTGAGGATTTCCCCAGGTGGTTGAAAGTTGATACCCAAACTTCCACACCTCTATTACTCCATCAAGAAACCAAACAATACCCGTGTTCGCGTTGCTTCTCAGATTTCCTTGTTATTTTCAATCACTGTTTTTTGAAAATAACAAAAGTATAATTTTAACACTAGTTTAGATTAGAAAAACGGAACTGTACCCTCTTGTTTGCTCCCCTCCACCCCCCGCCCCCCAGGAGCCACCATGCCAGGAAAACTCAACGCAGACGAGATGGAGGAGCTCAGAGAGGCCTTCAAGAAAGTCGGTGAGTAAAGTGTGTGTGTGTGTGTGTGTGTGTGAGAGGAAAAGTTACACTCAAGGCCAATTTACACCAGAGCCGTTTTAGACGTTTTTTTTTAGTCGCCCGTCATACATCCAACTTCAGCTAGAGATAGAATTCATTCAAACTAGTGCACTGATTTACACCGGCAGTGTTCTACGCCCGTCTCACGGCCGACCAAAGCTTAACTTTACACTTCACTTCTATTTTCAAGCATTTCTGAAGCTTCACGGTTATGACGTGTAGGCCTATTATCTGATCTTGAATCTTGAAAATATAGCTAAATAAACAGCGGCAGTGTGAATTGATACGCCTACATTACACTCACATCTCTCTCTCGCCTGCGGTGTCAATTTCCAGTTACACTCAGCATCATGCCCTAAAGGTTGGGACTGGAAAGGGTAGGACTGAAGTGTAGGTGTGTGTGTGTTTCTGTGTGTGTGTGTGTGTGTGTGTGTGTGTGTGTGTGTGTGTGTGTGTGTGTGTGTGTGTATTTGATTGCAGTCCGTTACGCAAGGGGTGTATGTAACATTCCATAGTGCTTACTTACAGACTCTACATTTGCATTGTGCACTAAATGTAAACCCATGAACAACCCCCAGATACACAAACTTTTGCATCTGTGTTTATCAGGTGGTTTAGATTTGCTATGCTATGGATTTGATTATTGGGTTTACTCAACCATTCGGTTGTTTCATTGTGTGTTCTGTATTCTCTACATTGTAATGTTTTTTTTGCGTCTGACTGTTTGCAGCTGTGTATTTACAAGCAGATAGCGCCAACACGTTTTCACGATTTACAATTTGACTGGCATTTCAAAGCTTTTGACCTTCCTCTGTCTTTCAGACACACACACACACACACACACACACACACACACACACACACACACACACCTACCCTGTCCTGCCTCGAGGGGAAAAGATATTTGAATAATGGGAATACTGCATTCATTCCTGCAGTGAGCGCATCGTAGCAAAGTAGTATCAAGTATTAACTCATGTTTTCTCTCTCCATCTCCTTTCATGGGTCTTAGATGTGAATGAAAATGGCTTTATCTGCGACAGAGAGCTCACGGAGCTCTTCAAAGAGGCCAACTTGGCCCTCCCTGGATTCAGGATCAGGGAGATCGTCCAGGAGATGGACAGGGACAAAGACAACCAGCTGAACTTTGAAGAATTCATAACTGTAGGTAACACTGACTAACTAACTAACTAACTTACTGACTGAGTCTTTTACTGAGTAATTAACTGGCCAATCAACTGACTGACAATTATTATGTATTGTGCACATATTTTGTATTGTGCACATATTTACTAGTAGAAAAACAACAATATTGATAAGCCATTAATTTACCATTAATAATTCCCTAAATTAATCCCAGCCTGATTTACAGCACGAATGACTTCCGGCAAAATGAAGGATTCAATGGATTTCTGCCAGGATTCTAACCCCAATGGGTTAAAACGAAAAATGGTGCTAATGTGTGTGTTTGTCCACAGATCTTCACCGAGCTGAAGGACGACCAGGTAGCCAAGACCTTCAGGAAGGCCATCAACAAGAAGGAGGGCATCCTGGCCATCGGGGGCACCAGCGAGCAGTCCAGCACGGGAACACAGCATTCATACTCTCGTTAGTACAACCGCACTCACAAATCGGAAGCACTTTCTAGTGACCAAATCTGGACATCATCTGATTGGTCCCTAAATTGGACAGTAAACTACACAAGAATTACTGTGGGAAGGTTTGATTTTTAGGGGTGAGCATCGAGCTATAAATATCTATTATAATAATAAAGAGTATCTCTACCAGCGCTGTCTCTCTCTCTCTCTGTGCCCAGATGAAGAGTGCTTTGCCTTCACCAACTGGATCAACTCGGCGTTGGAGGACGACCCAGACTGTGCCCACATCATCCCCATCAACCCCAACACCAACGCCCTGTTCCAGGCAGTGGGCGACGGCATAGTGCTGTGGTGAGTCTCTGTCAGACCTCCAGGGGCTCAAGGTTCACTAAATAACATTGTGTAAACTGGTGGTTTTTAAAGTGAGGGAGGAAGGACCGCGCGCTTGGTTGCCATTGGCCTGCTTGCACTGTTAGTGGCGTATGGTGACATAAGTATGTGAGAATCAAGTAGTTTCAGGGTGTTTTGGTGAACTACAAAATAGCAGGGAGGGATAATTATGTGAATAAAATTGATACAAATCCACCAGTGACAGCATTGTACTTTGAAAGCTGGTTGGCAGCATATCTTGGACTAGGGCAGAAGGAAAGGATGCAAAGCCAATTAGTCAAATCAGGCCTACTCTTGATTTGTAAAACTAAATAAAAAAATCATTGGGCCTATTTTTGCCCTCAATGACTGAAGCTATTGGTTGTAATTTGGCTATGTTTATTTTCAGCTACAATTGTTTTGCCATTTAAAATGCATCATGCTCTGAATCATTCACTAACATCCTTTCCACAATATTAAACAGAACGGTCAGAGTAACAAACAATTAAAAGAACAACAAGAACATAATTACTATTGACATGGGCTGTAAGCCTAACATTGTTTGAGGCAAATGTGGATGTTAATGGTTGTTTCAGAATGTTGGTCATGGTGTTAAGCCAAATAAGATTGAGGGACTTCATTTATAGATCAAGTCAATCCTCCTCGCTGTTTATGTTGCAAAGATATCAGTGACCTGGTCATACCAAACGGGATAGTAACGGGAAGTGATTTCAGAATAACGGTGTGTGTAACTCGTAACGTTTTCTCCACAATTTCAGACGGCTTGGTAACCGAACGGTGGAGTACCGAAAAATAGGTAGACTCAGCGTGTTTATTTCGGCGGAATTTTGGCGGTGGAAACGCCAATATAAGTGAACCAAACCGCACCACTCGGTGGAAACGCCAATATAAGCGAACAGAGCCGCACTGTACCGCGACGAACAGTAGCGCACCGCTCGGTGGAAACGAGGCATACGAGCGGGTTTGTTGGATCTCGTAGCCTAGAGAGTAGAGACTTGAGGGGATAAACCCTCCCTCCAGGCTGCTCCACAGCCAGGCTCCTGCTTATTGGTTCATAGCACAGCGAGGGCTCCTGCTTATTGGTTCATAGCGCAGCCAGGGCTCCAGCCTATTCGTGAATAGACATTGACGCGATTCAGGTCCCTTAGCTAGTCCCACCCACTCAGAGGAGGACTTTCCTCCTCTCGCCCATTGTCTCCCATGTAACTCACCGGCCGCCAGTAGTTCCCGAGAAATGAATGGGAGTCAATGGAGGCTGAGGGAGGAACGTCCTCCCCGAAGTAATATCCAATAGGTGACAGGGGGTGCTAATGTCCCCTTACCCAGGGAAACGGACACTACACGTACAAAGGCATTAAAGTAGTCATATTTAAGGGCATTAATTCATTACAGTAGTCTGGGCAATCTATATTTTTTATTCTCAACAATGTTAAGGAGGATCTTCCTCCCTCTCCTCACTGGAGCTGTGTACATACTGTGTACATGCTGTGTACATACTGTGTACATGCTGTGTACATACTGGGTACATGCTGTGTACATGCTGTTCCTGCAAAGATTTAGCTGTTTCACCCGATAATTCCAACCCATCGCATATCTTTACGACATGGGTGCGTGTGCGTGTATCAGTGACGTTATGTGTCTCTCTTACTGTTTTTTTCCCGGTTGTGTGAAGGACTCCAGGGCATACTCCCACCTCTTGCAGCAGAGTTTATCATGGGTGTGGTTTTAAATAAGCCCAAATGAGTTTCTACCACACTGGTTTGTATAAATAGCCCAATGCAAAACAAAAGCACCCTTTTCCTTGTTTGCAGTAAAATGATCAACCTTTCAGTTCCTGACACCATTGATGAGAGAACCATCAACAAGAAGAAGCTCACTGCATTCACCACACAGGTGCGTTCTCAATGAGGAAGTTATTTTAATACAAACAATGCATTTACACTATATACTACACTGTCAGTGTTTCAAGTATTTCAAATATTTGCAATATTACTTCAATTGACAGTTGCTTGGCCTATCCTGCAATATTCCACCCAAAATGACATTGTTATAAAAGGATGATGACTCGAAAGTCACATATAGTTAGATTATTTTCAACAATCATTCTGTTTAGTGTAAGCTGAAAATGCAGACAATTTCTAAAACAGTGTAAAAATCTAGTTTGAGGCGCAACGATCAGCGTAGTCGACGTGATCATAGTTCAATGAGTGGATATCTAGAGTTTCCTTCCTTCCTTCCTACACAACACTGTTAGTGTATTGGCACAAGAGGCCACCGCTTGACACACCGTACATGATTATAGATGAAACTATTTAGCACAAAAACAAACAGTAAAGTGTAAAGCCAAAGTAGACACACAAGACATCTAGACACATCAGCGCCTAGTGACCACTGATCTCAGCGGGCATCACTGAGACCCTCGTTATGTTGATGAGTGGACACGAGTGACCCCCCCCCCCCCCCACACACACAGGAGAACCTGAACCTGGCCCTGAACTCGGCCTCGGCCATCGGCTGTCACGTGGTGAACATCGGAGCCCAGGACCTTAAGGAGGGCAAGCCCCACCTGGTGCTGGGTCTGCTGTGGCAGATCATCAAGATCGGGCTGTTCCTGGACATCGAACTGAGTCGCAACGAAGGTACGCACACACACACACACGCGCGCACACACGCACACACACTTGTCTCAAGATGACCACAGATGATACATGCGTATGCTCCTCACAGGACTGTGCTTTGCAATACGTGTTTCAAAGTATTGCAGGATTAAAAGAAAGACTTTAAGAAGACTAGACTAAAAACAGATGGTAGTAGCCATCAGTTATATCGGAAAAGGGTGGTATATATTATCATTAACTGACATTCTATAATAAATCATGAAACTCTATGTTACAAAATGTAGATTTATACTGGCTATACTATATGCAAAATGGTTCAAACCTGGGACTGAGAGTGGAACATACAGATATACTAGCTCTCTATCTTGATATGCAAAGTAGACGTAGAAGAGTTTCCACCAACCAGCTGGTGAATATGTGTGAATGTGTGAATATGTGTGAAGTGTGGATGTGGGAATGTGTGTGATGTGTGATGTGTGAATGTGTGTGACGTGTGATGTGTGAAGTGTGGATGTGGGAATGTGTGTGATGTGTGTGAATGTGTGACTGTGTGATGTGTGTGATGGGTGTGATGTATGTGATGAATGTGAATGTGTGTGATTGTGTTTGATGTCTGAATTTGTGTGAATGTGTGTGAATGTGTGAATGTATGTTAATGTATGTGAATGTGTGTGAATGTGTGTTAATGTGTGTGATTGTGTGTGTGTTTAGCGCTGGCCGCTCTGCTCCGTGATGGTGAGAGCCTGGAGGACCTGATGAAGCTCAGCCCAGAGGAGCTGCTCCTCCGCTGGGCCAACTTCCACCTGAACAACGCCGGCATCGAGCCCATCAACAACCTCCAGTCAGACATCAAGGTGTGGGAACTGCTGAACCCCACTGAGCCCCTAACCCCTTCACCTCTTAACCTCACCGTACTGTTCAACGGACCGATGCTAGAATAGCAACCGTGGCAACCAAGATTTAATCCACACTAAACTGACCGATGATAATATCCCACATATAACCATATTGTCTGATATCTAACATGGTGTTACTTTCCAGGATGTGACAATCTTTGTGTTTGATCAACTACATTTACTTACCAAATGAAGCCATGAGGAAAGCGTTAAATATCAGACATTATGTCTCCTATCTTTTTTTTGTTGGCCAGAGATGGTGTCGTCCCATAGGTTTGCAGGAGTTCAGCAGTAGTTAAGACGATGTGTTTAATAAGGATGTTCTCCCTTTATTGTAATCATCTATGTATGTAAAGCTACAGCAAACGTCCCATGCTTTCTGGTTGTCTGTCTGTCAGACAGCCGGTCTTCCATCTGTCTGACTTCTAAACCCATGTACCTGTTTCTGTTTCGGTCATGTCAACTACTCTACCTGCATGCATACTACTCACCCTGCGTGCATACTCCTCTACCTGCATGAATACACCTCTACCTACATGAATACACCTCACCTCTACCTACATGAATACACCTACCTCACCTCTACCTACATGAATACACCTACGTCACCTCTACCTATATGAATACACCTACGTCACCTCTACCTACATGAATACACCTCACCTCTACCTACATGAATACACCTCACCTCTACCTACATGAATACACCTACCTCACCTCTACCTACATGAATACACCTCACCTCTACCTACATGAATACACCTACGTCACCTCTACCTACATGAATACACCTACCTCACCTCTACCTACATGAATACACCTACCTCACCTCTACCTGCATACATATGGCTCTACCTGCATGCATACCCCTCTACCTACATGCATTGCTACTCTCCTGAATGGTACCTGAACCTGCAGCAAGTATCCAGGCCCTGAATCACCAGCCTGTCCTGCTATTCTATTTTCTATTTTGGTTTAAATTCATAAACTTTCTGGGGGTTCTGTCTCTTGGTTTTCAACTGACAGCCTTTTCTTCTTCTTCTTGCATTCTAGATAGGGGACTTCTCAAACTCGGTGAAGGTATCTGCCTCAAATCTTTTCCTGACTTATTCCCTTTCTTTTATTGGAGAATACGGTTATTTTTTAAAGAACATGCTGTGCTTGCAAAAATGTCAAGAAGATGGTTCTTCATTTTGAATTCACCCGATACTTACAGCCCATCGGATAAGCTTCATGACTGTCTCGTGTTTGTGTGCGTTTTTGTGCGTGTTCGTGCGTGTCTCTCTAACTGGTTTTCTCCCGGGCGTGCGAAGGACTCCAGGGCATACTTCAACCTCTTGCAGCAGATCGCTCCAAACGGCAGCAAAGAGGGCGTGCCACAGATCAGCATCGACATGAGCGGTCTGAACGTACGTAAACCCCCTCTGTTACACCTGTCCTACTGTCTCCGACTAGTTACACCTACTGTCACCCTCCTACTGTCTCAGAGTAGTTACACCTACTGTCACCCTCCTACTGTCACTAAGCTGGGGTCGTCTTGGTAAATAACAAAGGGGGGGTTTGTTCCATTCCTGTAAACAGTCAAATAGCTCTTTAAACCCACACAGAGAAGGGGGACCGAGCCACAGGGGGAAACTGAACTGACAGGCGGCGATGAAAAGGAGAGCAGAGAGGACTTTTACTGCAGTAATCTTGTAATGGATTCACCCTCCAGCCATCAGAACCGGCTGGATGGTGAATCCCAATGTCACCCTTTGCCGCAGTTGTCCACTCTGTGATTCTAGTCAAGATGCGGTCAGGGTGAAGAAGAAAGAGAGAGAAAAGAAAAAGCTAAATTAATCGGGCATACTTCTGTTAAAGGGCAAGTCATTCCAGCAAGAGAACTGCCTCCTACGATTTTCCAAATATGTGTTCCATTCCGTCGTGAAAGTCGGTAGGTTTAGAAGAAACTGACCTATTGGGTTCCGGAGGAGCGAGAGCAGTGGGCGTCGTCCAAACCCACGTCACTGTCACTCCACTAGAGTGGGCAGCCAATAGAAAACGACCTCTCTGGAAAAGCATTTTTTGCCGGAGGTAGCAGGCTTCGTACTTTAGAGAGAATTTCCCATCATTTAACAACTTCATACATTTCTGTCGAAAATAACAGGAATGTTCACCAACATTTGAGACCCTTATTAAACCGGTTCACTGAAAATAGTGATATTTGGGGGTTTCTTACCTGTTAAAAATGACAGGCTCGGTTGAGCTTGTGAACACAGAACAGGTGTATCATGACGTTAATCATGAGCACCGGCATACCTACAGACCCGCAATTACCTTAACAATCTACACCTTTTCCGCCCCTCCTGTAGGCCCTTTACAGTTAAGAAAAACACAGCCTAGTTCACCAGCTACCCAGTAGAGACACAACTATTAGATTACATAGATTCACCATGCTACAGACCTAAATAAAACTGACCAAATATTACAATTACACAAAGAGGAAGTGAATCAACCCTGCTGTTGACGATCTGTGAAAAGGCTCCAATACAAAAATAAAATGTAGATATTCTGTTGCTCAAATTATGGGAAAATACAAATGAAAGTGTAAAACTTTGAGACATGAATGAACTGACATGTGTGTGTATGTATGTGTGTGTGTGTGTGTGTGTGTGTGTGTGTGTGTGTGTGTGTGTGTGTGTGTCTCAACAGGACATGGACCACCTACGGAGGGCAGAGTTCATGCTCCAGCAGGCCGACCGTCTGGGCTGCCGGCAGTTCGTCACCCCCAGCGACGTCGTCAACGGCAACAGCAAGCTCAACCTCGCCTTCGTAGCCAACCTGTTCAACAAGCACCCGGCACTCACCAGGCCAGCCAACCAGGAGTGGACCCTGGAATGTAGGGACACACACACACACACACACACACACACACACACACACACACACACACACACACACACACACACAGGCACAGACAGACAGACAGACAGACAGACAGACAGACAGACAGACACATACACACATACAGACACACACACACACACACACAGACACAGACAGACACACACACATCCACATCAACATACACACAGACAGACAGACAGACAGACATTTAAATTGAGTGACGCGCAGTAGGGCAGCTCATAAACCAGGTCCTTCAAGTTAAACATTATGCATCGTTAGTTTTGACTACTGTATTCAAACAAGGAAATGCTGCATTTCGACCCGAGCAGCTGCCCGAGCGCATGCAAAAAACAACAACAGTGGTCAAGGAACAAGCTCAAAAAGGGCAGGAATAAAGGCAACCACTTAATCCGATCACTGGGCAGAATAAACCGGCAGAATCCACCCACCTAAACTAAGCTCTCTCCTTAATACAAGTTGACCTGCACCATTATTGAGGAGTGCCTTTAAGTATTCAAATTGTATTTCCCCTTACCTCAACATATTTGTTTGTCCCACCATTATAGCGCTAGTGCATTGTTTTTGCATTATACTTGAGCAATACATAATTGACCAACAAACATTCCCACTCATTGGAACTCTCTCCTGACTCCCTTTTTCTGTCCCTAATGATTATTGTCTGCTTATTTTCTGCTATAATTTTTTTCCCTTTCTGTACTAAACACACCTCACCCCCCCATCATACACCCCCAGGTGAGACACGAGAGGAGAGGACATTCTGCAACTGGATGAATTCTCTGGGAGTCAATCCTCACGTCCACCATATCTACGGGTCAGTCTCTCTCTCTCTCTCTCTCTCTCTCTCTCTCTCTCTCTCTCTCTCTCTCTCTCTCTCTCTCTCTCTCTCTCTCTCTCTCTCTCTCTCTCTCAGTCTCTGTGTCTATGTCTATATCTGTGTGTCTCTCTCTCTCTCTCCTGATGTGTCTTTCTATGTCTCTCTCTCTCTGTGTCCAGTGACCTGATGGACGCGCTGGTCATCCTCCAGCTGTATGAGAAGATCAAGGTGCAGGTGGACTGGGACCACAGAGTCAATCGGCCCCCGTACCCCAAGATAGGAGCCATCATGAAGAAGGTAGCAGTGGTCCTGAACTCACTGGACAAATATCTATCATATATCTAATACATTATCATATATACAATAGGATGATGTGCATCACAAAGAGAAGCGGCCCACGAGACAGTCCTACAACCAGCAAATAAAACAAATGTTATCTGGTGTGTGTGTGTGTGTGTGTGTGCGTGTGTGTGTGTGTGTGCGTGTGTGTGTGTGTGTGTCCAGCTGGAGAACTGTAACTATGCAGTGGAGTTGGGGAAGTCGTCAGCTGGCTTCTCTCTGGTCGGTATTGGAGGTCAGGACCTGAATGAAGGAAACCCCACCCTTACCCTGGCCCTGGTCTGGCAGCTAATGAGGAGGTGAACTATAAACTACTATGAGCATGTGTTTGGTTGTAATTTAATTTTGTTTTTTTTAATTATTGCGTTGAAAACGCATCCTGCGGCCAACCCAGACATATAGATTTAAAAACAATAACTGCTCTAATGTAATAATTTCACGTTGAATTATGTGGTTGTCGAGACGGTCAACAGGTGCGTGAATCAGTTCCATCCTGGGGAATGTGTGACTTAAAGGAGCCACTAGGGGGCACTGTCGCACTGTTTCAGCTTTTCTCCCAAAGCACCGCGCTTTGAGCAACAGGGGTAACCCCTGACCTCTGACCCCTGAGGGGGTCCAGCGGTGTAACGTCTGGGGGGTTGACCACCAGGGGTGACCCCCGACCCCTGAGGGGGTCCAGCGGTGTAACGTCTGGGGGGTTGACCACCAGGGGTGACCCCTGACCCCTGAGGGGGTCCAGCGGTGTAACGTCTGGGGGGTTGACCCGTCAGGTACACTCTGAACGTGCTGGAGGACCTCGGAGACGGAGAGGCGGCCGGAGACGAGCTGATCATCAACTGGGTGAACACGACGCTGAAGAACGCCGGGAAGACCTCGTCCCTCCGCAGCTTCAAGGTGGGTTAGGGTCAGGGTCTGCGCTTCGGTTCTGCGCTTCGGTTCTGCGCTTCGGTTCTTTGTTCAGTTCTGCTCTTCAGTTCTATGTTCAGTTCTACGTTCAGTTCTATGTTCAGTTCTGCTCTTCAGTTCTATGTTCAGTTCTATGTTCAGTTCTATGTTCAGTTCTACGTTCAGTTCTGCAAATCAGACTTTTAAACACATCATTCAAAGTTATTAGGATTTTGTTATTATTTTACTTATTTTAAAACTCGATTTTCTTCCATGAGTTAGTAGTAACTACTTTTGTTTTGCTGGTCATATTGTAATAGGTACTAGTACTTATTCAATAGTAGTAACCGGCTCAATTGTTACTTATCTTATCATTGAATCATCTGACTTTGGTTTAGTTTCCAACTTTTAAATGATATAAACGAAAACAAATGATCCAAAGATCTTTGGTTGAATATGAAGTCTAATGTTGACGTGTGTCTATCATCCTGTCTGTCTGTCTAGGATAAGAGCATCAGCGACAGTAGTCCCGTTCTGGATCTGATTGACTCCATTCAGCCAAACAGTGTGAACTTTGACCTGGTTAAAACGGGCAGCCTAACAGACGAAGAAAAGCTGAGCAACGCTAAGTAAGGCCCCTCTATGTCTGCCTGACAGCATGCTAGCTTGAGTTACACCACAGCAATGGCATTGTTCAATACTTGATCCTTATTGGTCAATAACATTCCATGCCCTTTAACGTTTCTGAATCGGTGCACCTCTAATCACATATTTAAATGGAAGGCCAATTCCAACCATCGACCAGAATTTTAGTTGAGAACATATACTGCATATGCCCAGAACGTTGCAGAAATGTATTTTTATTTCAGCATAGTCAATGAAAAAACAGTTATAAAACAGTTGTTATAGATAAAACGTTAGTAATATCTAATCATTGTCATGATTAGATTATTTTATATATTGTATATATAAAATGACATATTGGATATTGCATCGACATTGCTGTCGTGCATCATTTTCCATAAACGGTATGTGGTTTATTAATAAACACCGTGATTTATCCGTGACCTAGTTCTCTGAATAAATAGCTTAATAAAAATGATAACATTAATTGCTTTTTCTGAAAAAGCTAGTAATTCAATATATCTACACGTTTTATATGAACAGCCTATATTTCCTATTCCCAAATGTAAATTCCTTACCACACTGATTGTGTGTCCTCCCCCTCCCCACACCCCTCCTCCACTGACATCATCACAAGGTACGCGGTTTCCATGGCGAGGAAGATTGGCGCCCGCGTGTACGCCCTCCCCGAGGACCTGGTGGAGGTGAACCCCAAGATGGTGATGACCATGTTCGCCTGCCTGATGGGGAGGGGCATGAAGAGGGCGTAATAGACACTCATACGTCTCACACACACTCACACTCACGCACACACACACACACACACACACACACACACACGCTCTGATTGTTTTGTCCTGTCTGGCTGGCTAAGTCCTTGGGGGCTGGTTATGCAGAGCAGCCAGGTTAGTGGTGGGGTGGGGGCTCCTCAGAGCATCCACCCAGCGTTCCTAGATCCAGCTCTCCACCGACTCCTCTCCTCTCTGATCACATGACACATCTGAACAAGTTGAATCAACCCACAGTAGACCCTTTACAGAGGCGTTTTTCATCAGACAAACCCGCTAATTATGAGTCTGCTCCTTTTATGCACCAAGCTACTACGCTAGTGGAGATTAGTCTACTACATTACTAACATCTCGGAACATTTGATCAGGAGACGGGCCGGGTATTGCAATCGTTTCTTCATGGCCAGACATGTAGAGCCACTGCAACAGCCCGTTTCATCATAGGTAGTGCTGTGTGGTTAATGCTCGCTTCCAATTAAGAAACGTATGTGTGGTTCAATTATACATCTTAGAACTGTTTCAGTGTCACTCGTTGAAGAGCAACTCGAGTAGTGCGTCTGATTAGAGTTGGTTTTGTGAAAGGCGACAGCTTGGCATGTTATATTTGGCGGTTATAACCCTCTACGGAGGGTTATATCGCAGGCTGAGCGGATGGGGGAGAGGGACGCGCTGACGTTGGTATCTATGGGGAGGTCCACACTGGCTTTCACTTCTCCACGCCTCACCTCCTGAAGGCTCCACCGGCCCACAAACAGCATGTCAGTGTAGCCTCTATGGTCCTCATGGAACATCAAGACCATCACTCAGCCCAGTCCTACAGCCTGTATCTCTGGGTGACAGGAGCATTTAATGGAGCCAAAGCCATGAATTAATGTGCGTACCTGTGGCCTCAGCCAGATTACAGACTGGAGCTATTCTGACCAAAGTTGAGATGATACGATTGTACAGGTTTTTATTTTCAACTTCACACTTTTATTTTTTATGTACATTCAATTGTCTAACTTTGAAAACAACACAAAAAAAACAAACATTGTTACATCTGCTTTTTAATGATTTCCAAAGAGCTTTTGTATGAATCCAGCCAGATAAGTAATGTTGCCTTAAAATGTGTTTTTAAAATGTCATCATCACCGACTTTAATTAACCGATCAGAATTATTCTGTAATCAGGGAACATATATTTTTGCTTTCATTCATTGCAAACGGCAATAATTAACATTAGCACTTTCAGAATCACATATATTTGCTGCCAAAATATGTGGCCAATCTGCATTCTCAACTGTTCATTATGTTTTGACTATTAGGTCTTGGATTCCAATTACCAAAATGGGATCATATCAATTCCAAGTCTAAACTGGAGTTACTACAATGTCTTGCAACTGGAGATGTATCAGTATGTTAAGAAATAATACAGATGTAAAAATGCCGTTCTGTGTGATGTCTTTTTTATTGTGTGTCTGTGTCTGTCTGTGCTGAATGCATTATTTCTAGGATTGAAAATAAAGTGAGGTGTGGGTGAAATGTGGCAGAAAACCACTTATCTTCGAGACATACTTATGTAAAATCACACACACACACACACACACACACACACACACACACACACACACACACACACACACACACACACACACACACACACACACACACACACACACACACACACACACACACTGCAGTCTGCCTTGAGGCCACTTCAAAAGGGGTCCTTGAATTCAGATGAGCTCGCTATCACAAAAGGAGCATGTTGTTTAAAGCGAGTGCAGATGTGTGCTGCACACACACACACACACACACACACACACACACACACACACACACACACTAACTAACACACTAACACACAATTCCCAATTAAAAATGTGTGTGAGCCGAGTGCCCTGTGATCCTTTTAGCGGATCCATTTGCAGACTCTTTCATGCGTCGCTCCCTCCAGCAGTGGGCTCCTCCATGTCCTCTCCAGTGTGCTGTGGTCCTCACAACATCGGCGCCCACCGCTGACCCACCGTCGGAGACATGTTGGACATCTAGCGGTCGATTCACGAGGGACGCGTGGCGTTAACGGGTTTCCGAACGGTTGAGTGAATGAAAGGGAGATTAGATGAGCTGAACTAAACAGGTCAGGCTGAGGTGAACTGGAGCAGTGATCAGGTTTGTGGATTCAGACTTTTTGTTTTTGTGTCTCATCCTGCCTGTCTGTCTGCTTGTCTCTCCATCTACTCCTGTGTCATTTGCGTGACAGTGGAGGGTAGCAGCTCGATGCTATAGGGCCACTTGGTCACTGTGGGGATGTTTGAGTAGGTTTCACACAGTCTCTTGTGCATCCAACTCTTTCTACATAGACTGGTGAGTGAGAAATGTGAGTGTGCGTGTGTGTGTGTGTGTGTGTGTGTGTGTTTGTGTGTGTTTGTGTTCATCCAATGTATTATCAGGGGTACCAAAAGGGGGAGCTGTGAACGATCTATATTGATATCTGCATTTCCACATCAATCATCACCAAATGGCTTGCTATTCTGTTGTAGCCTATTGGGTATCTATCACCTTTTGCATCATGTTGATACTTAATATAATATGCATATGCATAATACGCATTCTCTTATGGACAGAAATAACCTAACTTGCCTCCCCCCTAGTATCGCTTGCAGTCTGCTTTAATTATATATGGAATTTTTAGAGAGAAATATTAGTGTATGTGTGTGTGCGTGAGTGTGTCTTTGTATGTGTGTGTGTGTGTGTGTGTGTGTGTGTGTGAGTGTGTGCTTGTATGTGTGTTTGTGTGCGTGTGTGTGAGAATGTGAGTATGTGTTTATATGTGTGTGTGTGTGTGTGTGTGTGTGTGTGTGTGCGTGTCGAGCCTATGTGTATGCATGTGTGTGCATGTGTATGTATGTTTGTGTGCATGTGTGTGTGTGTGTGTGCAGTATGCACGGTCAGGTGGTGGCTTCACAACGGCTCTCTGTGAAGACCTGGACGGATGAGGAGAGCGACCGGGCAGACAGCCTTCAGAGCAGGTACCAGACGCCCACCACAGCCATGTGTGTATCTCTGTACCGTCAAATATCAATACAATATGCGCTTGTTTTTTATTCAGTACATCCCTTCATGTCACTATGTTTATCTTTACTTATTCCACAGCATTCGATACCATTGCAATACTTTCCAAGGGCTTGTATTATTTTTCAGTGGAGACACACCACTGCCTTGAAGTTGTTTCAAATCAATGCTCTACTAATCCAACTTTAAAAACAAGTCAAATACAACTAGCGACTAGATGTTTCTGTGATGATGCAAAAACAAACTGTTCCAAGCCACAGAGGAATATTTACTAGATTCAGTCAAACACCAATGACGTTATAGATGAAAGTAACTAAAATCAACTCATTGTCGCTAACTGTGGTCCAAGGGGAATAAATAACTCTGGTTGTCCTGTTATTGGAAATGATGTACTTTGTCTTTTTCCAATAACGGATTATTCCATCGTGGTTTACCCTTAGATATTTTTGTATTTCTTTTCTTTACACTGTATGTGTATTGCGGACATGGACTGAGTTGTGCATCTGGTTGTGTGTACGGTTGTGTAACTGGTTGTGTGTCTGGTTGTGTATCTGGTTGTGCATTTGGTTGTGTGTCTGGTTGTGCGTGTGGTTGTGCGTGTGGTTGTGTGTGTGGTCGTGTGTCTGGTTGTGCGTCTCTGGTTGTGTGTCTGGTTGTGCGTCTGGTTGTGCGTGTGGTTGTGTGTCTGGTTGTGCGTCTGGTTGTGTATCTGGTTGTGCGTCTGGTTGTGCGTGTGGTTGTTTGTCTGGTTGTGCGTCTGGTTGTGTAGGGGCCAGTCGATGTGTGACGACACCTGCTCAGAGCTTCAGAGGATGGCAGCCAATGACAGAAGAGATCATAACTCCCCGAGCTCCTTCCACGGCGGGGGGGCTCTCTCCAGGTACACCTCAGGGGTTCTGCTGCCATCAGCCTCTCCTCCTGCTGCTTTGGTTTGCTCCTAGCACAGTTTGTGCGTCTGTCGCCATGTATGTGTGTGTGTGTGTTCAAGTTCAAGAGTTTTATTGGTCACATACATGAAATGTATTCGATAGATGAAATGTATTCGATAGATGAAATGTATTAGATAGATGAAATGCAGTGAAATGAAAAGTGGCAGTGCAGAGATTGTGCAACATTCAAAATAGTTAAATAAAATAAAATAACCTTACATTAAACCCTAACCCTCACCCTAACCTAAAGCCCTATATAGAATATCAAGTCTGTAGCAGTTTTACATTTAAAAAGTGCAAAAAAATGACATATAGAGGTAGTATGTACAGTAAATAGAATTAATTAAATGTGAGGTAGTCTATGCAGCAGTAAAGTTATTTACAGTATGATTTATGTGAAAGTATGTGCAGTACATAATTATTCAAAACACTATGTTGAGTCTATGTGTATGCAGTCTATCAGTATATTGTACACTGTGTTATATCTATGTGTCTGCGTGTGTGCATGAGTTGGACAGCATGTGTGACTTTGTGGGGGGGGGGGTGACTTGTGTGTGTGTGTGTGTGTGTGTGTGTGTGTGTGTGTGTGTGTGTGTGTGTGTGTGCGCGCAGGATAGTGAACATGGTGATGACGCTACGCGAGTGGGCCCACAAGAGTCTGGTGGAGGAGGTGGAGCGACCCGACTCCTTCCTGGAGCGCTTCAGGGGCCCCGCCCCCAACGACATACAGGCCCCGCCCAGCAGGTTTAGCCACACCCACGCGGACTCGGACGCCGACGCAGAGGGCCGACGTATGAGACGCATGTAGGGAGACGCCAGGGCGCACGGGGTACCCCCGGTCATTTTGTGATGACAAATATTTATGAAAACTACAAAATCATATTTTTCATTTGCATAATGATGACCCTGGCTGCTTGTTGTGTGATTTGATTGGTTGATTCTTATCATATTGCTTTGTGTAGTATTATTTGTTGCGTCAAAATGTATTAGCACCTGCTATAAACAATCTAGCCCCCCCCCGTAGCTCCCGCAAACATAATTCTTTGGCGCCGCTACGGGTACGGACACACACATCTGTTGAACACCTGGCTGTCGCTGCTCTCGTTGACTCCTGCTCCCCCCCGCAGGAAGAGGAGGTGGAAGGTCTTTGTGTTGTCGCCCTCTGATGACGCGTACTACCACTGGCTGATTGTGATTGGTGCTGCTGTTCTTTACAACTGGAGCCTCCTGGTCGCCAGGTCAATAACACTTCTGATATTACCAATTCTATCATTAAGTGTTAACCGTCACCCTATCATTCAGTACACTTAGAGTACTGCTAATATTACTATGTATTTATTACAGGTAGTCCTTTTTTAGTAAATAACCAAAAACAATTCATCGTAAAAACATATATGATCAAGAAAGTAAAACAAATGTAATTCTCACACACCCCAAACACGGTGAACACAAAGCAATCACTCACTCCTTGTTGTCGCTGACGTGCGTCTGCAGGGCTTGTTTCAATGAGCTCCAGACCAACAACGTGCTGGCGTGGCCGGTCCTGGATTACCTCTGTGACAGCCTCTACATCCTGGACACGGCTGTCCGGCTCCGCACAGGTCATAGGTCACACAGCTGCACGCAACAGACACACAACAGACACACAACAGTGTCCATTGAGTTCAATACCGGGTTTGTACGCTAATAATGGAAGGCGATATCCGTCAATCCAAGCAGTGGAGGGGGAAAGCCTGTACACACACACACACACACACACACACACACACACACACACACACACACACACACACACACACACACACACACATAGATAGATAGATAACTTTATTTATCCCCGGGGGGAAATTACATACACACACACACACACACACGCACACACACACACACACAGTAAGCACACACTAAGCACACTAAGCACACACTTAGCACACATACACTAAGGAAAAACACACACACACACACACACACACACACACACACACACACACACACACACACACATATGGTCTGTTACGTCATTTGGCAGGGAATCTCAGCTGTCTGGCCTCACCCCTTTGCTTTTAAATATGAGGTACGCCCGCAAATGGAGCCTTTTAAAACACCAGAACGTCTCACACGGTGACAGTGCTCGGGAAAATAGCTAATTTCTGTAGCATTAGCCTACGACTCCGCTCGAGCATTACACGTGTGTGGTTTTAAGAAGAATAGCCCAAGCTGCCTCAACCACCATGAGAACATTTTAGACTCAATCAATATAAAGTCGAGGGGAGACGAAGCTCTGTTCGTTTGTATCTTTTATTAACGTGAAAAAGAATTAATAAAAATAATCAGTTCTCTTGTTTTGGAAATCAGTTCTCGTCGTTCACCTTCGGGATTTGTTTGTTCTGACCGAATCGTTCGCGAATCGCCCATGCCTAATAAAGACACGCACAGATATACACACACACACACACACACACACACACACACACACACACACACGCACACACACACATCACTATCTATTACCCATAACCCTGTCAAACCTCCAGCCAGATCCCAGCTCCCCTTTGCGTCCCCCCCCCACCCCCCGCAGGCTTCCTGGACCAGGGCCTGATGGTGAAGGACGTGCGGCGCCTGCGGGAGAGCTACGTCCGCACGGTGCAGTTCAAGCTGGACGTGTGCTCGGTGCTGCCCACCGACCTGCTGTACCTGGCCGCCGGGCCCTCCTACACCCCGCTGCTGCGCTTCAACCGCCTGCTGCGGCTGCCGCGCCTCTTCGAGCTCTTCGAGCGCACGGAGACGCGCACGGGCTGCCCCAACGCCTTCCGCATCTGGAAGCTGGTGCTCTACATCCTGGTGATCATCCACTGGAACGCCTGCGTCTACTACAGCTTCTCCAAGCTGCTGGGCCTGGGCTCCGACTCCTGGGTGTACCCCAACGCCTCCGACCCCGAGTTCGGCTCGCTGACGCGGAGCTACATCTACTGCCTGTACTGGTCCACGCTGACGCTGACCACCATCGGGGAGACCCCGCCCCCCGTCCGCGACGAGGAGTACCTCTTCCTGGTGTTTGACTTCCTGGTGAGTGCGTTGGCGGCGGTTCCGTCCGATTGCGTCGCGCCTTGACTTTGAGCAAGGTGTCCTCATTTTTGATAAGGGGTTGTTATGTCAAATAGCGTTTTTAAGACCTATGGCCACGCAAAGGGCTGAACGATTAGTGGCTCACAATGACCCGAACCCCGACCCTCCACAGCCTCTTTATGGCAAAACGGTGACTTGTCAAACATCACAGCGACTGTATAAAAGTTCCATTTCAGGCGTTGGTGTCTTGCTCAGGGACACCTCGACAATTGGCTAGGAGGAGCCAATTTTTTTTCATAAAACATCATATGATATATCTCTCTAATAGCTCAATTCTTTCCTAGGTTGGCGTGCTCATCTTTGCATCCATCGTGGGCAACGTGGGAGCGATGATCTCCAACATGAACGCAACAAGAGCCACCTTCCAGAGCCGCGTGGATGCACTTAAACACTACATGCACTTCAGACACGTCAGCAAAGACCTGGAGCAGCGGGTCATTCGCTGGTTCGACTATCTATGGACCAATCAGAAGACAGTAGACGAACAGGAAGTGCTGAAGAGCCTGCCCAATAAGCTGAGAGCGGAGATTGCCATCAACGTTCACCTCGAGACACTGAAAAAGGTGAGGCCTCTGCGCAATTACAATTGCACGCTCGATCTTTCGAAATCGCTTTGCTCTAGGACAATGTGTGAAAGTGTGTATTTGTGTACAGGTACGGATATTCCAGGACTGTGAGGCTGGCCTTCTGGTTGAACTGGTATTAAAGCTTCGACCGCAAGTCTTTAGTCCTGGAGACTACATCTGTAGGAAGGTAAGAACATGTTCCCTAAAGGTAGTATGCAGAGCTGTTGATCGGTACCATTACTTTTTGCTTCACCATTTAAAACAACTGAAGCTGTTGTCCTAGAGATTCAGATGAGGCATACGTAAGTATATTAACAGTACGGTATACTCAGTGTATTTAAAGTATTGTGAAGACATTTTTGCCCAACCTGCCCAACCTCTTCCCTGTGTGCTAGGGAGATGTCGGCAAGGAGATGTACATCATCAAAGACGGACACCTAGCGGTGGTGGGCGAGGACGGGGGCACCCAGCTCGCTGTCCTGACGGCCGGGAGCTGTTTCGGAGAGATCAGCATCCTGAACATCAGCGGGAGCAAGATGGGGAACCGGCGCACCGCTAACATCCGCAGCCTGGGCTACTCTGACCTCTTCTGCCTCTCCAAACAAGACCTGATGGACGTGCTACAGGAGTTTCCTCACGCCAGGGCACAGCTGGAGCAGAGGGGGCGGGACATCCTGCAGAAGGAGGGGCTTCTGGAGGAAGTGAATATCTCTGCCGGGGAGGAGGTGGAGGAGAAGGTAGAGAGGCTGGAGTCCAGTCTGGACCGCTTGCAGGTAGTGACAATTTGAAGTACACTAATTAATATAACGCATTTGTATAAAATTGCAGACTTTGTTTAAATGGACTATGTGTACGATTTTTTACGATTTTTTAGCTGTATAAAAATGCTTTAAATTGACAATATATGAACAGGTTGTTAAATTAAATAATTAATTAACCTTCACTGGCTCTCACCGTTTTGCGTAGAACAACCTGTGGTCTGACGTCTATTATATTTGAACCGGGACGGTTTACGGTTAAGCGCTGATGATGGCAGAAACCTCTGATCTGATCAGAACCGATCTGATAAAAAAAATTGTCCAACGTTGATTTCTGAACTAATATTGTCAATAATATTGACCCACGGAGCATGCTCTCCAGGTCTCTCGTGATAGAGCTCCAGCAGGCTGCAGTTCACAAACTGACCAAAGGGGGCAGTAATGAGAAGGAGTTTTTGATTCTTAATTATACATAGCCCCTTTATGTCATGTGCTAATATGCAGGTTTTCCTTTTTATAATAACATAAAAAATATTGTGTGTTATAGAACGTTGTTCTAATTATATTATTCTCCTGTTCAGACCTGTTTGGCCCGCCTCCAGAGTGAGTTTAACTCCTCCCAGCTACGACTCAAACAGCGAATCACGGTCCTCGAGCAAAGCATCGCCACGGCAACCACTGGCAGCGGCTTCCTCTCGGAGGCCGACGACAGCATCCCCGGAGGCGACGAGATTCGCAGTGAAATCAACATCCAGCTTTAGAAGACGGATGGTTGCCATGGAAACGACCCTAGTCTTGCTCGTCTTTTATCTGACATTTAGCTAAACTTTTTTGCAACTTTGCGGCTTGATAAAATCCCCCATGCCTGCCTCATCCCGTCTTGTTCTTTGTCCAGACCATAGCACGTCGAACTGCTGAGGATCTGGGTGTGCTCCTGGTTCTCTGTCATTTTCAGGCCTCATTTATCTGGTAAATGTTCCATATTCCAGGTGAGACTTTCCTGACAGAATAGAAGAACAGAGCAGCTCTTTTCTGCCGTCTTTGCAGCTCTCAGATACAACCGACAGCACTTTTAACTTTAAGTTAAAAGTGATGTGAACTTTTAGAGTATAAGTATGGCCTAGGAGGCACTCTGTTATCACCAGTGAAGCTCAATCATTTTTAGTGAAGATGTGGGAATATGCAGTGGAAAACACTGTCTACCAAGAAGATAGTGGGTACAGCAATGCACTGCAGTAGTGTTGTTTGAGTTTCTTTGTGTTAATTGTAAAAAATACAGCTGTGTAATGTTATGCTATTTTTTTTTTTTATGATTAATTTAGATGGCCTTAGTCAATTGTCAGATTGTCTTGTTGATGAATGTCCATTTTGAAATAAATTATTTGTTTACCATAATAGTTAATGGTATGGTAACCTTTTTTATCAGCATGCTGTGTTGTAAATATTAACTTATTCTACCACTTTGGGCTCTAAAAGGTGTGCATTAGTGTGTGCCTGCATGTATGTGTGTAATAAGTAATTACCCTTTGGTAATTTGTGTCACTTGTAACCGTGGTTACAAGTGACTTGGGACCAAAGTCCAACAGGACAAGACTTACTTGCCAGGAAGTGCTTTTTGTCACTCGCACACTCAGGGACACTCAAACGCTGAGGTAAGGCTGACACATTTATTTCAGGTTCCCTCAGCTCTCTCTCTCTCTCTCTCTCTCTCTCTCTCTCTCTCTCTCTCTCTCTCTCTCTCTCTCTCTCTCTCTCTTTCTACACTGTTCTGCTGACTTTCTGCTGAGTTTGTATTTTCTCAGCCTTTCTCAGTCTCTTTGTCTCATGTTTTTCCACTTGCTTTTAACTCAATGTTCTTTTCTGCTCTTATTTCATTTGATGTCCGCTCCCTCTGTATCGCTCTCCCTACATATTCGTCAGTTGGACCAGGTTTCATGTTGACATGCCCTGGGTTATAGATGACCTACCGTGTATCTAGCTTTATGTTCCAGTTCCTTTGGGTAATGTCACAGTCTGCCAAAAGACCCGCTATCTGTTCAGCTATCTCACCGAAAGTGAACCTAACACCGAAAGTGTTGTTCTCATTGTTTACGCAGTAGTCAGCTTATCACAGTTTTTTTTATCTACATGTATCTTCCACTGAATGTTATCTATGTACGTGCTCGTCAGGAACAGGCTTGTGGTCACACACAGCGCTAGCAGGTGTGATTGTGTGTGTGTGTTTGAACAGGATGGAGCATGCTGCTCTTCTGCTATGCCTGACCCTGGCTGGTGTGGCACCTGCCTCTGCTGCTCAACCGGTACGGCTTTGAAACTCTTTCATTCAAAGATGGTTTAAGTGCATTTACATGGTGAATCACTATTCAACAAACGATAAAGACAAACGACACAGAAAACCCTACACTAAATCACCACTGCATCATTTTCACAAAGTACAACCTGTTGGCAAAGATGATCTCTCTGGTCTGTTGTATATAGTCCATATCACTTCACTCCCATCGTGCATCTTTCCCTTAGTGATGCAGGTCCTGTCTGTTTAAGGTTTATTATTTGACATAATGTATTTTAATGTATGTCCTGTCCAGGAATCTAGTATTTCCAGCTAACTCTGACACATTAACATAATGTGTTTTAATGTATTCTGTCCATAACAAATAAACCAATGAATAATAAATTATTCAAACGTGTAGAGTAGTTTACATAACATTACAACTTTGTATTCTTTACCTGTAAAAAAGGAAGAAGAAATGATTGTGCTTTAGGTTGAAACACAGATCCAGATCTAAGAATCCATCTAGTGACCTTTTGGGATTCACTTTGATCCACCTAGAACTCAGAATGCATTCTTCACTGTTGCTGTCTTCCAAAAAAACAAAACCCCCAAAATATACTGGGAAGGACTTTTATTTTGTAAAACTGAAAAATGTTCCATTGCTGATCTCGGATGGGCATGTGTGTGTTTGTGTGTGTGTGTGTGTGTGTGTGTGTGTGTGTGTGTGTGTGTGTGCGTGTGTACATGCGTGCATGCGTGCGTACCTTTGTGCGCTCATGCGTGCGCGCGTGCGTGTGTGTGTGCGCATGTGCATGTGCGTGTGCATGTGTGTGTGTGTGTGATGTAGGCCGGATGGATAGAGAGCCTCCTGCTGGCCGTGCAGAAGCGCCCCTGGCTCCTGGGGGTCTATGTGTTCGTCATCGGCCTGCCCGCCATCCTCTTCATCAGCTTCATGTGGCCCGACGTGGTGAGCGCACAACAGTTCAACCTCAAATATAACAGTATACTCTAGAGTCAAACGCCTCATTGAGTGAGTGTGTGTGTACAACCACATACACACACACACACACACACACACACACACACATACACTTAGATAGCACCCCCACACATGTACACGCACACACACACGCACACACACACACACACATACACATACAGACATATAGTAACACACACACACACACACACACACACACACACACACACACACACACACACACACGCATGCACATGCACAAAAACATACACACACACACACACACACACACACACACTCAAATGTCTCATTGAGTGTGTGTGTGTGTGTGTGTGTGTGTATGTTTTTGTGCATGTGCGTGTGTGTGTGTGTGTGTGTGTGTGTGTGTGCGTGTGTGTGTGTGTGTGTGTGTGTGTGTGTGTGTGTGTGTGTGTGTGTGTGTGTGTGTGTGTGTGTGTATGTATGTCTGGTTCCCAGAGGTTCGGACCACCAAATCAAGATTACTACTATAAGAAGTCAGACGATGTTCAACCAGATGACCCTGAGGCGTCAGAGGACAAACCAAAGCTGGGGACGGACGGTAAACAAAGCATGTGTTCATGTTATCAGTAGTATGGTGTTAGCTGTAGCGTTGTGTTGTGGGACTGCACAGAGGACTATGTTGGATGTCTGGCTCCCATCCGTGGCGTACTGGATTCCATTCCCAGTGTCTGCAGCCTTGTCTGTTGGGCCTTGAGCCAGAGGCCGTTACCTGTTGTTAAAGACACGTACCTGAACTCAATATAGGTGGCTGTGGATAACAGTGTCTGCTAAATTACTTCTTTGTTATACTATATATATATATATATATATATATATATATATATATATATATATATATATATATATATATATACTTATATACATACTATATATACTTTGTTGTATAAGGGGAATTGGTTAACCTAGAGATTGTAAGTGCTTGGCACTTGGTTCTATGAACATCCTTACTGTACCGACAGCAAAATATTGTTTCACCTTCTACTGACAAATGTACTTATTGTAAGTCAAATGTAAATGTAAATGACAGAGTAACATGTTGTGTTATTTGTGTAGGGAGCGTCGACAGAGCTCTGACTAAGAGGAAGTAGACCAGCAGCCAAAACACCTCAGGAATCTCAAGGTGAATAAATAATAATTTTAACAAAAACATTACACACACTTTCAAGTGCATGTTCATCCAGCCTTCAAGTCTATGTAAAAATATTGGAAATAAATATTTTCTGGTGTTCCCAGGGGCCAGGAAGAAGAGGAATATGAAGCTGATGAAAACGATCATGTTATTCCGCGTGTCAGCTCTCTGTACTTACAATGTGAACCTGTTAGTATTCACCGGCAAAACTCAATATAGTACTCAATATAAAGTCAATATAAAGATGTTACACATGTCCTTTTGTCAAAGTCATATTCTTTCTAAGAGGTTGAGATACATACGCTTTCTCCAAATATGGAGAAAATCGCTCCTTATAAATTTAATTTTATTATATATTTATTATATAAATTGCTTAGACCTTAGAGCATAGGGGCTTCCTAATGATAATCAGAGCCTAATGATAATCAGACACTGTGCCGGACCAATCCATTTTTCTCCTGGATGCCCTGAAGCAGAAAACACTCTTCACACACGTCACTATGGCAACGTACTACAAATGAATCTCCATGACAACTATCAAACATTTCCCAATCAGCAGTGTTTTGACATAGTCTCCGTACCTAATCTGATTCCTCCAGTCCTCCATATAGTCAAGTCTTGTAGTCAAGTCCCATAGTCTGTTTCTCAGAGTCGTGCCTCAACGGCATGTCTCAATCAACCTCTACGATAAACCAGTTTTACACTATGACCATCCTGGTCCTTGCCTGGAGGAGCCCAGTAGAATCCCCCTAGGTGGAGTCTGACAGGGGGCATGTAGCATGTCTATTCAATGTCTATTCAAGATTTTTCATTAATCGTTCTGATTATCGCAACATTTATTTGAGTGCTGTGTATTTTAATGTTCTGCGTCTGTAACCTTCACCCATCAGACCTGAGCGCCAGCTTGTTAGAATGAAACAAAGCATTAACTTCAAATCCATTGTAATCGATACGCTGAAATGTTTCCTCAATCCCTTGCTCCAATGATATGTGCACAGATATGTGAGCGAGGTGTTTACCAGAAGCAGGCGCTGGTACCTCGGTCAGTAGTTTGGCTGAAGGAATGGAAAGTGTGTCCACAGCTGGCATGTGGAGGAGGAGGGAGGGAACGGACTGATACGACGGAATGTAATGTTTAGCAATAACACCAAAGAGGGGACTTTCGTGGCAATATTCATTTGAACGCCTGATGAATTAACCATTCATTTTATGTCCGGAACATCTTCACTTTACACTAAGACGTTTAAACTTCTAATGTCTTATCAGCACTAATATTCCACTCATTCAAAAGGTACATCCCATTGTCTTGTCTGTCACTACTGCTGGTTGAAGTTTCCTTCTCACACACAAAGCTGTCGCCTCCCTGTGTTTGAGTAGGAGAGCGAGGGGAACGGATAGTGAAGACACGCTCTATCCTTCCCTTCTGTTCTGTTGTAATGCGAAGCACATCCTCCCGTCACTGGTTCAGAACTCTCCTGAACCAGCTCCCCCTGTTCTGATTTATAGCCGTGAACGATCCGGTATTCCTTCAGTTCTTCTGCTGCCTTGCAGAGAGGAACACTTTCATCTTAGAACATTGTTTCTCCCTGGAACAAAGGCACCAAAAAGGATTAATTGGAAATATACACTGCATTTACACAAAATACGTCAAGAGGGATTGTCTGAACAGAAACGTTGATTTTATTCATAAGAACCGCATAGTTTCAAGGGAAACCCAAAGGCGGTCATATTTGTACTGGTGTACTGTTCGCTCGGACCCACAGGAGGCACAGGATGGCAGGCCAGACATGCCTCATCGTGGGAGTGATGTTGATGGCAGCTGCTGCCTCAGCCCTTGCTGTAAGTATCGCTTTGGATAACATTTTCCTTCATGATTTGATGAATTTATATATTGTTTTTATGTATTACTCCAACAAAGCAATGCAATCTGATGCTGAAGACTGCATTGAGGTTGTGTTTTTCACAATTGAATTACTTGTCAGCTACTAAGAATCGATAAATTATACATTCTGTAGCATTTAAGCACAAACCGCTTAAATAGAACGAAATCCAAAAATTGGATCCATCTCTTTTTAAAAAGTGTTAAATAACTATCAAAATAAAATACACTCTGTATGTTATTTGTGTGTGTGGTGTGTGAGTGAGTATGTGCACGTGTGTGTGTGTGAGTACTTGTGCGTGTGTGTGTGAGTACACGTGTGTGTGTGTGTGTGTGTGTGTGTGTGTGTGTGTGTGTGTGTGTGTGTGTGTGTGTGTGTGTGTGTGTGTGTGTGTGTGTGTGTGTGTGTGCGCGTGCGTGCGTGTGCATGTGAGTAGACTTCAGCCAGTTGTGACGAGGAGCTGGCCCAGCTGGAGGCACGGGAGAGGCTCCTGAAGAGCAAAGTGCAGAAGCAGGAGCGTCTCCTGAAGAGGCTGCAGCTGCTGAGTCGGCCCCAGAACCCCCACAAGGACCGGACCCCAGCGCAGGGGGACCAGGCTGCAGGGGACACCCCTTACAGAGGTGAGGGGAACCTGCTGCACCTACTCCTTAACCTTGGACCATACCCTTTACCTCAGTGTACTTGTAACAGTGGGATTTACACGTTAAATATGCTTAGTATTTAATGACATTATGGAACAGCCCTGTCCCTACCCCAAGTGTACTGCACTCTTTACGCCTAATCATAACCACTGTGGTGACATGCTTTTCCACATTCATATTGCCCAGCACTTACCTTTGTAATTACACCGTAACACCTAACACTATAATGTAAAGTGCAAGTTTAGTGTAACCACAATACAATTGTAATTAAAACCATAACAAAGTGTGACCACTGTGTCTGATGTTCAGCTTTCACCCGTCAGATTAAACAATTGGTAAGTTCTGTAAAAGAAGCAACCTCCTCTTGTTTGTGTCCTGCTTCAGACTGCGCAGATGTGTTCACCTCTGGCTCCAACTCCAGTGGTGTCTACCGCCTCCGGGCCCCGGGCAGCCCAGCGCCGGTGGAGGCCTACTGCGACATGAGTGACGGCGGAGGCTGGACGGTGGTGCAGAGACGCTTCGACGGCTCGGAGCTCTTCAACAGGTGCAGTTCTATGCCTCTGAGTGGGCGCACATGACGTGGTGTGAGGGAGAGTTGAGCACTGGGGAGTGAACGTGGATAAACCGGGCATTCTGTTCTGAGAATCCGCTGGTCATGGTGTGGTGAAGCAGCAATGTTGCCATCTTGGGTCCGATCATATACTCTGCATGCATGTTTTATTCCATTGTGTGGGGAGACAGCTGATAGCACGTTGACACATCTTTCTCTAACTCATCTCCTAATCAGACCCACTTCTATCTCTCCTTATAGACAGAGCTCAAGCCCTCACATACATAACAAACTTGTGGCATTAAGGTGCATTTCCATTGGTTGGATGAAGCTTGGATTTCAGTGTCAGGGTAAATTGTTAGGTAATTAAGGTTCATTGAGTTAAATCGTAAGAGCCGCTATCTTTGGGTTTATGAGGCAAGGTTGGAAAAGTTGTGTCACTGTGCATGCAATACTGATCACATCAGTATTGCTGATCACATCAGTATTGCAAAGTTTGTTGGTGAAAAAGCAATTGCCGTTTCCTGTTTTGCTGAACCAAAACAAATATTCCATCATGTAGCAGTCGCTGCATGATTATTTTCACTCTGCTGGGAATAACTTGGAAAAACAAGATTTTCTGTTGGATTTGAGATTCTCAGGTCAACGGTCCTGCCAGTACGTATCTAATGCTCCGGTGCCTCTGCTCCTTTGCTCTTGTCTTCAAACCATGCTATCTTTAAATATCACAAAATGACAAGTGCAGCCCGAGTTCAGGAGGCTGGTTTGTGTGAAAACATCAACAGTGAACTATTATCGGTGTGTCCTTTCAGTTGAGGACTTTTGAAGAAGCGTAGACGTTCTGAGGGACCTGTGTCCGTTCTAAATGACAGCAGTACAGCGATTCACTGCACCACATGTGCATTTAATGGATTTACTACTATAACTACTATTTAACCAAATGACCCTGTTTATCAGAGGACTGGTGATACATATAGAATCAAATGTATAGAATATATTAGTTTTGGTATTTTTGGCAGAATTCTGGGACCAGGTCCCGCCACCCAGTATGGAAGTCATACGCAACAAATCATATGACTTTAATCTTGTAATATTAAAATGTTACTAAATGGTGCTTGTTTTTGTTAGTTTGAACACTATGATGTTCACATCTTCCTCATCTCCCTCAGGTCGTGGACTGAGTATAAGAATGGCTTTGGGGACAAGTCAGGAGCTGGAGAGTTCTGGTTTGGAAACGAAAACCTACATTACCTAACAGACCAAGGTATATTTATAAATATACAAATTTACAGCTAATAGTAACATTTGGAAAATAACAGTCAAGAGGCCACTTTACTTTTGGGATGAGATAAATTTTATGTAATATAACAAATTTAGATTATTATATATATATATATATATATACAATGTATGATTATTATGGATAACATTAATTATATTAATCTTTGTAGGTTGCTTTGGAGTATAATTGTTTTCCCTTGATTGAACTATTTATTATTGTGTTTCGGGTTTTTCTAATGGCTTGTTCTACGTGAAACAGGGAACTACTCTGTGAGGATCATCCTGGGGGACTTTGAGGGCAGCCAGCGCTACGCTGAGTACAATAACTTCAGACTGGGGCCAGAGAAGGTGGGATGGATCAGTGGATCAATGTGGAAGGGTTGTTTGAAACTGAACAATATACACTTCAATATAACATGACATGTTTGGCTCGGCAGTATCATATACGTTTGGGCCAGTTGGTTTCAGCCAAACAGAATAGATCATTGTTTTGATTGTATTGTTCCAACTAAAAAGTCTAGTGGTTAAGTCATTTGATGTACATTTCCAATGTCTGTCAAGTATTACATTTCTTTGTTTTACTTGAGCAGTGATTGGCTGACAACGACTGAAGAACCATGTATCTTGCACCATGCACCTACACTTCATTATTACACAAGACACCTCAGTGGTGACAGGTCAAAACGGCAGCGTTATGGTCTGATGGTACGATGTTGCACTTGTTAAAAGTACACCCCGTCTCCCATGCCTTTATGGCTCATATGCATTTCCATGTAGGCTGTGTCTAGACTGAGAACAAATGCTCTTCCGCAGAGCGACTACCGGCTGTCCTTCGGAGCCTACTCGGGCACGGCTGGAGACGCGCTGTCTGGCAACTACCAGGGGGGCGTGTCTGGGTGGGCCAGCCACCAGGGGGCGAAGTTCAGCACATACGACCGGGACAATGACAACTACGCCGGGGGGAACTGTGCCCAAGAGGACAAGGGGGGCTGGTGGTTCAATCGGTGAGGATCTCAGGCCCAAGCCACTTCCTGGCAAACCATCCAACAAATTAAGTTATGTTTATTTCTTATAATACAGTCATAAGGGCCTGGTTTACAGACCCTGCCTGCAACTCAGATAACTAGATCTGTTGGATAGATTAAATTAACACCAAACAGACCCATCTAATCCTGTTACATTATCCCTTATAATGAGTGTCAAGTGTCCCAATCGAGATTTGAGCCCTTGTCCAACTCCTCCTCTATCCATCCTCCCTCAAGGTGCCATTCAGCCCATCTTAATGGACTCTACTACCACCGCGGTCCCTACAGCGCTGTCACCGACGATGGCCTGGTGTGGGTCACCTGGAGAGGCTGGTGGTATTCTCTCAAGACCACCGTCATGAAGCTGCGACCTGCCGACTTCAAAGTGGACCCCCTCTACGACCTGAGCTCTGTGTAGACCAGTCCAGCCTCTCGAAAAACCCAGCTGCTTCTGCTCAATGATCGGCTCGTGATTATTCCCCGTACACGCACACACGCACAACCTTTCACAGTACAACCACATGGGCTTTGATGAACGGCGGCTAACACTCAGCCGGCTCAACAGGACAGTAGCGTGGATGGAAGAAGAGGATGAAGGGCACAGATTTGGAGCCAGCTGCATATGCTCGTCATTTAAAAAGTCTTCTGGAGTGCAAACGCTGGAGGGGAACCTGATTAAGTTTAGTTAAAAACATTATATCAGCAGGTCACACTATACTGAGCCAAGAATATTTCTGAAATTTTAATGGGTGTTTTCCAGCCAAAAATAAATGCAATGACCAGTGCAAATAAAGCCAAGCTTTTCATATGACACCTTCGATCATTCATGTCACTTGCAGCACATATTTCCTTTCTCTCAATGTTCTCAAGGTCTATGTGTCATTTGTGCAGGACAGGCCAAAGGATTGTATTGGTATTTTCAATGACTCAGAGTTGGTTTTATTCCCTTAGCTATTCCCCGCCCAGTGTCAAAATGTTTGAAATCTCTCTATATACCATATGCAAAAAAGAAGCCATTCATCGTGTGATTCTCATGTCTCAGTTGCTACATATGATAACCTTTGACCAAACAGGTGATAGTGTCACGACCCCACTGATATATTCGAACCAGCTCTCTGTCTAGGCAGGAGTCGAGACGCATAAGTGGTAAAAACCACAGCTGGCAGGCAACTAGCTTCCGGCCACGTGAGCAGTGACTCACCTGGGTTCCTGGCGAGCTCTGGTCCTTCTCACTGGTTGAGGGATAGCCCAAGCGTTGGGGTAAACGTTAGCCTGTCCCGTTTGGTTATGGTTTGACATATAACATAGACGAACACTTGACAAACATACACGACAAAGGGGCGGTCACGTTCCCCCTTTAGGAATCCCTAATCCTGGTGCTGTCCTTGTTAAGGGGAATAGCCTTCACATAGTGTTTCAGAGGGTTTTTAGTGAAACCAAGTGTGGGCACCATGCTGTCTGTTCAGCAGCCATCTTGCTACCATCCGCCATTTTGGATTCCTCAGGTGACCCGTAACAAGGCCAATCAAGGGAGCCACTCCCACAGTTACCATGACAACCAGTTACCCACAAGCTTAACATTACCCAACAGTAGGATCGTGACAATAGTTCCACCGAGAAGAGATGGACGCCCGGGTGGATAACAATAAAACGACAGCACTCAGCAGCAGATGAGTGATATGAGGACCCCCCCCTATCCCTTGCACTGTCCAGACCGCCATGCTGTACAGGCTCTGTGAAGGAACACTATCTGGATCTGGAATTGATAGAATAATATTGGAAGTTAAGGCTCAGTTATCTTCCAGTACTTACCAAAACCTTTGGATTATTGTCGTAAAATGTTTCCTCTAATAATCCATAAAGTCCTTAAAGCAAAAAGATACAGGGCTCAGTAGCTAGCAGTAGCACAGAACTTTAACTCTGTTTTAAAAGGAGGACAGGGAGAGCCTGTGGAGGAGAGGAGGAAAACAAAGAAGAAGAAAGAAAGACTTGAAAACTTGAGAAAAGCGTAGGAAACATCAAATGTGGAGAGTGAAGCGGGTGAGGAAAAGAGAGGAGAGGAGGAGGACAAGAGATGACGGTGGTGATAAACCAAACATAATCATTTCTTCAATCATCTCACTCTTCCTCCCTGCTGCTTCCAGGCTAAACGACAGATGGGAACGCTTGATAATGGGCAGAATGGAACATGTGGCCTTGCATTTGACGAAAGAAATTGGAAAAAAGGAAGAAGATGGGTGATATTTCTTAATAAAACATAACAAACCACCAATAATGTGTCCATTCTAGTGTGTGTGTTGAGTGTGTCTTTCGTTTTTCTGCAAGCATCTCACTGCCAAATGAGAGCAGACACTATCTCCCTCACTTCCGACTTTCTCATATACAGTATACTGTTTATAGTTCAGTATGCATAGACAGATGTCTGCTGCCTACTAGGAATAACAAAGAATATGGTTATTCCCATACGAGGAGGGTTCGACAGCGAACACGCAACGAAGGCTATTGCACCACAACGAAAAAGGTCTGCAAATATCTTTCTTTTGTAGTTTACTGTGGGGACTAGAAGTGTCTTCAGAAGGTTTGCGGTCCCCAACAGGAAGACACAGACTGAGACACGCAACAGGGTTACCTGCACAGGTGCACAAACCTGTGCAAAAGAAAGCCCAGCCAGAGTAGAGTCTGAACTTAATGTAGATTTATTCAGAACATGATGACACAAGCCGTGGTCGCATCTTTATTATTCAGGAGAAGTCCTCGCTGAAATAACCCCAGCGTACAGTAACAGCATGAAAACAGTGTACCAATTATGGCCAAATAAGGGACTTGGAGGCTCCCTGACGGTGAAACTGGGGCACTGAGCTCCACAGCCATTAAGGTTGATGAGGATGGAATGAGGATGCATTGTGCCGCAGAGTTAATTAGAATGCATTTTGTTTTATGAGCTTCT